>NC_133785.1:14463373-14466974 GCF_003597395.2 Chelonoidis abingdonii
CACTATAACCCCTAGATCCCTTTCTGCCGTACTCCTTCCTAGACCGTCTCTTCCCATTCTGTATGTGTGAAACTGATTGTTCCTTCCTAAATGGAGCACTTTGCATTTGTCTTTATTAAACTTCATCCTGTTTACCTCAGACCATTTCTCCAATTTGTCCAGATCATTTTGAATTATGACCTTATCCTCCAAAGCAGTTGCAATCCCTCCCAGTTGAGTATCATCTGGAAACTTAATAAGCATACTTTCTATGCCAATATCTAAGTCGTTGATGAAGTGCTCCAGGTTATTTTCATCTCAATGCCTGATGTCACCAAAGTATGTGTTTGCATAGCAAAATGTACATGTATTTTAAAAACAAAACAACAATAACCCTCCTCACAAAATCCCACCAAAATAAGATACTACACTGCACATACTTCTCCTTTTGAGAGGGAATGAGAGAACAAACTCATGACAGCTTTTAGTCATGTCGCTTAATGCACTACTGGAAGATGCTCAGATACTAAAGTGATGAGCACAGCATAAGAATCTGAATAGAACAGAACAGAATCAGGATAAGGTGATGGTTTTACAGATTTTGACTGGAAGTTTCCCCATGTCTAAGGGGTGGCCTGAGAGAAAGTGCAAAGTTGTTTGAGAAGAAGGGGACTACCTGGCAGTAAAGATTGGAGTTGTTGATGGAGCAAAGGCAGGAGTTGACACTCTGATAAAATAGTAGATACTAGAGTACGGGCTATTAGGAAGGGCAGAACTAGATGATGAAGGGTCTAAAGGATAAATTTCTTATTAAAAACTAAAATAAATATCCTAAAAGTCTCCAATTTATTGCATAAGCTTTCTTGAACAGCCAAAATGCCTTTCTTAATACTGACTGATTTTCATCCTGACACCAGAGACCCTTCATCTTTCCTCCTACTCACACCCCACAGACCACAAGCTGATTCTTCCACAGGTGAATCAAGTAAGAAAAGACGGAATCCTTGGAAAAAGTAAGTCTGATTGCATTTTTGAACCCACTAAATTACTAAAAGACCTGCTTTTCCTAAAAATTCTATTATTTCCTGTATAGGAATCTATTTATTTGAACGGTAATGATAAAAGTTACAGTCTGCTTTAGACTGACTTTGCTAGGAGCTCGGTGCCAAAATTATTTATGCAACATCTATAACCTGTAGCTGCAGCCCATGTCCACGCTAACTTTTGTAAAGGGCTTTGAGATCTTCCTATGGAAATTGCTATACAAGTTTAAAGTATTATTTTATTATAGAACTCAGCAGCACACATCATTCCTCACTTATCTGAGTGGAAGACTCGCTGGAATAAATTAGAACATTACATGCCAAGAGTCTCTTTGTGTTACACTTCCATATTAAGTATGAGGTAGGCCACTGACACTGCCATGGAACTCTGTGTAGTACATCTGGGCAGCACTCTGAACTTTCCGCTTTATACAAAAAGGATTTTTTTTTCTGAATTTCTTCACTTACTTAAATTTTTATATTAAGCCAGACACACTTGCTCCTATCAACAACTATTTAGAAAGTGACTGAGTGACCACATAACAAACATTTAAAAGTATAACAGTTGAAATTGCCCGGCACTCAGTTGTAACTGTGCAGCTTGTTTTTGGCACCTCTTTTAAACGCAAAACTTTCTCTCACATAGATGCAATTATGAGTTTTACACACCTGCATGCCAGTATGGGGGAGAGATTTAGGATTTACACGTGGAAATCAACTGTGGAGGAGCAGAAACATCACTTTTATGATATACAAAAGCTGGTGGTGTGGTCAAAAGATGGAATGTAGCCAGATGCTCATTACAGCAGTGCCATTTACATTGGTACAGTTAAGGTAGAGTCAGTGTTTCCACTGTAAACTCCTATTTGCAAGAGCTTATAAATTGTCTGTAATAATTCACCCCAGGCAAAATCTTAACACACAAGGTCCGAGGATCACAGTACATTATATATATATTATTATTGGTGTATATTCAGGTTACCTAGTAGTGCTAAACCAGTTTCCTATTCTTGTTTTGGATATTCTCTGCACTCCTTTCACTCAGAAAGACTAACTTTTAAGTAAGTAAATTAATGGAATTTTCCATTCTAAGTATAATTTTCCATAGTGGATAGCAGTTTTATTTTTTATTTTATTATTTTTTAAAATACTCTAATTTATTAACCAGTTTTCAAATGTTATTATTAAAATATTATTTCAAAAGATAATATGTAACAGATACATTATAGCCATTTAACACAAAAGTAAGTACAGCTCTACATAATGGATCATCCTGGTTGAAAAACACTATTACTTTTCAGCATATTAAAAATTACCAGCAATATAAAAGACAGGCTTCAGTTAACAAAGTGCCCAGTCCTCTATTCCTGAAATCAGTAAAAAAAACTTCAATAGGACTTCAATAGGAGCAGGATCAGACCCAAATTTTCCAAATGAATGGGTATGCAGTACTATAATTAATTAATCATTTATTAATTCTCCCGCATGAACACTTCAAATTACCATTTCTAGGAAGTCCGGTCTCTTGTCAATGTTGCTCCTTACTCTATATTAAGGCTGAGGTCAGAAGCTGTGTTATCCTTCCAGCATGTAAGAGGTTGTCCATGAGGTCTTCTTCATCCAGCTTTTGTTGGATCAGCTGGTGGGCTGGTATGGTCTCTGGTATACAGAACAGATGGCCAAGCCACCTGAGACAGTGCTGAGTCACTTGGGGGGACATTGGAGGCTGGTTGGTCTGACATCTGACATCCTCATTCATAATGTGATAAAACCACCATATGCCTTCAACATGTCATTGCTGTTTCAAGCTGAAAGTGTCCAGCTGGTGCATTTGTGTTTCTGTGGTGGGATACATGGTGTTGATGTCAAAGAGACTTCCAAAAAGCATGCATGACACCCATAGCCTTGCAGATTTCATGTTTCATGCCAGCAAGTCAATCTCTCTCCTTGATGATAATGGAGCCAAGACACTCAAATGAGCTGACAAATTCAATTTTTTGTCCATCAGTTATGATGGTTAGGGGTAGAAACCCATCAGCCACTTTCATGAGTTTGTCTTCTTCCAGCTGACTTGCAGATCAAGCTTCCTTGTTTACTCCATAAATATATACAGAACATTGATTAGATATATTTCACAAGAATGCGTATATAGCCATGTTCAAAATATGTTGTGCAGAAGTCATGAAGCACCACTGCCAGTATGTGGCTAGTGATGGCTTCCATTATTCTGTCAATAATAGTATTGAACAGATCAGGGGCAGCCACACATTCTTGAGGGTCACGACTGTTGAACATAATCCAATTGGAGATCCTACTACTTAAGCAAACACAGTTCTCACTTTGGTGGTGCATTTCTATGAGAAGGTAGAGGAGCTTGCCAGTCACTCCAACAGGTTGCAGTCAGCGCCAGAGGGAGCAATGATTAACAGAGTCAAAGGCAGCTTTTAAATCAGTAAAGGCTATAGACACTTACAGACTCATAGACTCGTAGGTCAGAAGGGACCAATATGATCATCTAGTCTGACCTCCTGCACAAAGCAGGCCACAGAACCCTACCCATCCACTTTTATAACAACCCC
>NC_133785.1:14468498-14553651 GCF_003597395.2 Chelonoidis abingdonii
TCAATGTCCTTAACTACTTTCTCCTTTAAAATTTTTTCCAAGACCTTACATACTACAGACGTCAAGCTAACAGGCCTATAGTTACCCGGATCACGTTTTTTCCCTTTCCACTTTCCTTCATCTTTACTGTGCTGAACTCTTGGGCTTTCTCAATAATTTGCCTAAGGCATAAACCCACTTTGCTGCAGATGGGTTGATTCATTATGGCAGGCTTAACATGCTTAAGAAGAACCAACGTGAACTATTTGCTTGGAATGGAAAGCAAAGTGATGCTCTGGTGACTGGAACACATCAGAGCATTACCTTTTCCTTTCCAAAATGAGAGAATAATCCCATGGTGCCAATCATCGAATAGTTTCTCATGAATTCACACTTTGTTGATGTTATGGGTCAGCCACTCCAAGATGGAATCTCTGCCACAGTTGTTCAGCTGAGGAGCTATATACCACAGATGCCAGCAGCATGACCATTCTTGAGATTACAGACTGTGCTTTGAACGTTTTTGACATTAACATCCTCTATGTAACACAAAGGGGCAGTCACTGGACTCATCCACTTGGAGCTGTGGATCTGCAATACTGGTGGGGTAGTTAAGAAGCCCCTGAAAGTGTTCTTTCCATCTACTCACACATTCTGCCTTGGTGTTCAGTATGTTAATACGTCCATCTTTGCCAAGTGAGGATTTGTTCTGTGGACTGGCTTTTAGGGTGCACATTTCTTTATAGACAGCACCATAGCCATTTCTGGCCAGTGCAGCTTCCATCAATTGAGACTTTGTTGCCCAACACTTCTCACAGTCCTGCTTTAAAGCTGTGTTACACCAGGCATTGAAGTGTTGGTATCCTTGGTTGTTCCTGTTTAAGGAAGTCACATCTCATTTTTCTATGGTATCCAGGGTCTGTTGACTGATCAATTGATGCTTAGGGTTGGGAGTGCCTTATAACAGAAGACTGGAAACAGTTCTGCAAATTGTTGATTTGTTTATTTTCAGGCCTTGCATCTGCAAGGGCTAGAGTGTCAAATCATTTTTGGAGGTCAGTCTGATATTCCATTTTGACAGAGTCAGTTTCTGTAGAACTAAACGAGTAATGGATGGCTTGGTTTGAGTTGCCTTCAACTTCAATTTTACCATGACCATAAGCAACCTCTGGTTGATGTTGCCAACTCCTGTACCCCTGAACACTTGATGTGATGTACACAGCTTCTCCACTGACTGGATATGAGAATATGATCTAGTGCAGGAGTGGCCAACATGAGCCTGAGAAGGAGCCACAATTTACCAATGTACGCTGCCAAAGAGCCACAGTAATATGCCAGCAGCCTCCCATCAGCTCCCCCACTCCCCAGTGCCTCCCACCCACTGGCATTCCCACTGATCAGCAGTTCTGATCAGCTGTTTCGTGGAGTGCAGGAGGCTCTTTAGAGGGAGGGGGGAGAAGCGAGGCCATGGCAGGCTCAGGAGAAGAAGCGAGAAGGGGTGGAGTGGGGGAAGGGCCTGTGGCAGAACCAGGGGTTGAGCAATGAGCACCCCCCGGCACATTGGAAAGTTGGAGACTGTAGCTCCACTACCGGAGTTGGTGCCTATACAAGGAGCCACATATTAACATCTGAAGAGCCACATGTGGCTCTGGAGCGACAGGTTGTCCATCCCTGATCTAGTTTGCTTTGTGGATTCATCCATCCTTCAAATACCAAGTCTACATGTGTACATCCTTCCTCTGAAAATCAGTGTCAGAAACATGGAGTGTGGCTGTAGCACAAAGCTTGAACAGTTGCTCACTGTTATTCTTCATGATCACATCCACAACAATGCTCTATACTTTCCAGTGAGTGGATACTCTGCTGATGGCATCATACATGGCTATATTATACTTAATTACTATCATTACTTAGCAGCAGAGAATCTTGTGGCACCTTATAGACTAACAGACGTTTTGGAGCATGAGCTTTCGTGGGTGAACACCCACTTCATCAGATCTGACGAAGTCGGTATTCACCCACGAAAGCTCATGCTCCAAAATGTCTGTTAGTCTATAAGGTGCCACAGGATTCTCTGCTGCTTTTACAGATCCAGACTAAGACGGCTACCCCTCTGATACTTGATATCATTACTTAATATTCATTGAGAGTTGACAGTGGGCTCAGTACTGGACAAACCAAAGAAGCCACAGTCCCTGCCCCTTGGAGTTTACAATCAAAAGACAATTGACACATAAAACACCAGGCAGTG
The DNA here is from genome assembly GCF_003597395.2 of Chelonoidis abingdonii. NCBI lineage: Eukaryota > Metazoa > Chordata > Testudines > Testudinidae > Chelonoidis > Chelonoidis abingdonii. The sequence continues at coordinate 14,470,729 of NC_133785.1, forward strand.
GGTGTAGCACACAGCAGTGCACTGACATGTTTGTTCTCTTGTAACTAAAGTAGAACTTCATTGGGGGCAGATAGTCTTCACAGACATGTGGTTTAAGGAGAGTTTGAAAAAATAGGGATAGCATACTTCTAGCACTAGGGCCTCACAGTCCCAGTCATAATGGACTGTGCAGCATTGAAGAAAAAAATAAACATCTACGGACTCAGATGGACTTCCCAACACATGTATTGGACTTCCCAACACATGTATTCCCATGCATAAGAATACCTCATGTAATTGCATGCCTAGTTATGCATTAGTACTCTGACTGGTGCGGAGAGATATATTTAAAATATTTTTTTTAAGTGTAGGTGAAGTCTACACACCTTTGTGGTGGTGGTGGTGGTTGTGAAACAGAAAGGTAAGCGTAAAGAAAGTTCTTGTCTTTTTAAGGGCCAAACATAAATATAACGGACGTTCCTCATTCAACTCAAAGAAAGGCTCTGAAGTGAGGCTTCAGCCAAGTTCTGGAGACAGGGAAACTGGCATGATTCTTGTTTGATCTTCCTAGAGATTTTTCTTGTTGGTTGGTTTGTTGTGGTCTCATAGTAAGCTGAGTGTCTTTTTTTAAAAATAAGTTAGTTGAGTGCAATAATGATTGCTTTGTAAAAGAAATAGAAAAAAACTTCCAATGGGACTGGTACATTATATATTGAGTGTGAAGAGAGACACTCAGATCCTGCATGGCACCCTAAAACCTTGCTGCATTGTTCCCTTTTGGAGATCCTAGAACAAGGTCCTGCCAAGCCAGACACCAGCCTGAGTTTTTGGGGGTTAATTGCCAATTCAGGTTCAGTGTCAGCTTAGGGAGGACTGAGCCTATCAGCTACTTAAAGATACTATGGGTTGACCAGAACTAAAAGCAGGGTATTCTGAGGAAACATAACAGTCACTTTCTTTGTAGATTTGTTTTGGAGTTTATTGGCTGTAAAACTGCATGGAAGGTATTTTGCCATAAACTTTCTTCAAACTTTGTGTTATTTCAGTTTATGCTTAGATACAACTCTCAAGAGAGGATGATGGGGAAGTGCAACATCCTAGCAGGAACTCCTGGAGGCACCGTAACTTAAATAGGAACAATGGGCCAAAAGCTCATATTTCCCCCCAGGCATTTGAAAATGATGGGGAATTATAATTGTCAGGGTGGGCCATAGTGTGAAAAGAAAGGATTTTATGGTGAGCTATCTTAAGCATGTTATGCCAAAGTAGTCTAGCGAACTAGCATTTCTAGAAACTGAAATCAGTAAACAGTGTAATTAATTGACTTCAGTTGACTTACACTAGTGATAAATTTAACCCAATGCCTGCAGGAGTACTGGGGTTGAGGAGGGACATTGAAGAATGTGAGGCAAAAGCAGTGATTTTTAACATCACTAAGGTGATGTAACAGACTCCCTTCAATCTACTTACTACTATGTAATGGAATTTAAGTTAGTGTTACTTGCAAACAAAGAGTTAGAAGGCAGTGCAAGTTAAAACACCCCACACTTCTTATTTTAAACAAACATTTCTGTTATTTTTTCTTGCTACATGGAGCTCTTCTAGCCTCAACATACAGGTTAAACCAATTTACTCTATTAAAGACACCCTTACACTCTGTTAAACTCAGTAGACAAAATTCAGAGGTTACGTGTAATTTACATGTTGATAACTAGTGGTAAGTCAAAGGGAGGCTAGAGGATGTAAAAGCCGATATGTTGCGGATATGGAAGGAAATTCAAGTTAAACCTCACTGGATTCCGTCCAGATTAACTACTCACCTCTGAATTGAGTCTTGACCACCAGCTCCCATGTAGTGCTTGCAACTATTACACAGTTTAGCTTTATCTTGCAACTATTACATACTTCTCAAATAGTTTGAAGAGTGAAGCATAGATAGTGAACAAAGAAAGAATTGAAGTTAATAAATGTGATGAGTATGATGAGACAGTCTTTTTTCAAATATCCCTGGTGTAATAGCTTAGAATTTCAAAACACTTCCAAGTTGGATGCAACCCTGATAAGATGCTTTTCCACCTATTAGTGTAATAGAATGTTGGATATCAGGTCAGTGGATGTGGTTCTGCAGATAGCACAGAAACATTTATGTTTTCATTCACATCTCTAAAAGTCTCTGTATAGTTGTCCATAAAACTCTATTAAAACATACCTCAGGATGTATATTCTAATCTATTTATTGCAAAGCCTAAAGATCTCTGAGGATGGAATTTCATCACTTCTGAGAGATTAAATAAAGACTTTAATGGGTTACCTTTGCATATTTTAAGGTCTATGGCAAGATTGCTTTAGTTAAAGGTGAACGGCCATTTATATTACCATAACTCTTTGTGCACGTGTTCTAGTGAGGGCTGGTTGGGAAAATTTTTGACAAAACAATTTTTTTGCCAAAAATGTTGAAAGGTTTTTGTAGGTCAAGGATTGCATTTCTGGTCAAAATGAGAGAGAGAAAGCCCACCCCAGAATAGCCAATAATCTTACAATTAGGACACTCACCTGGGAGATGAGGTTAAAGTCTCTGGTCAGCGTTATCAGGCAAAGGAGGAACTTGAATCTGGATAGCTCATGTAAGTGCCCTAACTACCAAGCACAAGCAATTGACTATTCTGGGCTGAGGGTTTCTCTTGTTTTTGGTCAAATGTTTGCAGTTTTATCCTGAGGTGGAACAGGAAACATTTTTTGGGACGGGAAATCAAATTTTCCATCCAACTTTAGTTCTAATTCAGTTATTCTGATTTGAATAAGACTGAAACTGGACATAGCCCAAATGAAAGTTTTAAATAAACCCTAACACCATAAATATCTCTCTATATCCACTGTCTTAGAAACAGCATGATAAAAAATGGTGGAATGTGGGAGGTAGTAATTCTATTTATCAATCATCTTCCCTAAGTAAAAAAGGCACTTTAAAAACTAAAATATCAAAAGGATCTGAAATAATGTAAATTATAAGATACTAATGAATTATATTTTTACTTTACAAAAATCTCAGGAGCACTAATGCAATGATAATACATAATATGTTATGCAATGAAGGAAAATATGTTCCATTTCTAGTGGACCAAATTCTGTCTGGTACTAGAAAAAAGAAAACAATGTAACAGAAAACAAAGAAGCGGTAGAAGTGATTTTCCTCCATTTTGGCTTCCACTGACAGGGCACACTGAAGGTCTTCCACAGGTACACTGTCAGGGCAGATATATACGGGCATGAGAAAATAGTTTGTGCTTTTTTAAGCATATTCTCCCTGACGTGGTTGTGGTCTAACTTAACCCCATCCCACACAGATTGCTCCTGATCCTGACAGGAATCTTCTCCATAGTTCGGGGAAGGTGCATATGCAGGTATTGGATTGAAGCCAATCAAAATACAAGCACACATGCAAAGCTGTCAGGAGACTCCCTTCAGACAATCTGCCCTTCCTGCTGGCGGCTACTGATTTAATGCAGAGACTACTTTCCCCTTGCCATCGAATGAGGTCTTTTACTTCCAGTTGACCCTTCCCACTGCAATTCATTCCTTGCAGACCTTGTCTCTGCTGCCCTTATCCTCTCAGCCTGGCCCTGTATCCAAAGTTTTGTTCTTTATTTAATTTGTTAACGATACATACAATTTTAATTTAATCATATACATGATGTGGGGATGCAGCATTACACAGGGGAGTGCCCTAATCAAGTGGTTTTCCAGAAGGACTCTGTATGGACTCAAACTGGCCCTGACTCCTGTGAGACTCCAGGGGTAAACTTCAGTGTGGTATAATATGGTATAGTAGCCTTAAGTCTATGTTTTGTTACCGGTAACAATTTAATTTAATTTTAAATGTTGCCATTTGTGTTTATTTAGCAGCTGAATGGAATAGCGGCTACCTTTTGCAGATCATCCATTACAGCAAAATTAAAGATACATACAAAAATTACATAAAATCAACAAAAAAGAAAAAGATGCAAAACCTATTTTGGGTATTCCTTAATATTTATAGTCAAGCATGTTTTTAATAGAATAAAATTAAAATAATCATACCATGAGAAACAAAACTCACCTACACAGGTTTAACAACTTTCAACACACTTTTACTTGTACACATTTTTCATTAATTGTGCAATCTTTAAAACTGCATGATACACTGAAGTGTTTCTCAAGTTGCTGTCCCACAACAAGTGTTGCCCCAGTTGATAGTAGGTAAAGTATAGGTTTTTTCTTTTTTATTAAGCACCAGAGGAAATAGGCTTTAAAACCTGTGTCACCTCTTCACACATAAATTACAACTGCCCCAAGGCTGTTACAGCTTTCACAGGTTGTTGGGTTTTTTGTTTTTTTTTTAAGTTCACAGTTCTTTTTTCTTATTTTTAGTATTGCCTATGTTAGAACTAATTATAGCTCCATCAACTGGCTACACCCATTCTGGAGCTCAGCTCTTATTCAGAAAGCCGTGCACATTTATGCCTATATAAATTTGAAAGAGGAAGAAGTCAAGGAAATTTCAGACACATATTTCTGATATAATAAAAATAGTTTACATTTAAAAATAAATGAATTGCAATTAATTTATTTTTATTTGTATTTAATTAAAATATTTATTCGTAGACAAAGAAGACAACCATTGGCTGTGAATATTTAGTAACTGAACCAATTATCTGATAAACCTCATATTTAAAAAAATCATCTTAACCACTAGAAACAGCATGTATATCTCCCCTACTTGGTGCATGGTGGGGTACACTGCAGGGAGGGGGAATAAGGAAATCATATGTTTTCTTGAAAAAGGCTATTGCAGATATCCTTGGTGATAGCCAGGAAATATCACAGGGAAATGAATGGGTACGTTGTCACAGAAGTTCAACCTCTGGTTAGAAATTATTTTGTGAGTGAAACAATATGGAAATGACATCTGAAATCTATCAAAAGAGAACATGCTTTATGATTTATGGCCTGCGATAATGGGAAAATTCTCTTCCCATTGTGCTGAATCAGTAAAGATGTCACTGGGTGAATCTGTTTGAACTGTAAAAGAACTGCATAAGTAAGTGAAATGCAAAGAACTTAGGTCAGAAAACTACACTGGACCACAGGAAAAAGGAAAACTGTACTGAATGAAGCAGAATCAAACCCAGTATCATCTGGTTCTGTTTAAAATAATATCTTGATGAAGGCTACAACCCATGAATATTAAAAATGTTAGTTTGCATACTCTAGACCAGCGGTTCTCAAACTGTGGGTGGGGACTCCTACGTGAGTAACGGCCCTGTTTTAAAATGGGGTCAGCAGGGGTGGCATTAGACTTGCAGGGATGAAAGCTGAAGCCTGAGTCTCACTGCCCAGGGCTGAAGCCAAAACTCAAGGGTCACAGCCCTGAGTGATGGGGCTCAGATTAGAGCCTCCCCCACACACCTGGGGCTGAAGCTCTTGGGCTTTAGCTTTGTCCCCCTGCCAGAGTTGTTGGGATGTGGGCTTTGGCAGGGCTCAGGCGGGTTCTGGGTCTGTCCCACCTCTTGGGGTCATCTAGTAATTTTTGTTGTCAGAGGGAGGTCACGGAGCAATGAAGTTTAAGAACCCCTGCTCTAGACTTTCCATATATATCTGGTAGAGGACCCGAGGTTGAGGAAAGACACATGCCACCCATAGGGGTGAGAGAGGAATTTTTTTAAAAAAAAAATTCCCCTCTCACCCTTATGGGTGGTATGTGTCTTCCTCAACCTCGGGTCCTCTACCAGAGGCCTGGGAGTTTGAGGGTTCTGCGCAGTATCTTAGCTGTTCCTAGCACTGCACTCTTCTGGACAGAGAGCTCTGATGTGTTCCTGTATCAGTTCGGATGCAACCACAGCTTAGAGACACAGCCCCGAGGCTCCTACCACACAATGGACCCTTGGCCTTCACTTTCCACATCCTTTCTAGTTCCTCTTCAGCCCTGTACTTCTCGCAGCTTCTCAAATCCTTCTCTGACTTGCTGTCACTGCACCGCTATATCTCACGACACCGCTGTTTCTGCTCCTTGTCTATACCAAGATCTGTGATGCCAGTACCTCTGCATTCCGTCTGGATCTGGAAGTCCACAGAATCTTAGCCCTGCTATTCTCCACAACCTTTCGCGGAATATCCCCATTCTGGTCTTGAGAGGTCTAGCCCATACGCTGTGCAGATGTTGACACAAGCAGCCACTGGTTGTGCCTCAGTGACTGTTCCTGCTGCATCTTCCATCCTGAACTAGTTGGACGTCCTCTGAGCCTCTCTGCAAGTCTGCACCTTGGTCCTCTCTAGTTGGTAGACCCCTGCTTCAATGGATCTGGTGCCAGTGCCTGTTCCTGTGCTGCATGATCAGTGCCTCATGCTGTCTTTTAGTCCAGCCTTTCCAGCCACTGTAGGATTTCCACATGTCACCACCTCAGCTATCGTGTCGAACATCCCATGAAGGTCTGTCTGCCAGGCACTCTTCTGCTTGGTCTTCCCCCATGTCTGCTGTGCTCAGGCATCCCTCAGCAGCTCACTTTGGGGCCATCTTACGATGTACTCCTGGATTCGGGTTCATCCAGGATAGTGCCTTGACGCTCACCAGCCCCGCCACCTTCTTCCGGCTGGATACAGCTCTGGTGTTGGACTTGGGGTGAAACCTCCGTGCATTGTGAGGAGCTTCCGGTTTTCACATCGCAGCCTCCATGTCCTCCTTGGCCAGCTCACATACCGCAGGGTATCTGAGACCGCAGGCGTATCCGTTGGCGTGGATCTTGTTCTTCCCACTGAGCTGCTCTCAGGACCTCTATCTTGTGATACTGGTGTTGCTTGTTCCCCTCCCCCTTGCCCATTCCCCCCTCAAAAAAAAAACCCCGTGGTGGGGTTTTCCCCCAATGGTGACGGATGCCAAGGTACTTGTAGCTGGTCTGTATGTCTGCTATGTGGCCCGCTGGTAGTTCCACCCCATCAGTCTTGACTATATATATATATATATATATATATACACACACACACACACACACTGTTCTGCCTATTTTGCTCTTTTTAAATATTGCTGCTCTCTTCTGAGATGTACATTTTAGTGAATCACATTTCAAGAATATAAAAATGACAGTGAATATGAGTTTACTAGAAGGCTATGACATCTAATGAAGGTCAAACTAGACAATTAACAGAATGTTTATTTGATTTCTATTTCTCTCTCTAGAAAACTGGGTTAATGGATGGCTCAGGGGATTAGTAGTACAAATTAAAACCTGTCATCTCTAAGTAACTGGTTCAAATCCACCCCAAATTGGTAGTGACTGAAAGTTGTTGCTGTCTGTTTGGTGGCCTATGTGAAAAGATTACTTCATCTCAGCTGAGTCCTATTGGACAGTTGAAAACTACTATGATGTTTGGAAGGAATTGCTTTATTTGCAATCTGAATAGAGAGGCCAAGGACTGAATAGGCTTGGAAAATGAATTACTTTCTCACCACTAGAGATGTCCCTTCCAGTTTGAGGTGACAGTAGATTAATAAGGTAGCAGGGGAACGTTTGCCCTGATTCCCATATTCTGGTAGAATAGATGTGATAAGCCTCCATACCTGTCAATTCTTTCATCAGCACTCAATTAATTTTAAAATACAAACTATCTATAAACATAATTTGTATAATTAAAGGCAGAGAGATGACCATTGTTAAAGTTCACAAAAGTGTTTTCATTTTGAAGGGTCATTTTCAAATGAGTAGAACAATGTCAAAGTTTTGCCATTTGTGCTGAAGTTTGGCACATTCGTTCTCAACTGAGCTGTTATTTTTTATAGAAAACTTGAATAAAATAATTCAGCTGTTTTGAACAGCTCTAGTGCCCCAATGGAAAGTGGTAGAAACTTGAAATTTGGCAGGAACATACGGTGGGCTTTTCAAAAGTGAAAAAGTGACTTAGCATCACAAGTCTTACTGACTTTCGATGAAACTTGTACTCTTAAATCACGAAGAAACTTCTGAAAATCCCTAGGTTGCAGAATATCTTTCAACAGCCTTTCAGTAGAAAATCTGTTTTTATTTGGCTGAGTTAAAGAGGTGTAAAACATTTACTTTTCTCTGATGATCTGCCAACACTGAATATGTGTGTATATGTTCTAATAAACTGGATTACAATTTCAACTGAATATATAATTTCTAACAAGTCTATTGGATTTGCATATGTGGGAATAATAAAGTGTACAGGATGGAGTAGGAATGTGGATGAGGTGAGAGGACCTTGTAAGGTATTGTTTGAAAACTAACAACTCACTGGCAAATAATATGATAAAATGTGTGTAGTGACATTATATGGAAAGTTATAGTCATAAACTGAAATCAGATCTGAAATGTGTTTCCAGACAAGTCTGGGTAAGTCAGTTTCTCAGCAAAAGGGCAAGAGGTTGCTTCTAGCCAGGTGTCCTCAAAGCCGATGGGCAATCACCTATCATTCTTTGGCAGAGGAGGCGGCAGGAATAAAGAGATCTGCATCTTAGCAAACAACAGCATGGAATCTCTTTCACTACAAGACTCCATGGCTCCAACCTCACAGCAGGAATGAACTTTATCTAGTGGTCACCTTCAGGAAAATTAATTTCAAAGGGGAATTGGACTATAAAGTTAGGGGCAAAAACACCCCAAAGTATCTCTTCCTATCCATCTCCTTCTTTCATCTAAGAAGACAAAAGAAACAGCCTTTGGGAGCAGATCATGGCCTGAGAATTTGGTCAGCAATGTTACTGGGAACATTGTATTAAGGGATTTCACCTTGAACCAAGTATACTTTGTTAACCTTTAGTCCTAGGAAGCCTTTTACCTTTATTTCTCTTGTAACCATTTCTGAATTGAATGCCTTATACTTCTACTCACTTAAAACCTCTCTCTTTGAAGTTAAATAATCTTGTTTTATTCTTTAACCAAAACTAATCCAGTGTTGTGTTTAAACTGAATTGTGTGGATAGCTCCATTTAAAGTAGCAAACTGTTGTAAACTGATTCCCTTAGAGAAGCAACAGACCTAAAATATCTGTACTGTTCAAGAGAGCGCTGGACGGTGCAGGACAAAAGCTTCTTGGTGGAAAATTCAAGACTGGGAGTGTGTTGGGGTCACCTTGCAAATAGTAACCCAGGCTGCTGGAAGCCAGAGTATGGCTGGCGTTTGCTGAGAGGCTGCTGGGGTCAGATGCTGAACTAAGGCTGTGACTATACACAGACACAGGTGTGACCTGCATGCTGGCAGGTTGTTTGTGAATGGCCCAGGTGGAAGCTACAGCAGCAAAGCATTGTGAAGCATCCCAGGTTGCAGGGCAAGGGTGACACAGCCTCTCACTGGTCTGGATTGCCCAGAATGTCCTAACATTCCTTCCTTTCTTCTTCTAGGACTTGTGTGTATTCCCATCAGTGGGAGATTAGTGAAAAGTGCCCCTCCTCCCGACAACATATGGATGGTGGGCAAGGAGTTCTTAGGAAAATATGGATTGTAACACTGCTCTCCCAAATTGGACAGCAGAGATCAAAGCTAAGTTCCAAAACAGTGCTTGGTGAAGATACGCACTGAACACCATGGCATCTTTCCCCATAGGCTACAGATAGCCTGTTTGACTTTCTCAAAGATTCTGCTTTCTCTAGATTAAAATAACAGGGTTCTTTTAAAGTCTAAAGTATGTAGACATACTTCCCCAGGGTGTGAATGAGGTGAGGGAACAGCACAGGGAAGGAAATGCTCTGAGAAAGTGCAAGTCAGATACTATTTGGGTAATGAAGCTATGGTGTGGTCTCATGACTTCATATTTGTAGGTCAGTGTGTACAATTAATTGGATATCAGAAATTGCAGCTTAATCACTCTTCTTGCCAAGGTAATGGCAATGTAGAAGGCTTCAAGGAAAGGTGTTCTAGGGATGTCTCTCAAAGAGGATTGAGGCTAGTTAATACTAAGTTATAACTGAGCTTCAGTTCAAGGAAGGAGGAGCAGAGAAGGAATTAACAAACCCATTTAAGAATCTGACAAATGCAGAGTGTGAGAAAACTGTTCTTTCTTTAACTTGCTGACAATATGCTGATCTATCTGCTAGGTGGACTTTCGGGGAAGACAGAGATTTCTTGGGATTTTAGGTGGAGCTGATAGTTTAGAGTTGCAGGTATCTCAACTTGTATGAGACCAACTGCTTGCTCAAAGGCCAAGAAGAGCATTTTTATTTTTAGCATAGCAGTTAAGTCTAGTAGATTTCCAGGACTGAAAGAATATAGTTTTCACCCTCTTTGAACATGACCTGCCTGTGGTGGTCCACAAACAATTATTCACTCATTCTGCTGGTTGGAATGTCTCTGAATAAGGATGGGGTACTAGTCTGGTTCCTCAATAAGAGGTCAGAAGACAATGGCATAGAGAGAGATGGTTCTCTGAACAGACTAAAAGGTCTATGTACCAGTGTTGTCTTGGCCATACTGGGGCTACCAGAATGCCATTTCTTCTGTCTCTTTTGATCTTTCACAGTATTCTTGGACTAAAAGGAACAGGAAGAAAGGCATATAGAAGATATTTGCTCCAATCAGAAAGCCATCTGTAAGAGATGTAATAGACATTCATGTCTATTTGTTCTCATGCAGAATAGTGGACATTTGATGTTCTCCTGAGATGCAACTAGGTCAAACTTTGGATGTCCCAGTTTCCTGAATAGCTGAGTAAATATTGATACCTTTAGGGACAATTCACTTTAGTCCTGAGTCCTTCTGCTGAGGTTCACATGGAAATGAAAAGCTATTTGAGATATCTAGTGCTTTATGTGCCATTTCCACAGCTTTCTTGCCTGTGTGCAATGGATCCCAGGACACTGTTCTTCCTCATTTGTTTATGTAGTACATGGCTGGGGCATCATCTGTCAGAACTTATACTATCTGATATTGCAAATACAGAAGAAAAGCCTTGAGGGCCCAAGTGTACTGCTCTGAGCTATAGCATGTTAATGTGGTGCAGGAACTCCCATCTGTTCCAATGCCCCTGCACTTTGAGGTTTTAATAACCAATATCCAAGCATAGATTGGAGGCATATAAAGAGATTAAGTTGGTGGGAACAGGAGGAGTGAAAGAGACTCTGAAGAACATTTTCCCTGGCCTCCAATCTGCTTAGTTGCTCCAATGCCAGTGCTGAGATAGCCTACAAAGGAGGATAGCTATCTACTTTTGAGGTATGGTTTTGCGCTACCTAATGCTGTATAGATCTCATGTCGCAGGCAGGCATGAGGAGAGATGATGCTGAGGATGCCATCAAGGCCCATGAATCTCAGAAAGAAGTGAGTGGTGTGCTCTGGAAATGCTCTTAACTAGATGCTGAGAAACCTGTCCTCCAAAAATTAGTACTTTGAGTATGTGATTAATAGAAGTGGTAAAAAATGTCGATTAAAATTTTTTTTATTGAAAAATATAGATTCTGGTTGACTAAAATACTTTGTGAATTTGTTTTGAAATAATTGAACTGTTTTGGATGAAACTCTCCCTCCCCACCCCAACCCCAAAAAAATCAGAAAAAAATGTGCTTGTTTCCTTTTAAAGTATTCTAAATTAAACAGTTTGATTTTTTGATTTTACATGTCCAACAGGCATGAGTAGAATCCACGTAGATAGAACCCAGGGATAAAGATCAGTATTTTTAGAAAGGGATGAGATTTTCATCAAAAGTGGGAGAATTAATTCAATATGGTGCAGAGATTAAAAACCACAACCAAACATTATACCTAAGAGAACTGGGTTTTGAAATGTTTCCACATTTTTTTTAAATGCAAGTCTGGAACTCTTGGGTCATCTACTCTTAGCATTTGAGTGACAGGCTAAAGCACAAATTTATTTAAAAGATTTTTCTTCTTTCAAATACTTCAAATTATCTTCTCTTTCTCCCTAGCAATTACAGGAGTTCCATAAGAAAGATAAGTCCAAGGAGGGGAGATTCCATATGGACACCAAACAATTTTTGCTTTGGTCAAAAAACCACTTCATGTCAAAAAAAAGTTTCGATAAAAAACTGCAACCAGTTCTAAACTTAATCTAGGCTACCATATATTTGAACAAGTGGTCTAAAATGAAAGGCTTCTGATTACCAATCCCCTTGATAAAGAGTTTCTATAGACTAGGAATTACCAGTTAAAATTCAATATCAACATATGAGTTTAACACAATCATAAAAGCATAAGACTATAGATGATATATGGTATGATACCACCAGTTTACATGTTATTTTTACTTTTAATCATATTTATTAAAGAGAGATTGGGATAGAGATATGTATTAAAAATAGACAATCTTTCTTTAGAAGATTTCCTCCACAATTATTTGTACTTGTTGGTTTTAAATAAAATTTGTTATGTAAATTCCAGAAGTATTTGTACCTTTTATGTCATCACTCCAGCCTGTGCCATGTTCGCATCACAAGTTTTACCTTGAGTGAATGTCTAGACTTAAAATGAAGCAGAAAGTTTAAATAACACTTGAGATCATAAGCTTTGCTTTATATTAAGTTTAGATTCAAATCCAAAGAAACGGATACCTTAATGGAGTTATGTTAACTGTGGTGAGTTTGTCAGCACTTAACCCTCACAGAATATTGTGCATTAGTCAGGTTTAGCATGGAAAGCAGTGGTTCCCTTGTCCTCCAAAGAACATGAGTTTACAACTGATCTGAGTTGCTGCTTGGAATTAAGGTCATTAAGTGCTACAGACATGAGGATGGCTTATATACATCTGCGTATTCTATATGTAATAACATAGCCATAAGTAATTTATTTTCTTTGGATATTACATTTTATGTACACATGCATTCTTCAAGTACATTATTCACAAGATTGTCTTAAAGCTACTTGCTATATATGCATATATATAGTAGCTTGTTCCATTTATTAGGACCAGCTTGTTCTCTTTCTGCAGTACTGTCTGAACCATAGCTATTAAATATCGTCAGTCTTTTCAGTAACATAATCCCAACTGAAATTCACATGCAAGATGTAATCTCAACAAGCCATTTGGAATCATTTCTAAAAAATGTAAAAGCCAGCATTCTTCTAAAGGAATGAACCAGCACGATAAAAATGTCTAAGGTGGAAGTCTAATCTGTTCATATGAGAACCTGTCAGTATACCATTCACTTACACTGTAAAATTAACCCATCTTCATAAATTGTCATTACAAGGAAGAGTGAGTGATCCATTCGGTTAAGGTACTTCTCTCAAATTTCCAGTTAAAACCTTTGTTTCACATTTATAGTATGTTTATATGGAAAAAAGCATGCCTAGAGCAAAAATTAATATATTCAAAAAATCTAATGTTGCTCACAAATCCCGAATAATTTTATTCCTAAAAATAAAGGCACCCTCCACCCAAATTCTCCCTCTATCTTAAGTATATAAACATTGACTATTAAAATGTTTCAAAGCAGCTCTCAGTTGTGAACATCTAGTAGTTCTTTTTAACATGTATTCATTTTTCAGTTAAACCTTCAAGATATATTTAAAATGCCAATTAAATCAGTTGTATACATTTTAATGTAGATCATGGGCCTAATTCATAATTATGAGAGAAAGACAGAAAATGAGTTCTATTTCTTAGTCAAGGTTTAAATAATGAGGAATCCAGATATCAACTTAATAAATTACTTTAAATGCAAGCAAATCTAAGATGCCACAGGAAACAGGATTTTACATAAAACAATCAAAAGACCAAAGATGTCTTTAATCACTAAAAAACAAACCTTTCCAAGATAAATATGTATGGCATCTAGTGACTGAAAACATTATTTGGTGATGTCTCTGTAATGGAAAAAGTTATATTTTACTTTATAAAATAATTTCTGTTGACATTTTTCTCATTACAATTCTGCCTGGGTAAAAACTACAGGTCTGTCTCATCTTACGTGGGGGTTCCATTCCACGGTTAACGCGTAAAGTGAAAACCAAATATAGTCAAAATTACATTGAGTTGAATGGCGGACAGAATCGCCCGCACTACAGAAACAGTATTTTAACTGTTATTTTTCTTTTTCTTTTTTTTTTGCCATCCGCATAAAGCTGAAATCGCACATGTTAAAGGCACGTAAGATGCGACAGACCTGTATACACGCTTCAAAAACTACTCCTTCAGAAAGCAAACACCTCTACCACAGTCTCCACATTGATTCAGTAACAAGGGGCTGCAATGTTAGATTTAAAAACAGTCAGTGGTAGAAGAGGAAACATCTAGATTAGGAAACACAAGATGAGTAGGAAGCAAACTCTGACAAGCCTACCAATTACATGGCAAACTATCTCAATAGAGAATTGGGAAGAGAATGATGACTTACATTTTTATAATGCCTTTCATCCAGAATACTATCCACATGGCTTATAAACTATATATACTGGAATCATTTCAAACAGCATAGCCACCTTTGGGATGAAAGACAGCTACTAAACTATTAAAAAATGCAAAGCAACACAAGAGCACGCTTTAGAATGGAAATTGAAGAATACGAGTCTCCAACTAAAAATGCAAGAGAAATTTTTAAGGAACAGATGTTATCACAAAAATGATAACTTGATTAGCACATCCTTACTTCATTAAAGATTAATGAGATGCTCAGATATCATGATAATGGAGGGCCATATATGAACCTAAGCTAGATAGATGTCTACAATATACTGTCCCCTAACCTCAGGCTGAGGCACTGGTTCAGCCATCACTCAGGAGAAGTGTGCTACCATGGCATACCAACCTGCAATTTATTTGGTGAAGACTCATCCAAATTGTGACTAGGCCAGACTTTGTTTGGCTTGTGCAATCTCACAAGAACACAGCCCAAATTAATGACATAATAAAAACTGATAATATAAAATATCAGCTCACAAACATAGATACTGGTGTAATTTTGATGGCAGAGTTAATGGTTAATATTTATACTGACATTTGTTTGCCTTTAATTTTTATGTATTCATATCTGGAATTAGCATTTACATTTACAATTTCATAAAATCAATTACAATAACAAGCTAGTAAATATTGTGCTATGGGATGTGAAAGTTGTATTGTTATTATAATTATTATTTACTAGGGCTGTCAAGTGATTAAAAAAATCAATCATGCGATTAAAAAATTAATCACGATTAATCGTGCTGTTAATAATAGAATACTGTTTTAAAAATATTTTTGGATGTTTTCTACATTTTAAAATATATTGATTTCAATTCCACACAGAACACAAAGAGTACAGTGCTCACTTTATATTTATTACAAATATTAGCACCTAATACAAGTACTGTAGTGCAATTTATCATGAAAGTTGAACTTACAAATGTAGTTTTATGAACAAAAAAAGTGATTTAAAAAAAACAATGTAAAACTTTAGCCTCCTGAAGTCTACCTAGTCCTATTTCTTGTTCAGCAAATCGCTCAGACAAACAAGTTTGGTTACAATTTGCTGGAGATAATGCTGACCTCTTCTTGTTTACAATGTCACATAAAAGTGAGAAAAGGAATTTGCACGGCACTGTTGTAGCTGGCGTTGCAAGGTATTTACGTGCCAGATACACTAAAGAGTCATATGTCCCTTCATGCTTCAACCACCATTCCAGAGGACATGAGTCCATGCTGATGATGAATTCTGCTTGATAATGATCCAAAGCAGAGCAAACGGATGCATGTTCATTGTCATCATCTGAATCAGATGCCACCAGCAGAAGGTTGATTTTCTTTTTTGGTGGTTTGGGTTCTGTAGTTTCTGCATCTGAGTGTTGCTCTTTTAAGCCTTTGAAAGAGTAACAAGCCTTGTGGATGGGGGGAAGCAGTAGATGTGGTATATTTTGACTTTAGTAAAGCTGTTGATACATGACCTTCTCATAAACAAACTAGGGAAATGCAACCTAGATGGAGCCATTCTAAGGTGAGTGCATAGCTGGCTGGAAAACAGTTCCCAGAGAGTAGTTATCAGTGGTATAATGGCATATAGAGAACACTTATAAAGTTTCCAGACAATGCAAAACTGGGGGGGGGGTTGCAAGTGCTTTGAGGATAGGATTATAATTCAAAATGATCTGCACAAACTGGAGAAATGGTCTGAAGTAAACAGGATGAAATTCAATAAGAGCAAATTCAAAGTACTCCACTTAGGAAGGAACAATCAGTTGCACACATAATAAATGGGAAATGACTCCCTAGTAAGTAGTACTGCAGAAAAGGATCTGAGGGTCATAGTGGATCACAAGCGACATGAGTCAACAGTGTAACATTGTTGCAAAAAAAAGCAAACATCTTTCTGGGATGTATTAATTGAAGTTTTTTAAGCAAGACACGAGAAGTAATTCTTCTGCTCTACTCCATGCTGATTAGGCCTCAACTGGAGTATTGTGTCCAGTTCTGGGCACCACATTTCAGGAAAGATGTGGACAAATTGGAGAAAGTCCAGAGAAAAGCAACAAAATGATTCAAGGTCTAGAAAACATGTCCTATGAGGGAAGATTGAAAAAACTGGGTTTGTTTAGTCTGGAAAAGAGAACACCGAGAGGGGACGTGATAACAGCTTTCAAGTACATAAAAGGTTGTTACAAGGAGGAGGGAGAAAAATTGTTCTTCTTAACCTCTGAGGATAGGGCAAGAAGCAATGGTCTTAAATTAGAGCAAGGGAGGTTTAGGTTGGACATTAGGAAAAACTCCCTAATTGTTAGGGTGGCTAAGCACTGGAATAAATTGCCTAGGGAAGTTGTAGAATCTCCATCATTGGAGATTTTTAAGAGCAGGTTAAACAAATACCTGTCAGGAATGGTCTAGATCAGTGGTTCTCAAAGCCGGTCCACCGCTTGTTCAGGGAAAGCCCCTAGCAGGCCGTGCCAGTTTGCACACCTGCCATGTCTGCAGGTTCAGCCACTCCAGGCCAATGGGGCTGCAGGAAGTGGCGCAGGCTGATGGATGTGTTGGCTGTCCTTCCCTCAGCCCCCATTGGCCTGGAGCGGCAAACTGGGGCCAGTGGGAGCCGTGATCAGCCAAACCTGTGGACGCGGCAGATAAACAAACCGGCCCAGCCTGCCAGGGGCTTTCCCTGAACAAGCAGCAGATTGGCTTAGAGAACCACTGGTCTAGATAATACTTAGTCCTGCCATGAGTGCAGGGGACTGGACTAGATGAACTCTCGAAGTCCCTTCCAGTCCTATGATACTATGCTCTACACCTCATCCCTTTCAGATTTTAGACTGCACTTCAACTTCTTAAATATTTGGTCAAGTGTTGTAGTTATTTTTAGAAATCTCACATTGGTACCTTTTGTGTTTTGTCAAATCTGCTGTGAAAGTGTTCTTAAAACAAATATGTGCTGAGTCATCATCCGAGACTGGTATAACATGAAATATATGGCAGAATGTGGCTAAAACAGAACAGGAGACATAATTCTCCCCCAAGAAGTTCAATCACAAATTTAATTAACATATTTTTTTAATGAGCATAATCAGCATGGAAGTATGTACTCTGGAATGGTGGCCGAAGCATGAAGGGACATACGAATGTTTAGCATATCTAGCACATCCAGCACCTTGCAACGCCAGCTACAAAAGCCTGCTCTCACTTTCAGGTGACACTGTAAATAAGAAGCAGGCAGTAGTATCTCCCATAAATGTAAACAAACTTGTTTGTCTTAGCAAATTGGCTGAAGAAGCAGTACTGAATGGATTTGTAGGCGCCAAAGTTTTACATTGTTTTGTTTTTGAGTGCAGTTATGTAACAAAAAAATCTACATTTTTAAGTTACACTTTCATGATAAAGAGATTGCTTTATGGTACTTCTATGAGGTGAATTGAAAGATACTATTTCTTTTTTTTATCATTTTTACAAATATTTGTAAAAAAAATAATATAAAGTGAGCATTGTACATTTTGTATTCTGTCTCGTAATTTAAATCAATATATTTGAAAATGTAGAAAAACATCCAAAATATTTAATAAATTTCAATTACTATTCTGTTTAACAGTGCAACGAATCCCAATTAATTTTTTAATGCAATTAATTTTTTTGAGTTAATTGCATGAGTTAACTGTGATTAATTGACAGCCCTATTAATTACTTTATACTAGTGTCTAGAATCAAGTTTAGGGTCCCATTATACTAGGCCACGTACAAACACATATAGGAGACATTCCTTACCCCCCAAAAATTTATTAAATAGTCAATGGAACATCTATTTATATTCCATTAAGGCTGACCCTAATAGGCCTGTGCATGACCTATACGTACATATAAACACAGAGCCTGGTGATCAATGTAGAGTCCACCTGGGAAGTGAGTGGGTGTGTAATATCTAAATAAGTGCTACTTATGCCTAAGAATAGGGACCAGCTCACAGAACCTGCATATGCCTGCAGCTATACAGGTTTATTTTGGTCAGATCAGGCCCTGGGAATATCATATACACCAGCATATGCTATTTCTAACCTTTAGAATCAACAGTATACCACCACAGTATATCTCAAAGGATTCCTGTTAATAGCTAATCCACAATATATAAGGCTACTTGTATTTTAACTCCTATATGCTTTTAAGTCCCTCTATACACTGTGCACTCTGTTAAACCATCAAAAATCCTTGACTCAGAATCAACTTTTCATAGCAAAATTAAAAATAATGTTACAACAAAAGGATTGCCTTTCAAAGGATAAATGCCACCCCACAAGAATATGTTTGAAGGAAATGTAAATAAACTTAAAATGTGATGGTTTTAATTCTTATATTGGAAATGGCTATTTTCATATTTAAAATGCAATTTGCACACCTTTGCACTTGAGGTGGGGGGGAATCAAACATTTGTAAATTGCTGCATTTTAACATGAAATATGTACTTCTTGTATACTGTCTTGTGAATGGGTTTATAAATCTGTGGGAACATTATAGATGCCAGGGGTCTAAGGTTAGAACAGTGACAATAACATGAAGGAAACAGCAGATTCATGGAATACTTTCTGAGAATAAAATAAATGTATTAACAGCCTTTAAGCACAGAGAGAGAGAGACAGAGACAGAGAGAGAGTGAGCATGCATGCTGAGAAGGCAGTGGTGGAATCCGGATTAGAGTTATAGATGGGTTTCAGAATTGAGTCTGTCTAAACGTAGTGATTTGGATTTTGAAACTCAGCTTGAATCTTGCAAGCTGTTCTCATGAAATTCAGGGTATATTTTCGCTGCCACTGGGAGCGACCCTCCCAGACCGGGTAGACAGACTCATGCTAATGGGGCTTCATGTAGTGTGCTAAAAATAACAAGAAGGATGTTGCAACTTGGGCGGCAGCTTGGCTCTTAAGCCCACCCCACTCCTTGGTTTTGAGCTTGGATGGCTAGCCTGATCTGTATCAGAGCTGCAACATCCACACTGCTGTTTTTAGCATGCTAGTTTGAGCACTGCTAGCACAAGTCTGTCTACCCAGGCTGGGAGGGTACAGACATACCCCAAATTACAATGACCTTGCAAGACAAATTTACTTACAAGAATTCCATGCTCAAATCTCATTAGGACAGTTATTGTTATGAAATTTAAACTGAATCCAAAACCAGGAATGGAAAACTGCCTCATTTTAGGTTTTAATCTGACATGAAACTGAATCAGTAGGGATGGGCCTGAATCTGGAAAATGGACTCAAAGCCCATCACTAACAACTCAAAGGGTTTTGACTTAGGAGTTCTACTTTTGGCTCCACTCTAGTCCTATTAATCTAAATATGAAAATATTGCACTTCTGCAATCAGAGACAGATACTGACAATTGAGAGTGATCTTTTATTTTTGTGCACCAAAAGGGTGACCTATAATGTAAAAATAAAATATAAAGGTTCTTCCCTCCAGGAGATGTGTTATACAACTGACCATCATTACACTTTTTTTTTTTTTTACATTGAATCAAATTTAAGATATTGAACTTAGTACCTCCCTTTTTAATGTTTTTATTATTATTATAATTTAATTCAATCAACAGGTTGGTCAGGAATGACCTATCACTTCAGAAGAATTCCCTGAAGAGTCAGGCTAGAACAATTTTTTTTGTTTTTTTTAAAGAAACCTATAAAAACAAGCACTTGCTCCCCTGACCCCCCCAAATAAATAAATACATTAAAAAATAGATGTTATTAAAATATTTTTATGTTTGTGGCTGGTTGCCAAAGCTTCAACTGGCCTCCTTGAGAGGCTGATAAAGCTGTTTTAAGCACTACCACTTGGTTTGGAAAAAAAATGAATGAAAACCAGGGAAGTTAAAAATGTCTTGGTTTACATTCACTAATATATATATACAAGAGGGCAGAGAGTGATAATGGATATAGTAAGTACAGCTGAGCCAATATTCTGCAAAGAAGAAAAGCAACAAAAGACATTTGAAAATATCTTTCTTTGGAAAGTTTATTGTTCCAATTGTTTTCAATTAGGGACTGGCTAACTGGTTAGACCTGAAACTCAGCCCTCTTTCAAGCCCTGAAACCAAGCCTTGTTAAAGCTGTACAGAATTTTAAGTAAAGATATTCATAATTTGCCTACATCCTGGACATTTATTCTAATCTTCCTTTTCTGGGATGACCCCAAAGGCCAATTATTCCCTACTCTTAACACTCTGATAAGATCCTTACTTCCTCCTAATGGCTCACCACCAGGAGGATTCTAGCCTGCTCCATCTTTTCCTCCACCCCCAAAGGTGCTTGATGTTATACACATTCCGTAAAGATAATAGGGCATGAGGAACCTGGTTTCTGTTTGGAGGATTGCAAAGAGATTAGCCTCAAAAGGTTTGAACAAGAAAAAGAAAAGGTATTCTAGATGCAACCACTATAAACCTTCAATCTTTTCTAAAATTTACACATCAGAAGAGGTAAGAGGAAATTTCAGAAACAATTGTAAAAATCTGTTGACAATGTGGATATTTTCTCAAATTTTTCAGATATTTATAGGAATTTACCAAATTTATGACAGGATTATTGTCACAGTTTTGCAATGCACTGTGATGATCAGTCACATATTTTCTTACAAGGAGTTGTAGCATGCATGTTCTTTTAAGACAGTATAATCAGGTATATTCCAGAAGAAAGTACTGTAACTAGTGTGACAAAGTTCCTTCTCTACCTTGGTGGGTCCTGCGCTTCTTGGCAGATTTGCTCACCTCAGTGATCTTCCCCACAGTCTGGGTCAACTCCTCCTGTGTCTGATCAGGAGTTGGGAGGTTTGGGGGGAACCCAGGCCCGCCCTCTACTCCGGGTTCCAGCCCAGGGCCCTGTGGATTGCAGCTGTCTATAGTACCTCCTGTAACAGCTGCATGACAGCTACAACTCCCTGGGCTACTTCCCCATGGCCTCCTCCAAACACCTTCTTTATCCTCACCACAGGATCTTCCTCCTGATGTCTGATAATGCTTGTCTCCTAAATCCTCCAGCAGTACACTCTCTCACTCTCAGCTCCTTGCCTTCTTGCTCCCAGCTCCTCACTCGCACTCCTTCTCCTCTGGCTCCTCCCTGCCTGACTGGGGTGAGCTCCTTTTTAAACCCAGGTGCCCTGATTAGCCTGCCCTGATTGGCTGCAGGTGTTCTAATTAAAGTAGCTATCTCCACTGCCTTCTAGAAAGGTCTTAATTGGCTCCAGGTGCCTTGATTAACCTGGAGCAACTGCCATTTGGTTACCATGGTCCTAGGGATTTGTTTAGCCTGGGGCTAACATACCTGTTTCTCAGTACTTTACTGTAGCCATCTGGCCTTGCCCCATCACACTAGGCAAACCAAAAAGTAGCTTGAAGTCAAAAATAATATTACACATAAGCTTCATAGATAAAACTTAACAGAAGATGCGCTTCTGCTATTCGATCTTTAAGACTTTCCCTTGAGTGTCTGCTTTCCTCCACAAATGCAGACAGAGCTTCTGAGGTTGAAGAGTCTTTGAGTTCTGCTATCTCCCTTTTATGAAACAAATACTTAATCCTGCAAGGTGCTGGGTATCCTCAGCTCCCATTGACCTAAATGGGAGCTCAGGGCATTCAGCTGAGGCACTCAGCAGCTTATAGGATCAGGCCCAAAGTTTATAATTTGGTGCAAATTATTTTTTTTAAAAAGTGACGGATTGTTCCATTTTAACCAATGTCTGCTTGGGCAGAAATGTCTGAGTCCTCCAGAACAGACAAAAAATTCCTGCAGGAAAGTTAACACTCATCATCTCTGTGTTGTTATTTTTGCAACGTCAGGAAAACCTAGAATTTTGTAAGCTTCCCTATCCCCCCAAGATACCACACAGGCTAGCTGTGTAGGCAAGGCATGATGTACAGTCTAAGTCCTAGATACAAGTAGTGTCTTTCAGTTTTATCTCAATGTCTTGTGCTTATGTGAACATCAATCCTCCATAGTTTACAACTGAATTAGCAAAGTGCCAAACCAGACATTTTGTTATGATCTTTTCAATATCTAAATTTCCAAGTAGTAAAAAGTCTGCTTATGGGAAACAGTTGAGAGAAATTTCAAAATTTCATCTGAATGCAGTTCAAACAACTAAAGCACACGTTTGCTCTTTAAATCAAGTATAGGGTAAAATTTACCAACTCCAAATTGGAATACTAAGAGCATTCCCCAGATGTTCCATTTGTCTTTTTTAGTTGGATAATCTTCCACTTAATGGTTTTCTCTGAGCTTGTAAAGTACTGAGCCTTTGTGAATTGCTCCCTTATTGCTTTTTTCCCCCCAGCAAAAAAGAACAATCCTTTTGTCTCAGAGTGTGTCTGTGCTACAACTGGAGATGTGATTGCAGCTTGTGTAGATATATCCGAGCTAGCTTAAATCTAGATAGAGAAGTGGCTAAAAATAGCAATGGAGATACGGTGGCCACACAGACCTGGTGCAGGCTCGGAACACAAGAACATACCTAGAGTCCCTAGTGGGCTTGTACAGCCTGCAGTAAAGCCTGTGCTACTGCATCTCCATTGCTATTTTTAACCATACTAGCTTGATTAAAGCTAGTGTGGGTATGCCAGCCGATGCTGCAGTCATATCTCCACTTGCAATGTAGACATACCCTTAGTCTCTATCAGCTTAATTTTCTATTCTACTCACCAAACCCTGAAACATCCAATATTATTCCATGATCTGAAGGGCTGAGTGTATTGAATTTATATTGCTTCCCAACTGTGGGGTTGTTACAGTAATGTGAAATTCCAATAATAAATCATGCCTGCAGAAGCCTGTGTGTTTCAGTATCTCTCACTGGTGAAATCTTTATTTCCAGGTATCCAAACAGCCCATGACTCCAAACACTTAACAGAAATCCTAAGATGTGTGGGTGCTATCTATGGTGGGAGTCTACTATTTGACAAGGTAATGAATCAAAAGAGCTACTTGAATTGCTCAAGCCAGAGAAACTTTATATGTCTCCCTCCATCTTTCAAAAGTATCTAGTAATCAGCTTAAAGTTCTTCACTGCTTGTTATTGTGGTTGGTTGTTGTCCCACAATTGTTGCCAGACGATCTTTTTACTCTACTGACCAAGAAATGTTTTTTTCATCACACATTCCAAATCCTATCCCACGGAGGTCAATGGAAGTTTTGTCACAGATTCCAACGGAAGCAGGATCAGGCCCCATATGAGACAGAGATGCAGAGCAGTCCTCCATGAGGGTCCCTTGCTTCTGGAATTCACTTCCCCCTTGGTCCAAAATTGCCTGAATTTGTTGACTCTATTTAACAGGACCTTGGGAGAGAGCTGAGTGTAGAGTGGAATGGGGTTGCCGTGCTTTGTGTATTGACTGAAGTGTTAACTTTTCTTATTGTATTGGTCTGCTGTGTCTTATTTTTACTGATTGCAAGCTTAATTGCTGGTAGGGTGCCAAGACTTCATGTATATACATTTGTTTTTTTTTAAATTAAAGAACAAATAAGGGAGACACAATCAAAGACACAAGTAACAGCTAGGCACATAATCCTCATACATAGGCTCTGAATGAGAATTTTGATTCAGAGGCATTGAAAATCTCCTCCTAAATAAAACAATGTATATCCATTTGGAAAAGAGCCCCAGGGAGGAAAAAAAACATTCAAGCCCTTGTTGCCCAAAATTATGACCAATGCACTGAGTGAATAATAGCATGAGAACTGTAGTACACCATGTCATCTAAACAAACTAGGTTACACAGTGCCCGCATCCCAGTCTATGTAACAGCTTGCCTGTGTTGCCGCCACCACCACATTTATAGATCTGATTTTCCCTAGTGTAAACAAGGCCTGTCTTTAGCCATCCATTAACTTTTCATCAAATTGTTCTGTTTCTTCCACCTCCCATTGATTTTCTAAGAGCATATCATAGTGTTCCTTAATCTAAACTGTCATAACCCTTTTACACATTCCTTCCTGCATTGTTCTAGCCTATCATGGGCGCCAATGAATCACTTGGCATTTAGCTTTTTTTCCCCTAAAACCATTCACGAATCAATGTTACCAATTAAGGAATTTTCCATACTATTATGTACTATTAATATTATCAGTTTGGACAATTCAGTCCCATTGAGGTGAAATAAAATCTGCAGCATATAAATGTTAATTCTACCCTAAAGTTAAATTGAGATAATTTGGAGCAATGTGAATATCTCAGAGTATGGGATTACCCAGAAGGTATTCTGGCTCCCCCACCTACATAAAAATATCCCAAACCTCTTGTTTTTTCAGGAAAGAGTCCCAGAATTGGAGAGCAGTGTAGTGTACTGAAATCTTTCTTAGTAGTACTGTACCACCTTCTGGAAGAGGTAAAGTACTTTAGGTAATGATGCCAAAAGAGATGTCCATTCCAATTTGAGCGGATTCAGAAGGAAGGTGGGTGTACTCAATGGTAACCTAAAATACACATTTTTCAAGATCCTCTGCTGATTATATGCAAGTCACTTGGCCATTTCGTGTCTCAGTTTCCCCATCAGTAAATTGGGGATAATTATATTTCAGTATCTCACAAAGATGTGAGAATCAAAATGCTTGTTCTCTGCTTTGAAGCTGTAAAGTGCTATATGTACTATGATAGTCGGAATAATAATAAATGTAGCCTTAAGGTTAAAATTGTACACTCCCCCATTTGCTTTTATTTGTTTGAATTTAAAAGGCTGGTTTTCAGTGTGCTTACGCTACACTGTACAGCATCCCAAGGACCTTGATGAGAGGAAGTGCATGACGTGTAAATAAAATCATTATTTAAAAAATCCACACTTAGATGTTTTCCCGAATGTATATAGTTTTGTGACTGAATTTTACTTTTGTGTTGAATCCTTAAGATGTGAAAAGGGCCCAGAATACACCAGAGAATCTGGCCCAGTATTTCCAAAACAGTCTAACTGCTGCAGAATAAGACCCCACTTCTGCAGAGACTTAACGCACATGCTTAACTCTATGCACTGTGAGGAGTTGTCCAGTGACGTGGACAGGACTGCTCACAGGCCATGAACCAAAGCCCACTGAAAGTAACTGGAGTCTTTTTACAGACTTCCAAGGGCTTTGGATTAGACCCACAGTGCATAAAGATAAGCACATGCATATGTCTTTGCAAGATCAGGGACTGTGAATTCGAATAGAACTTTAGACATTTTTTTAAACAACACATCAAGAGGAAATACACATTGTTCCAACTATTTGCGTTGGTAATAATTTACTGTCAACTTCCGAATGTGTAATATTTAACAACCTTAAGTGATTCTAAATATACATGGTACATAGGGCAACGCACTTAGGATGCTGCTAAATGTATAGCATTTGGAAGCAATGGAGCTTCAAGGGACCACAGAAGCTACAGTGAAATCCAGCAATAAAGGAGTTAATGAAGATGCGTAAGCCAAATAATCTGAATTTCAGAACATGTTTATTTGATTCTACTAGACATTTAGAACAGCAAAGTCATACAAATATAATTTAAGGGCCAAAGATAAATAAATATGTTAAATTCCTTTGTTAGTGTGACACTTCTCATACGACACCAGTGAGTTAAAAGATGGGAGACTAGAATCTCCTTCACCAGGCTTATTTGCTAATATATCATTGTGATGGGATCCCAGCGTGCAACTTAGTACTGTGGGACTGATGTGCCCCCTTAACCCTCCAACCTGGGCTGTCTCTCACAATGCTTTACTAATGACAAGCAGCAAGCCCCTCCAGGTGCTGTTATCACTCAGCACAACCACATGTGGAACCCCACACCTGCTAGATTGCATGAATGCTCCCAGAGCCACTCATGAATTACACACAGAAAGGCACCAGCCAAATCCAACCCAGCACCCAGTCTTGTACCTCAGGAATATACTTTCTTGCAGTGCAAATTTATCAATAGGTTCACCACTTTGTGAATAGAAAGTGGATATCCAGCAGCCTTTGCTAACCTGAGCAGATTCACCAGACACTTCAGGCTGACTCACTGGTAAAGATAAACAATTAAATAAGTTTATTGACTACAAAAGACAGATTTCAAGTGATTATAAGTGATAGACAAAAAATCAGAGTTAGTCACCAAAATAAAATATAAGCACACAGTCTAAACTCTCAACCCTATTAGACTGGGCAACGTGATTAAGCAGTTTTTCTCACCCCATTGGATATTGCAGTCCTTAATATAAAGGGTTTGTTCCTTACACCTGGGCCAGTCTCCTCTGTTGGAGTCTTTAGTCTTCTGAGTGTCTTTGTTGTTTGCAGCATAGGTGGGGGAAGGAGAAAGGCCAAGCATGGGGCCCCATGTTCTGTTTTATACCCTTAGTCCATTTGCTTGGAGAACACAAGTCCAAGCATGTCTGGTGGACAATGCTGAGTCCCCAGGCAAGATTGAGCGATTCCCCTGGTGTGGCCTTATGCAGGTGAGTCATTGAATTGTAACTCCCTTGCTGGACAATGGCTGTTGATGGCTGTTTGATACCCGCCCGGGCGTTGGTTACTTTCCTTGCTGTTCTCTCTGGGGAGCTAATATCTGGCCCATTCCCCAACTTACAGCATGTTTTACTGACAACCATACAAAACAATCTCATAACTTCATATGCACTAATGATATACATGTTTAGATAGAACAGTGATTTTCACCGATCAAAACCTTGCCCCAATACTTTACATGGCATGCTTTATATGCACGATCACAATTATAAGTAAATGAGGAATATGGGGGTTACAGAGTACTCCCCTAAGGTATAGAATGTCACAGTCATATCAGGTCAAGTTTATTCCTGCTTTAATTCTACTGACATCAACAGAGTTTCAGCAAAGGTAAAACTAGTGCACCATTTTATATAATATATTCATAGTTGTATGTTACCACCAATCAAACAAGATCAGAAGAAACTGAAGGTGACCATTTCTTTAGACCCACTTAGCTTCTGGCAACCGTCACTGTTTGCCAAAGCATTTGGGTTCATTTCCTAAATAGATTATTTCTCACAATTAAAAAAATTCCTTATAAGTTCTCATGTTGATAATTCTCAATAGTATTTTGTGTCAATAAGGGCCCACATTTTATTCTGTGAAATGCAGAAAAAGCCTTGCTATGGGTAATTGTTAATTATAACCGCCACAAAGTATAAAATGGCCTGTGAAAGAAGGACTATTTGGCAGCAGCTGTGAAAGCTGAACCAAGCTATTTGGGGATTAATCTGCTGCTGAATGTAGTCTTACAAGTGCAGCTTTGGAAAAGAAGATAAAAGAAACTAATGCTGTTCAGCCACAAATCACTTCAGATAAAAAAAAGTCTCATAAGCCAACAAAAAGGCAAATCATAATCATAAGGGTTGACAAGGAGAAATCTTACAGAACTACTATCAAAGGTCAGCCAATGTCCTCCTGTTCTATGCTTTTTAGTTTACTGTGTTATACATGTATTTTTGACCCAAGAAGAACAGAAACAAAACCAAAATATCTTTAGGCAGATTTAAATATATCTTGCAAGATTATAATTCAAATCATGCACAAAGCTCAATTTCAGCATTCCTTAACTGCTAGTAATATTACAAAGGCAAGCAAATTGGGAGGTAAAGCTGCTTTGGAAGTGATGCTTATCTGATTCCAACACATCTTTCTTCATGTTTCAATCAGAGAACAGCTGCTATCATCCTACTGAGAAATTAATGACAGCACAAAACATAACAAGCCTTAAAAACTACTGATACAGGAGCCCTATTATTGTGGGAATAACTCATCTGCAGTTAAACTGCCCTTGTAGAAAATAATTTGTAGCTAAGGTGAAAGGATTTATTTTAGCTGCAACATTCTTTCAAAAATATCACTACTCCCTTTTAAGCAATGACTTAACCTCTATAGTGCCTGAGGATATACAGCATTTATTCTGAGAAAGATAATTTAGTTATAGCCTTGAGATTGTACAATCCATGTCCAAAGTGGTCATTAGTCCTTGTGCCCTGCCACTCAGTAGACATCAAGGCTGGGGTGCCATCCCAAACGGGTACTTGCTATGGGCAGGAGTTTCACAAGCTTTTCCTGCACTGTGCTTGCTTGGTTTAAATCAGCTTGATCATAGTTATTGGGGGAGTGGTAGGGACAATCATTATGTGCTCCTGTGCTTGGAGAGCAGCTTGTGGATGGTTCCTAGTTCTGCCATAAAAGAAGTAACTCAGAGGTGGTAGGGATCCCCGGCATTAAGCAACACCAGGTAACCAATGGTTGAGGCAGCAGCTGTGGGCTGGGATAAGTCTCTCTCCTGCAGGTGGTGTGCCCACATAACCATCCCTTCTGGAGGGTAGCAGAAGCATTTGTTCCATGGCTGGAGCAAGCCCAGGCTCCAGTGGCATTTCCCAGCCCTTTCCGCCTTGGAACAGCAGCAGAAACTAGCAGCAGGGCAATGACAGCCATCAGAGCAGCACTATTCTTCTTATCTTTGAGATCATTGCAGGTGCCACGGGGGTTACGTTAGGGTAGTGAAGATCAATAGGTCAATATAGGTTTACTGTTCCTACACACACACGCTTGCAGCCACAAATGGGATGAATACAACCCAGGGTACCACCAGCCTTTCAGCAACACCCAAGTGACAATGGTGAGTGAAACCAATGTGTTTGGATGAAAGAGCCTTCCTTTTTCACACTGACTACCTTGGTAACCATTGGGAATAATGGCAACCAGTTTGTGTCAGCAGCTTCTGCTCCATCCCTTGCATCCAGTGCCTTTCTCTTTACTTCATCAGTGGTCATTGGTTTGAGATTTCCAGGCTGCCCCCACTTGGCACAAAGGCAGCACTAATCAACAACTTGGAAGGTGTGAGGGCTGCCACCCTCTCTTCACCAAGAGGTAACAAACTATCTGACAAACTACTGGCTCAGAAACAGAGTTGACTCAGGTTTTGCCCTCAGATGTCCCTGACATCTCTGTTCCTACAATGATATGTATGCCTAGATGATTTGGCACTTTGGGTGCCAATAGGCCTTCAAGACTTACATGATAGAGAACTAAAAGGACTGACAGCTGTCAGGTAACTGTTGATTAATCTGAATTGTTATTAATTATCATTATTATTTAGTATTTCTATTGTTGTATCAACCAGAAACAATAATCAACATCAGTCAGGGACTACAGGTCTTGAGTGCTCTTCCATAGGGCTCTTAGAAGCTAACAAGTTCCAATCTGTCTCCCAGTGACCTGCTAATAGTTGCCAGAATAGAAGCTGAATCCTGACAGAGGACTCCAGTCCTTGAATCTGATTGGTGGAATGCTGGGAGTCCTGATTGATTCACAGCTTCTATATAAACCAAGAACAGGAACAGAAGTTGTCCATGCTATTGGGTTCTCCCTGCTTAGGGCTGCTTCCCCTGCAATACCTGCGCCTACTGCAGGTCTCTTGGTAACCTGATCTGCCTGTCTCCTGACACATGGCTTGCTCTCTGGCCTGCTGCAGACTCTGACCCAGCCTGACTCCTACTCTGACCATTAATGAGGGATTTGAAGACAGAGGGTTCCTGAAATTTTTGTATGGAGCGTGCTTCAGGTAGGAGCTGGTATGGGATAAAGCAAGGAGGTACTTGCAGGAGGAGTGGACTAATGGACTGTAAAGGCTGACAACAGTATTGGAGCAAAAGCAGCAGTCGACAGTACGTTGACGTTTTATATAAGTAAATAATATAATACAGTTTCAGGCAGAGGCCTTAAACAAAACAAGGTGCCATGAATTTTAATGGCACCACTTGCAGGTGGCTCCAGCAATGCATTGTATTTCACATGCAACAACAAGAAGTTATTTTAAAACTATCTAATTGTTGTGCTGTCTGGACTGTTATGTGGACAGTGCACAGGATTAGAGTTTTTCATTTGTTTTTGAATTAGATTACAGTAGACTTCTCCAACAGGAATACTAAATATTCTTGACATATTCTTCATTATAGCTCAGGTGAAAATCATGTTCTAAAGGGACCGCAACAAGGACAAGGAATCAAGTGGTAAGGGTTAGTGTACTAGCCTGTAGAGAAATCATCCACAAGGGAAATGCCTCAATAACACTATAGTTTAAATACAAGTATTATCAGTGGTTCTTAACCAGGGGTACACATACTCCTGGGGTACGCATGCCCCTGGAAGTACGCACGTCTTCCAGGGGTACATCAACTCATCTAGCTATTTGCCTAGTTTTACAACAGGCTACATAAAAAACACTAGCAAAGTCAGTATAAACTAAAATTTCATACAGACAATGACTTGTTTACATGGCTCTATATACTATACACTGAAAAGTAAGTACAATATTTATATTCCAATTGATTTATGTTATAACCATATGGGAAAAATGAGAAAGGACGCCATTTTTCAGTAATAGTGTGCTGTGACACTTTTGTATTTTTATGTCTGATTTTGTAAGCAAGTAGCTTGTAAGTGAGGTAAAACTTGGGGATACACAAGATAAATCAGACTCCAGAAAGGGGTCCAGTTGTTTTCAAAGGTTGAGAACCACTGATCTAATCTACAGGTGTGGAGCAGGGAAGCTAAGAGAACAGCGTGAAATTTTTGCAAACAAAATTTATGTTTTAATTGCTCTAACAGGATACTGGCATTATAGCAATAACCTCCATATAAAGATACATAAATAAATTTTAAAACAACCCTTATATATATTTAGCACTTACATATAACTTTAAATCTTCAAAAATCTATCTGAACATTAATTAATCAGTATTACCAAAGGACAGACTTTCTCACTTTGAGCTGGATAGGTGACTTCCTCTAAAAGGTAGGAAAAACCTTTGTGGAACCACTTTTTGAAATTAACATCATGCCTGTCACTGCCAGGGTACACACAGTGTAGTTGTAGCCTTGTCAGTTCCACGATATTAGAGAGACAAGGAGGGTGAGGTAATAACTTTTATTGGACCAACTTCTGTTGGTGAGAAAGACAAGCTTTTGAGTTACACAGCGCTCTTCTCCGAGTTTGGGAAAGGAACTCCCAGGGTCACAGAGCTCCCTAGGTGGAACAGACTGTTTAATGTAAGTAGTTAGCACATATTGTAGGGCACCTTCAAGGTAGAGTGGAATGTTAACTCTGCAGGCATAGGACAAAAAGGGTAAAGTCACTAACTTTTAAAATCTCAAAAGACTAAAACAACAAACCACAAGCACCAACATATTGAAATTTTAATGGAAATAAGGTCTTTTACTGTTTTGACCTTGCAATTACAGTTGTTGTGCTGCCTTAATAAACAAAACAGCAGATTAGTAATGTGCTATAATCCCACAGTTCCCTCGTTAACATAAGAAATTCCCACGTAGAAAAGTGTGTAAAGGATACTTTAGATCTGGATGTGCTCTCTTTGCCAGTTACTAACCACTCTGATAAGTAAAACTTCCTGCCAATATGAGCAACTAGATTCTTTGGGAAGGAAAACTGGCATGCTCCACCTCATCATGCTGGCTCTCTCACCACACAGCTAGTTAAAGAGACATTCACTAATTCACACAGAGATTCCAGCATGCATATGTACAGCTCAAACACTAAACTAGACATAGCAGACTGCAGATGAACAGCAGACTATGTCATTCTTTCTAAGCATCTCTCATATTTCTCATGCCCCCTTTTCATGCAGAATCCTAGAGGACCACATTTTGCAGACACAATGGGCTAAGCTGCACTTACAAACAAATATATGCACTGTTTTATTGTCCCCACCTAAAAATACTCACAAAACAGATAACTACATATGTAAATTACCTGAACGGGCAAACGCCCAGTGGATATGCATGAATTTTCTGTGACTTCAGTTAAGGTGCCAATGTGGGAAATAACTGGCTCTGACAAATAAGGATTAACATAAATCTTTGGTCCATCTAGTCCATTCACTTGACTGTTGGCAAAAAATCAAATGGGTAGATCAAAGGAATTTAGACTTTCATGACTGTGCTAGAATGATCAACTACTACTTAAAGGCCTTATTCACTAAACACAGACACACATTACTTATTCTCTCCGTCCAAATC
The DNA here is from genome assembly GCF_003597395.2 of Chelonoidis abingdonii. Lineage (NCBI taxonomy): Eukaryota > Metazoa > Chordata > Testudines > Testudinidae > Chelonoidis > Chelonoidis abingdonii. The sequence continues at coordinate 14,503,136 of NC_133785.1, forward strand.
ATCGATATATTTATGTTTGTACAGTGTGTAAAATTTTCATACATTCAGGAGATTTCATAATGACAAAATCCTTAACCCAAACAGCACAATTGATTTATTCTGTTTTTAAGTCTTGCAGTGTGATGGTTAAGCTTAAAAGGAACGGACTAGATGTAGCAAATACAGCAAGGGGCAATTGGTGCGATTTACCTGCAGTGGATACCGACACACTGACTAGGTAATAGATCCCACAGACTAGAAAAATCATACCTGACAGTCCCTGTATTTTTTATTGCACTCTTTTAAATAAGCAATCGCTAGTTGGCGGACTAATCTACAATGATGGCACTGTAATGATCACAACTCTGGCTCTCCAGCAATACAGTAATTGATTGGGTGCTAGATAATCATGTGGTGAGATTCCTACCTGAGAACACAGTGAATAGCATTGTCATAACCACCAAACCCAAAAAGATGGTTACTCACCTCCGTAACTGTTGTTCTTTGAGATGTGTTGCTCATATCCATTCCAGTTAGGTGTGCGTGCGCCGTGTGCACGTTCGTCGGAAGATTTTTACCCTAGCAACACTCAGTGGGTTGGTTGGGTGCCCCCTGGAGTGGCACTGCCATGGCGCCGGATATATACCCCTGCCAACCCAACCGCCCCTCAGTTCCTTCTTGCCGGCTACTCCGACAGCGGGGAAGGAGAGCAGGTTTGGAATGGATATGAGCAACACATCTCGAAGAACAACAGTTACCAAGGTGAGTAACCATCTTTTCTTCTTCGAGTGCTTGCTCATATCCATTCCAGTAGGTGATTCCCAAGCCTTACCTAGGCGGTGGGGTCGGAGTGAGAAGGGATGATTCCCAGCTCTTACCTCGGGCGGTCGGCGTCGTCGGAGTGCGAGGAGATGTTGGCAGCACACGTCATAAGTACAAACGCTCTGTAAAACTATTGAGCCAAAGGCTGCATCATCTCTGGACTGTTGACCCAGAGCATAATGTGAAGAAAAGGTGTGGACCGAAGACCAGGTAGCTGCGCGACATATCTCCTGGATAGGTACACGAGCCAGGAAGGCGGCAGATGAAGCCTGGGCCCTGGTAGAATGCGCGGTGATGTGGCTTGGGGAAATATATGAGCCAAATCATAACAAGTGTGGATGCACGCCATCACCCAAGATGAGATGCTCTGAGAGGAAACAGGTAGGCCTTTCGTTCGGTCTGCTACCGCGACAAAGAGTTGAGGCATTTTCCGAAAGGTTTTGTCCATTCAATATAAAATGCGAGCGCTCTACGGACGTCCAGGGAGTGCAATTGTTGCTCCTGTCACATTGAGTGTGGCTTCGGGAAGAAGACCGGGAGAAAGATGTCCTGGTTAACATGAAAGGCCGAAACCACCTTAGGGAGGAATGCTGGGTGTGGTCGCAACTGCACCTTTTTCTTGTGGAACACAGTGTACGGTGGATCCACCGTAAGAGCCCTAAGCTCAGAGACTCATCTGGCTGATGTAATGGCTACGAGGAAAGCTGTCTTCCAAGACAGGTAGAGTAGCGAGCAGGTTGCTAACAGCTCGAATGGGGGAGATATAAGTCTGGTTAAAACCAGGCTGAGGTTCCAGGTCGGGGCTGGGCAGTGTACTTGGGGGTATAACTGCTCCAAGCCCTTGAGGAACCTCGAAACAATAGGGTGTGAGAACACGGAATGACCACATTCTCCTGGGTGGAAGGTAGAGATGGCTGCCAAGTATACCCTCAGTGAGGATACTGCTAGGCCCTGCTGTCTGAGAGACCAGAGGTAGTCAAAAATAGATGGGATCGAGACCTCAATGGGAGTAAGATTATGCGTTTCGCACCAGCAGGAGAAACGCTTCCACTTGGCCAGATACGTTAACCAGGTGGAAGGTTTCCTGCTACCCAGGAGAACTTGTCGTACTGATGCAGAGCAACATAACTCTTACTGGTTTAGCCACACAGCAGCCACGACGTGAGGTGAAGGGTCTGCAGGTCTGGGTGGCGAAGTCTAATGCGGTCCTGAGTTATGAGGTCTGGGTGGTGTGGCAGGGTAATTGGGTTGGCTATCGATAGGTCGAGCAACATGGTGTACCAGTGCTGCCTGGGCCACGCTGGAGCGATCATGATGAGGTGTGCTGTCCCTGAGGAGTTTTAGCAGGACCTTGTGAACCAGCGGGAACGGTGGGAAAGCATAAAGGAGCTGGCTCTTCCACGGCATCAGGAAAGGGTCCGAGATCGATCCCGGGGAGAGACCTTGGAAGGAGCAGAACATCTGGCATTTCCTGTTGCACGGGAAGCAAACAGGTCTATGTGGGGAAATCCCCACTTCTGGAAAACAGAATGAATAATGTCTGGGCGGATCGACCACTCGTGAAACAGGAAGGACCTGCTGAGTCGATCCGCCAGAGTGTTCCGAACCCCTGGGAGAAAGGACGCTACCAGATCTATCGAGTGGGCTATGCAAAAGTCCCAGAGTTGGATGGCCTCCTGACAAAGGGAAGAGGATCGTGTCCCTCCCTGTTTGTTTATGTAGTACATGGCTGTTGTGTTGTATGTAAACACTGAGACAAAACGGCCCTGTAACTGATGCTGGAACGCCTGCACGCCAGGTGGACTGTTCTCAGTCCTCGGACATTTATGTGTAATGTCAGCTCCTGAGATGACCAGAGGCCTTGAGTACAAAGGGTCCGAGGTGAGCACCCCAGCTGAGAGATGACGCGTCCGTCGTCAGGGACATTGAGGGCTGGGGCAGATGGAATGGTAGCCTTGTACACATCAGGGAGGGAGTTAGCCACCAGTCTAGGGAGCCTAGGGTGCTCAGGGGAATGGTGACTATCATGTCTATTGGGTCCCTGCCCGGGCGGTATACCAAGTTGCGCCAAACTTGGAGAGGACAGAGGCGGAGCCTGGCGAATTTGGTTACGAACGTACAGGCAGTCATATGACCCAAGAGACCGAGACAAGTGCGAGCCGAGGTCGTCGGGAAATTCTGTAGACCTCGGATGATTGTTGCCATCGCCTGAAACCGCGGCTGTGGTAAGCAGGCTCTGACTAGATTGGAGTCCAGGATAGCTCTTATGAAGTCTAACCTCTGCGTGGGAACAAGAGTCGATTTTTCTATATTGATCATCAAGCCTAGGCATGTGAATAGGTCCTTGACGATGCCCACATGCTGAGTGACTTGTGTCTCGGAGGACCCTCGGATGAGCCAATCATCCAGATACGGAAAAACGTGTATCCGACGTCAGCGGAGGTAGGCAGCGACTATGGCCATACACTTTGTAAATACCCTTGGGGCTGCAGAAAGGCCAAATGGCAAGACCATAAACTGGAAGTGCTGATGGTTGGCTATGAAGCAGAGGAATCTCCTGTGCAGAGGAAAAACGGCGATGTGAAAGTACATGTCCTTCATATCGAGGGCAGCATACCAGTCTCCAGGATCCAAGGACAGGATAATGGTCCCCAGGGATACCATGTGGAACTTCAACTTTATCATAAACTGGTTGAGTCCTCGCAAGTCTAGGATAGGTCTGAGACCTCCCTTCGACTTGGGGATTAGGAAATAATGGGAGTAAAACCCCTTGTCCCTTTTGTCCATTGGTACCTCCTCTATAGCTCCCATGGCAAGGAGCGTCCGCACTTCTTGTAAGAGGAATTGCTCGTGAGAGGGGTCCCTGAAGAGGGACGGGGTTGGAGGGTGGGAGAGCGGGGTTGAAATAAATTGGAGGTTGTACCCATACTCCACCGTGCGTAAGACCCAGAGATTTGAAGTTAATTGGGACCACACCAGGAGGAAGTAAGAGAGACGGTTGGAGAAGGGAGGAGAGGAACCCTGGCCTGCAACTAGTACGCCGCTCTCGGGTGCACCTTCAAAAGTTCATCTTTTCGAGGGACCTTGGTTTTGGTCCCCTTGGGATCCTGATGGTCGTCTGCGACCACCTCGGCCGCACTGCCTGCCAAAGTCCTGTCTTTGTCTAGGCGCGAAGTATGGGCAGTGAGGCTGGGGACAGAAAGGCCTACCTTGGGTCACAGGCGTATGCATGCCTAGAGAGTGCATTATGATCCTGTTGTCCTTCAGGCTTTTCAGACTGGGGTCAGTCTTTTCTGAAAAGAAGTCTTTACCATCAAATGGCAAGTCTTGGATGGTATACTGCAGCTCCGGTGGGAGGCTTGAAGCCTGAAGCCATGAGATGTGCCTCATGGCAACACCCGAGGCCAGAATCCTGGCTGCTGAGTCGGCTGCATCCAACGAGGCCTGGAGGGAAGTCCCTTCCTCCATGAGGGCAGCGAACTCTTGGCAGGAGTCTTGAGGGAGAAGCTTCGTAAACTTACCCACTGCCGCCCAAGTGTTATAATTATAGCAGCTAAGCAGGACTTGTTGATTTGCCACCTGGAGCTGTAGGGCACCTGCCAAGTACACTTTGCGGCCGAGTAAGTCCATTCGCCTAGCCTCCTTTGATTTTGGGGCTGGCGCCTGCTGGCCATAGCATTCTCTCTGATTAACAGACTGGACGACTAGTGAGCAGGGAGGAGGATGGACATACAAGTACTCATACCCTTTAGAGGGCACCATATATTTACACTCGACTCCGCTGGCCGCAGGAGGGATAGAGGCTGGAGACTGCCATATAGTATCGGCATTGGCCTGGATGGTCCAAATAAACGGTAGGGCCACTCTAGTGGGGGCATTCGCCCACAGAATGTCCTCTACTGGGTCCTCTACCTCCAGGACCTCGTCCACCTGGAGGTTCATATTGAGTGCTACTCTCCTCAGGAGGTCCTGATGGGCTCTCAGGTTGATTAGAGGAGGGCCCAAGGAAGATGTGCCTGCCACCACCTCATCTGGAGAAGAGGAAGAGGAGATTCAGGGGACGAGCAGGTCCTGTGTGGCCTCTTGCTCCTGGGTGACCCCCTGCTCCAATGAAACCTGGGAGTCCGGTGGGTGAACTGGGGCTTCCTCGTAGCAGCCAGAGGGGGATGGCTAACTGTCGCCTTTGGCGCTCAGTGCTCTGATGGGACAGAGCGGGACGGAACTACTGGCACACCTTGGGCCTGGTGGTGCGCCCAAGGTGTCCACAATGACCACTGATGGGGGCCTTGGCCCTGGGCCTGGGTCTCTTGGAAGACTCTGGTGGGCACATCGGAATCGCAGTCCTGTGCATAAGAGCTGTCCGCATGGGAGGACACTGACATGTGTCTGGATGGCCATGGAGGGGCTGAAAAGCCCTGGGCAGAGTCTCTGTCTCTAGTGGACCTTGCTCTACTCAGCATCGGGGACTGGTACCTGGAGGCATACCGGTACCGGGAACGAGATCAGGACCTGTGACTGGAGCGGTGCCAGGAGGTCGACTGAGATCTCAAGGCTTGACGTCGGGAGCGGCTATGGGAGTCACGGGGCCTGGAGCAGTGCCGGGAGCTGGAGTGGTGCTGAGAGTAGTGGGGCAGCGAACGGTATACTGAACGGTGCCGCGAGTGCGACTGGTACCGATGAGGAGAACCGTGCCGGGACTGCAAGCGGCGTTGGGAGCGGGAGCGCCGATGGGACCTAGAATGTCTGCGGGACAGTGATTGTGAACGGTGCCGCTCTGCTGTGCTGACAGAGGTTGGTCTTATCAAGGCAGGTTTGCCGATAGACTGAATTACCCGCACCGGCGGTGCCGGGGAATGAGACAGCGTCGACTCTGTCATGGCAATCAGATCCCTCGCTGTTGAGAATGTCTCCGGCGTGGGTGGGATAGTAAGCTCAACCACGGCTCATGCCGGGAAGCTGACAGGCACCAGACTCGACGGCCTTTGTGGGACCAGAATCAACGGTGCCGACGTCGTCGGTGCCGGGCGATCCGATTTAGACAAGCTCTCTGGCTGCAGTGCAGGTGGCATGGAAGCAGCAGGAGTCTTAGGCTTTCTCGACCTTGGGGAGAGGGAGCGGTGCCGAGTCAACTTCGGTGCTGGCGCAGTCTGGTGCCGAGGAGGTGCTTCTGCCTGCCGATTGTCCAGTGCTCAGTGCCGAAGGCTGAGGGGTAAAAGCCGCCTCCATGAGGAGCTGTTTTAGCCGAGAGACCTGCTCCTTTTTTGTTCTAGGCTTAAAGGCCTTGCAAATGAGACACTTATCTGCCAGGTGAGATTCCCCGAGGCACTTAAGACAGGAGTTGTGTGGATCTCCTGTCAGCATCGGCTTGCGACAGGCCGAGCACGGTTTGAAACCTGGTGAACTGCGCATGGGCCCCGGCACTGGATGCGGGGAAGGGGCTAATCCCCAAACCCCTCTTAACTATAACATTAACTATGAATGATGATAATTAACTATAACTATACACTTTGAACTATATACACAAAAATAACTAGAGAACTACGAGTAGCTAAGGAGGTGGAGGTCAGTAAAACCGTACTCCACAGTTCCAAAGACCGACATGGGCAGTAAGAAGGAACTGAGGGGCAGTTGGGTCGGCAGAGGTATATATCCGGCGCCATGGCGGTGCCACTCCAGGGGGTGCCCAGCCGACACACCGAGTGTTGCTAGGGTAAAAATCTTCCAACGAACGTGCATGCGGCGCACGCACACCTAATTGGAATTGATATGAGCAAGCACTCAAAGAAGAACAGATGAGTTTGAACTAGGGCTGTTGAGCGATTAAAAAAGCTAATCGCGATTAATCATGCAATTAAAAATATCATGATTAATCGTACTGTTAAATAATAATAAAATATGATTTACTTACATATGTTTGGATGTTTTCTACATTTTCAAATATCTTGATTTCAATTACAACACAGAATACAAAGTGTACAGTGCTCACTTTATATTTATTTTTAATTTCAAATATTTGTGCTGTAAAAAACAAAAGAAATAGTACATTTCAATTCACCTCATACAAGTACTGAAATGCAATCTCTTTATCATGAAAAGTGAACTTACAAGTGTAGAATTATGTAGAAAAAATGCATTAAAAATAAAATAATGTAAAACTTTAGAGTCTACAACTCCACTCAGTCCTACTTCTTGTTAAGCCAGTCACTCAGTCAATCACAAACACGTTTGTTTACATTTGCAGGAGATAATGCTGCCCACTTCTTGTTGACAAGTGAGTGTGAAAACAGGAGTTGGCATGGCACTTTTGTATCCGGAATCGCAAGATATTTATGTGACAGATGCGCGAAAGATTCATATGTTCCTTCTTCTTCAACCACCATTTCAGAGGACATGCGTCTATGCTGATGATGGATTCTGCTCAATAACAGTTCAAAGCAGTGCGGACAGATGAATGTTCATTTTCATTATCTGAGTCAGATGCCACTAACAGAAGGTTAATATTCTTTTTTTGATGGTTCGGGTTCTGTAGTTTCCGTATCAGAGTGTTGCTCTTTTAAGACTTCTCAAAGCATGCTCCACACCTCGTCTCTCTCAGATTTTGGAAGCCATTTCAGATTCTTAAACCTTGGGTCAAGTGCGGTAGCTATCTTTAGAAATCTCACATTGGTACCTTCTTTGCGTTTTGTCAAATCTGCTGTGAAAGTGTTCTTAAAATTAACAACATGTGGTGGGTCATCATCCGAGACTGGTATAATATGAATACCTGGCAGAATGTGGTAAAACAGAGCAGGAAACATACTATACTCCCCCAAGGAGTTCAGTCAAAATTTAATTAACTCATTATTTTTTAAATGAGCATCATCAGCATGGAAGCATGTCCTCTGGAATGATAGCGAAAGCATGAAGGGACATACAAATGTTTAGCATATCTAGCACGTAAATACCTTGCAATGCCAACTACAAAAGTGTCATGTGAAGCCTGTTCTCACTTTCAGGTGACATTGCAAATAAGAAGTGGGCAACATTATCTCTCGTAAATGTAAACAAACTTGTTTGTCTCAGCGATTGGTTCAATAAGATGTAGGACTGAGTGGACTTGCAGGCTCTAAAGTTTTACATTGTTTTGTTTTTGAGTAGTTATGTAACAAAAAAATCTACATTTGTAACTTTCACTTTCATGATAAAGATATCGTATTATGGTACTTGTATGAGGTGAATTAAAAATACTTTCTCTTATCAATCTTACAGTTCAAATATTTGTAATAAATATAATAATATAAAGTGAGAACTGTACACTTTGTATTCTGTGTTGTAATTTAAATCAAGATATTCTGAAATGTAGAAACACATCCAAAAATAGTTAGTAAATTTCAACTGGTATTCTATTGTTTAACAGTGAGATCAAAATTGCAATTAATTTTTTGAGTTAATCACATGAGTTAACTGTGATTAATTTACAGCCCTAGTTTCAACTTTTAAGACTTCTGAGCAACAGGCCTTAAGGGTCTCTATTAAGAATAGGGAAACAGTAAGGTCCTGATTTGGGATCTGTTAAGTTTGTTTTTGGGCAGTCCTCTCACACAAATCAGGCTTAAATCAGGCCTTCTCACATATTACCACAGCACTATTAAATTCTCTGGTGACGTAGTGGTATTCTGGCCTGACACTGGAGCAGTTCAAAGCATTTGTATTGGAAGGCATCGTCTATCCTAGAAAAATGAAAACTTTCTTCGGCTGAAATGAAGAAATTGTAGCTATCCAAGAGGTATATTTTTTCTTCAGATATCTAAGCAGCTGACTAATAATAGGGTTGAATTCTGGAGTTGGTGGAATTTCATTAGATGTAATGAATGTAAATACATTTAAGAAGTCATAGCAATTTCAGACAAACCACGATTTTCAAACCCATGTGCATGATTGACTTGTACTTGATGCAATACCCCAGTTAGTATGTGCAAATTGGGATTTGTGTACACAAAAGGTGTACAGAAGGGTTTGAAAATCTGAGCCTTGGCATGTTATATCATATTGCATGCTAGTCTCATATTCTGAAATGTATTAGTTCTCCTATTTGTGAAAAGCCCTTGATCACTGACTGTGAAAGTGAGTAGATGTTCATATCGTTAAGTTATTTAAAGTACGTACATGCCCTGCAGATTAATATGTGCCAAATTCTCCCATTGTTTTCAAATGCTTGCCTTGCTTAGCTGTCCTAAACAATAGAAGACTACCTCTGCCAGCAATTCTGCTGAAGTGAGGACAAGTGTTCAAGATTGCCTTCAGCAGTTGCCTTGGAAATTGGCACTGGGGAACCTAAATTCTTTCTCTGCCACCCAGCAGAGGTCTCTTCATTCATTCCTGATTTCCCTGTGCTCAACTTAAGGGGAACGAAATTTTACTGTGCATAATACACTATGTGCTTCTTAATACAATCTCTCCATCAAATAATACAGCCAAACAATAGTAGGAGGTCTGATGATTTTTGGGGGGAGGGGAGTGGTATAACAAAAGATTCCTGTTTAATTATCATTTGAAAGTTTAGACCTCAAAAACAGTTTAAGGACAAAGTTCTGGTGGGGACGGAGTGGATGGCAATGACCCCATAAATAGTCAGGCAATCTACTCTCCCCGCCTCTTAGGGCTAAATTAACCCTTTACACATTTCTAGATTATTGGGTGCATACAAATAAACCAGCAATAACAATATGCTGGAAAACACAGAACACTTCATTTTAAAGATTACTGATGGATGCAACTACTTCTAAAATTCAAAGCTTACTTCTTGTTAAAGCTGTAGTTACTCCAACCTGATGTCAAGATAAGTCATGAGGCAAATGGTACAGTCATAGTTTGAATGATTATTTCAAAATATTTGTCAATAAGATCTACTTAAAATAGATGCTATTCTTGCAACTTTACAAATGGGAATCACTGGCAATCCCATGTTGGACAAGTCTAATGAAAAATGTTGGCAGTCTAAATGTGCTCATTGATCCTGCTTGATCTAGACATTTTTGACAAGAAATATGTAGTTTCTCATCCAATGTAAGTTCAATTTGTTTTGGAGGAGAACAACAACTCTGACCAAATGCTCTTCCTTTTACTCACGGCTATTTGAGAACTAGCTTAAAAAATGGGATAGAAAGAGAATCACATCTTTACCGTGCATAAGCCACTGCTTTATCCTCTGTGGCAAATAATAGTACCTGAAATAATTAAATGTACTTACAGTATTGGAGTCTTAAAATCCCACCTATCCATTAGATAGTGAGTGTCTGTTTTACAAGAATTCAGTGTTATTCAATAGAATGCATCCTGCAAAGCAGAAAATCCCTTGCAGGACATGGGAAATTATAAGGTTTAAAAGACTGTAATTGAAGAGTTAAACTGTTATATTACTCAAGACCTGTGTAATTTCTGTATCAGTAGTCTATAATTTAGTCTGAAATCACTCCTCCCAAAGGGCCTGATTGTACATCCCTTTCTCACACAGATAAGTACTTGCTTACTTGAGTAGTTCACTGAAGTCAGTATGATTACTCAGGTGAATAAATGCTCACTAACATGAATAAGAGTGGTGCACTCTAACCCAAAGCACAGAGAGAAGAAGGAAGGCCTGACATGCTTGAATAGGTGGGGATTGAGGATAATATCCCTAGACACCAGGAATGGGATTTTCAAGAGTGCTGAAATGGCACAGGCGCACGAGTTGGAAGCTTTGAAGCTTGTCTAGATGGGGAAACTGACCAGCACAGCTAGAGTGGAATCATTATTCCACTATAGCTACACTGATCAATTTCCCCATGAAGACCAGCCCTTAGATGAGTGCAAATAAAACTTAATGGGCCAACTATGGCTATGCCTTCACTGCAGAAATGGTGGAATTTTTATGGCAGGATAACGATTATCTATCCTGCTGTATAATCCTAGTGGAGACAAGGCACCTGTAATTTTTAACCACAAAGGAGCTCATTGAGGTCAACACTGTACCCATGGTTGACCTGGCCTAGTTTACCTTGTGATAAAACTACAGTGCCTTGTCTCCACTCAATTAGAATTGGAAAAGATATTCTGGAATTGGACAAGAGAGAAGGGCAACAAAAATTATTAAGGATATGGAACAGCTTCCATATGAGGAGAGATTAAAAAGACAGAGATTTTTTCAGCTTGGAAAAGAGACTACTAAGGTGGGATATGATAAAGATCCATAAAATTGTGAATGGTGTGGAGAAAGTGAATAAAGAAGCATTATTTACTCCTTCACCTAACACAAGAACAAGGGGTCACCCAATGAAATTAATAGGCAGCAGGTTTAAAACAAAGAAAAGGAAGTACTTTTTCACACAACACACAGTCAACCTATGACCATCATAGCCAGGTGGTGTTATGAAGGCTGTAACTATAAGAATTAGATAATTTCATGGGGAATAGGTCCAACAACAACTATTAGCCAAGATGGTCTGGGATGCAACCTCATGCTCAGGGTGTCCCTAGCCTCAGACTGCCAAAAGCTGAGAGTGGACAACAGGGGACAAATCACTTGCTGACTGCCTGTTCTGTTCATTCCCTCTGGATACTGGGCTAGATGGACCATTGCTCTGACCCAGTATGGCCATTCTAATGTTCTTACATTTATGTTCTTATGCAATAGCTAACCCACAGTAAAAACAGTTTGGGGCGGAGGGTGAAGACAAAGCCAGTATCCTGATCTTTAAGGCTGAAACAAAGATCCTAAAGGGATTCCCACACCCATAGCCTGAAGCATGTGTTATAAAATGTGGCTTAGTCTAGCTAAACCCAAGGGAGGGAAGGGAAAAAATACTAATTTTAGCTCCACATCTCTTTGTCCCTCCCAACTCAATACCTGCTCTTTGGGGATGCTTATTGCCACTGAGGCTCACATACATTCCTTTGCCAGTCATCTGCAGACTGACTTAGTCTTGTTAGCATTGCATCTGGTTGGTGGGTTGCCTAGGCAATGGTTTGTAGTTTGTGGGTCCTTCACATCATCGCAATAATTAATTTTTTTTCTTTTAACTGGCAGTTGCAGCAGCCCAAAATAAATGGTGGAGCAGCAGGTAGCAATCTCCCCGTTCCCTTGCTCCCAGTTGAGAAAGAGGAAGATAATAAGATAGCTATTGCAGACATTTTTCTGGGAGCTCCTGACAAGTGTGAAAGGCAGCATGGGAGAAAGCACAAAGATCCTTGTTTGAGAATTTAACAACTGGGCAGTGAAAGCTGGCATGCTGGGTCAGTGGGAGGCAGCAGATGACATTTCATTAGCGAATGAGAGATGATCAATCGGGGCAGAGGGATAGACTGTTTAAGGGCCTTTCAAGTGAAGACAAGCAATGGAGGGACACATGTGAAGACCGAGGTGTGATGGCTGAACGCAATCTGCTAGGAAAATGATCTTTGCAGCAGCATTCTGAACAAATATGAGCAGGGCAAGATTACAATTTTCCAAGGCTAGAGAGAAAGATGCAGTAATCAAGATGCAGAATGTTGAGAACCTGGATGAGAATTTTAGCTGTGTGGATGGGGTAGGAAAGACTGTATCTTACACTTGGCCTACACTTGTGATGGTGTAGTTATGCATCACAGTGAAAAGCAAATTGCATCCACACTCACTGAAGTGTGTGGCTATATGGGACAGTGAAATGCTCTGGCAGTGGGGAGGCAACTCGGAAAGGCTCCAGCAGTGGTAGCTGTCAGGGCCTTTCTCCACTGCCTCCCACTGCTCCAGCTTTTCCATACTCCCAGAGGCTTTCAGAGGGGTCGGGGAAAGGCTCCAGCAGCAGGGAGGTAACAGGACGATACACTGCTAAAAATAGCAGTGTGGATGAGGGAGGCACTTGGGCAAGACAAGAGCCATGTGGTCTATATGCCCTAGGGTTCATGTGTATAGAGCACTGTACTCGTCTAACCAGTGCCTCATCATCTACACAGATATTGATACCTGTGCTATCTGGGTGTGCATTGTCTGTACTCTACAAGCCACCATAGCCATAGACCTATACTTAGAGATCGTATGCAGAAAAAATTGGAAAGATTTAGCCATAGCTTGGATGTGAGGACCTAGAGAGAGGTCCAAGTCAAAGATAATGCCATGGGACAGAGTGACAGGCAGCATGGTGATGTCATTCACAGTGATTGAGAAAGGAGATAGTATGGAGGGTTTGGGGAGTGAAGATCAAGAACTCTGTTTTACCCATGTTGAACATGAGCTGATGGCTAAACATCCATAAGGAACTGTCAAGTGAGATGGGTTGAGATTTTAATTTGGACAGGAGGAGACAGGTCTTGAGTAGAGGTAGATCTGTGAGTTGTCAGCTTGGAGATGGTGGCTGAATGTGTGTCTGGGGATGAGATTACTCAGAGATAAATTATAGAGGGAGAAGAGAAAGGGATCAAGGACAGAATCTTGTCGAACTCCTCCAGAAAGCTGAAGTGAGGATGAGGAGGGTTTTCCAAAGGACACACTGACGGTGCGATTAAAGAATTAGGAGAAGAACCATACTTATTCTCTCAATGCTTGAATGTTCTCTCCTAGTCCCAACCTCTCATCCTAGAGTTAAGCCGTACCATTTATCCCATCAGCATCACCACACACGACCATTTCATGCACCGATTGACTCCATTCCCTAGTTTGTTCATACCTACTGTCAAGGGTTTTCCCCCACTTTGAACTTTAGCATCCAAAAAGTGGGGACCTGCATGGACCCTTCTAAGCTTAATTCCTAGCTTAGATCTGATAACGCTGCCACCAGCCAAAAATATAGTGTTTGGCACACTTCCTGTTCCCCCAAAACCTTACTTGGGGAACCCAAGACCCAAACCCCTGGGATCTGAACACAAGGAGAAATTAGCCTTCCCCCTCTTTTTCCCCCCAGACTTTCCCCTCCCTGGGTTACCCTGAGAGGCTACACTGATTCAAACTCCTTGGATCTTGAAACAAAGAGGAATTACCCTTCCCTACCTCCTTTCCCCCCACCAATCCCTGGTGAGTTCAGACCCAATCCCCTTGGGTCTTAAAACAAGGGAAAAAAATCAATCCGGTTCTTAAAAAAGAAAGCTTTTAATTAAAGAAAGAAAAAGTAAATATTGTCTCTGTAAAATCAGGATGGAAAACGCTTACAGGGTTCTCAGATTCATATAGCCTAGAGGGATTCCCGCCCCCCTGGCCAGCCTGAGATTCAAAGTTACAGCAAACAGAGGTAAAAATCCTTCCAGCAAAAGGAAAAGCATTCACAAGTTGAAAGAAAACAAAAATAAGACTAATCCGCCTTGCCTGGCTACTTACAAGTTTGAAACATGAAAGACCGATTCAGAAAGATTTGGAGAATCTGGTTGTACGTCTGGTCCCTCTTTTTCCCAAGAGCAAACAACCCCCAAAACAAAAAGCACAAACAAAGACTTGAAAGTATCTTGCCTCCCGATTGGTCCTCTGGTCAGGTGTCAACCAGGTTTACCGAGTTTCTTAACCCTTTACAGGTAAAAGAGACATTAACCCTTAACTATCTGTTTATGACACCTACCCAAACCAAATCCTTTCCCTCTGGTGCCAAAACTCCCCACGTCCCTTCACCTCCTTCCATCTCTACTCCACCCACTTGGAAATACTGATACACACACCAGCCCAAGAAGCCTTGCTATTTTTGTTTAGCTTCTCCACAGCTCTGAACCAAGCTAGTCAGCTCTGACCTCTCTCCTACTTGGCACTTTCAGGTTTGGAGTATCCCCTCCCACCCAGCTTTCCAGGCTCAGAAAACCAATCCCTCAGTTCAAAACGATTCCCATTCCTTATCAACATGCATCATCACTAGGTTTGTGACCATGATGGTAAAGAGAACCAAGAGGCATTCAACCCAGCTAGAAGCACTGAATCATTAGAAGATATGCAGCAAGTCAGATAATGAGGAACCTGTCTCTAGAGGAATGGAATGAAAAGCTATAGGGAATACAATTTATGGACTGCCTCGTGGTAGGAAGCAAGTCACTAGCAAAAGAGGTTTTTCAACTACCCTAAGATGGCAAGCAAATATCATCACAGTAACTTCATATTAAGATAAGTGAACAGAGAAGTTGGCAAGGGACACAAGGACAACAGGACAGTTTGCTATCTCCCTGAAGTAAAAATACAAGATGTAATTGCAAAATTCGATGGGATTATGAAGTCATCTGGCAATTCTCCATTGGTGACCAATACACACTGGAACCAATTAAAAGGCATCATGTGGAATTACACAGTTTTTCCTTTACTTAACTATCAAGACCCAATTTGAATGGTCGGTGTTTGGTCTACAATTGCTGGGGACATCACAACCATCACTCCCTGATGCCATCAACTGTAGTAGGAGAAACCCAGAATTCAAGAATAGATGGTTCAATGAAAGATGGATTAATTGCCATTTTATTAATTATTGTTATTAGTAGTAGTATTTATTTATTTGCAGTGCAATAGAGCTAGAGACCCCAATCATAGATCAGGAATCCATTACACTGGGGCTAGACAAATACGTAACAAAGAGACAGTCCCTGACTTAAGGACCATCTAAATATAAGACACAGAAAACAGGTGGATACAACAGACAGAAAGGGGGAACACAAGGGAATAATGAGACAGAACTAGTCAGTATTTAAAGCACAGTTGCCATTTCTTAAGTCTTCACATATGTTCTGCTTTTACAGTGGGATCTTAACACAATTTAAAATTGTTCTTTAAAAAGCTTTTCAGTTCACAGTAACAATGGAATATCTAACCCTAAGTAAGTCTTCCGGTTATCACTTTGTTATAAATATGCAAGAGTGAATTCTCCTTTTTTCCTTTCCCCACACCCCATTATATTACTGGGAAAGTCAAGTTCTGCTGGAATGATTTGAATCAAGAGAGGCTCCAGAGTACAAACTATGATACAGTTACAGCTGGTCAAACAGTATTAATTAAATAATTTGACAGATTTCACATAATTTTTTAAATTTTAAATATTTTGTTATTAGATTAATATGTTTCCATTAACCACCCATCTCTAGCTGAAACAAAGTAAACAATTACTAAAATTTCGTGGATCAACAACCCACCACATAGTAGTCCATTTGTTTTGGTTACCCAGACAAACCATAAAGGATAGACAAAATGTAACTTAACATACTATTGATTTCAAAAGGTACATTTAATATTCTATGTACTCAGCAGTACATGTTTCCATGTATCAGCCGTAGGAAGGCACCTGCCAATCAAACGGCTTTTCCATGTGACATTTCTCATGAGTTTCATGTTTGTGGTTTAAAGCTAACTTTTATGTTTGAATCCAGTATTTCAAAGCAGCATCTGGGGAAAATATGCCTTTAACAGACTCCAGTGATTTATTTGTTTATTGCTTGCGACACTGTATTTGGCAGCTGAGACGTATACACCAACTTCATGCAAAACAGCTGCAATCAAACACATGCAGTAAAGAGGGCTTTATATACCTTAAAACAATTATTTTTATAAGGAAAAAAGCAATTAATCATATGCATTTTAACTGAATGATACATTCAAGTTTAAAAAGAAATTTCCAGAGGACATTTACATTTGTGAATCCCTTTGCTTGTTCTTTTTATTATTAATTAATTATTAATTATTATTATTATTATTATTATTATTATGCTCTAGATGATAGGTGGCAGTGCATGACAAATGCATCTAATTTCAGTGGGCTTGATGTCAGTTTGTCTGTTTTTAAAAAAAACGCACTTGATTGTGCGTTAGGTGAGAGGTCAGTGACACTGAACACTGGCAGGTGTAATAACAACTATAGGCCCTTTGTAAAGGAAATGCAAACAAGAATTTACCCTGAAGACAATCATGACAGTGCCTGCCTGCTTATGGTACCAAATGATTGACAGTTGTGACACCACATCAAGGGCAAGAGTCAGGACACTTGGTGGTGCTTCACAAAGCCATATAATAAAAGAGGCTTTAGCAGCGTCTCAGTGGAACTGATCCTTGCAGTTGATACCACAAAGCAACACAAACAATACATTGGATAGGAAAGAAGCTTTCCCATTAGCACAAAAACAACATAAACTACACAGAATAAACCATTCTGACTGCATCTCAACACATGTTTTGTTAAGGCCCCCCCCCCCCTTCTTATCTGTCATTACATAAAGCACCTTTATTGAAGCTACCTGATCATTAATCACTGAGACACCTGCTAAGATAATTTTAGATTGTTTGGAAATCTTTAAGCTCATATGTGAAGAAAATGTAGATAATGCAAAAACTTGCTTAAGATACTCCTATTTAACCATATTTTCACAAACTTTGTATTAATTTCTCAAATATTTCCCTCCCCAAAATTTAGTGGTTTCATATTACAACTCTTATTTTTCTTACGGAAAGTGACTGACAAACAATATTTGTTTTTCTTAAGATTGCAATGGGCTAAGTTTGCAATATAATATCAAATGAAAGACATGTACTGCAGAGAGATTGTGCTGCATGTTTGCTAATCTACATGCAAAAGATTAACTACGAAGGAAGTCTCCATTCGAATTTTAAAGCTGGGGGGGGGCATCCATATTCTATTCCTGGGCACAGGCATTTGCGTTCCTTTTTAGCCAAGATTTCTTTACTTTGTATGATTTTAGATTTTTACAATGCAGCTTTGTTATATAGGTACCTAAATAAAAGAGGCCTGATTTTCAGAGTTAAGAGGCAAATGCTCAGTGCCACTGAAAATCAGGCCACTTTTATTTAGAATATAAATATGGATTTAGGTACTTAGCTATTGGCACCCACATTTAAAAATGTTGGCTTTTATCTTTTGCAGTCTATAAAGCTTCTGCAGTGTATAAAAATAGTTTGCAAAGCACTTTAATGACTTTTGGTATAAGTATGATATTAATATAAATATGTCATAAGATATTATTCATTAGTTCATCTTCTCTTGCAGTCATATGTACTTAATATATTTCAGTGTGCTATACAATGAAATAAACTGATTTAATATCATGTCCCCTGAGATATAATGCTACAACTGCTTCAGAAACTCAAAAAATTCTTTACTTTACTTACTGAAATTCTTCCCTGAAATTAAATATTCCAAATAGCGGTGTGTGACTGATTCGAAAATGAAAGTCTGGGATGGCATGATTATGTTTTGCACCTGGTTGAAAAGTGTTAGAGATATTTAGCATTTATTAAGATTATGGTCTACAGAGATTGCAAATGATAAGATTTCTATCATGATCCCACTATAAAAACAATGAGAGGTGTATCGAATTTCTGAAGTCATATTCTGAAATGTACTGAAAGTCAATCCATAACGACAGAAGTAAGGACAATACTGCTCAAGACAGATCTTTTTTAGAGTCATGGTGTGAAATCTTGTCCCCAGTGAAGTCAATGGCAAGACTCCCATTGACTTCAACAGAACCAGTATTTCACCCACAGTGTTTCAAAAAGGGGAAAGATAGAAGGAAAAATACTCATAAAAAAAGGTGCTAAGTGACAAATTATTAAGGTGGTAAATTTGCCTTTGAAATTTCCAAATACAGTAGAGCAAACATAGGCCTTTGGAAACACTGCAGCCCTAAACTGAAAGGTGATAGTGAGAATTGTTTGAAGTATATTAGTCACTATAGAATTTTGCTTTTTATTTTCATTTTTGCTGAAATAGTTATTTTCAGACACAAAACCATGAATTTGTGTGTTTTCAATGTGAATCCTGCCCTGTTTGTGCAACTTGGCCAAAACTACATAGTTTATAATTAAAGGCAAACCACTTTGTAGAACGTAACTAATTTTTTATGTTATGATTATTTCATACATTATGCGGGAAGTCAGCTATGGATAAAGACAATGTAACAAAAAATACATATAGCTACATTGTCACTTGAAGACCTATTGACTTAGGGTTTAGCTGTATTTGACGATTTATAAAAATTATTAGTTCCTTTTGGCAGTGACAGTGTTTTGCTCTTCCCCATCAGCAAGCACACATTTGGCACTTAATAAATAAAATATCCGTGGTGATTCCATGGGAAAACACAAAGCAGTACTTTATTTCCTGGAGAAACAAGGCAGAACGCCCTTTGTCATTAACTTTGAAGTAAAAACGATCTGTGGTTTACAAACCTTCCAGTTGGTTAAGTCTGTTTCTGAATTGCCGTTATATATAAAATTGAGGACCACCACACCCTCTCATTGTTTTTACCATGCTTTTATGTTCCCAGAATTTTATCACCCCGATGGGTATTAATGAGTTTTTTGTCCAAATGCAGAAAGTATACGTGACTGGAAAATATGCAGATCTATTTGTGCAAATGGCTCATTTGCTGAAAGCAAAAACACAGCTTCAAGAATTAGTAAGGTGCTGGAGCCAACTGCTGGTTTTCCTTCCTTTACAAACTTGCACATTCTCAAATAACTGAGTAGACAAACTATATAGTGGCAAACTTACTTTCCTGACAATCATTTTAGATCACATAATGTCATTTACAAACTTGAACTTGCAGAGTTTTAAAAATATTCCTGACATCAGTTTACCTAATGTTTGCTTTGGGGGCGCTAAGCAGATATTTAGTTTTGTCCAATCAATGCCACTTAGAAGAGAATGTACTTATGTGTTAATCACCTGCTGGGTGGTGGTGGGAATCTATCCTTTGATCAAAGAAAGAAATACTGGTTTTACTTTACATCCTGTCTCTCTCACTCTCAACTGGCCCATAGCTGGAGGGATACATTTCAGGACTTTTCTTTATTCCTAGTATTTTGTTACTTATTGCATACCACCACCAAAGACATCAGGACTAAAACCAAACACTCTTTGTGGTGCACCCGCATGACAGACTTCAAAATGGAAACAATATTTAAGTTAAACCTGCAAGATCAAGTTTGCTGAAATCTTGCAACACAGGCAGCTTTTGAAAACTTCAACATCAGATCAAAGTTTAACAGACAGACTGAAGTAGCTATGAGGGAAATGGGTATTTTTAAAACCTATGAATCTCTAAGTAAATTGGAGTGCAGAAGTAAAAACATAGTACGGCATAGTGATTATTTTGCCTTGGTGCTTACAGCTGTTAAATTTTAGTACAGATTTCAGCTTTTTGTTTGAGTAGTATCTTTTTGTATAGGAAACAGTGGGCTCTCTCGCACCTTGGGTCAAAATGTATATTTGGAAGCTACAGCCCATCAATACAGGAAGAGGAGGGACTTTTCTTCCAACTTAATTATTCTGGGACACCATTTTTAGCGAAAACACCCGCAAACTCTTTTTTCTAATAAGTAAAACTGTGTCTGCTGAGGATTTACATATAACTTTAGGAGGAGGATTACTATTAGTGTTCAAGCCCTCTTTCTTGCCCTTTACCAAAAATCAAGGTATTCCAAAACATTATAATCACCGAACAGGCAGGCTTCATCTCATCTGAAATCTTTTTCTTTTAATCACACTGAAGATGAGCCCTTCCCTCTCTTCAAATTAACTGCAATCTGATCAGCTGACAAATTCAGTTCTAAGAAAACCCATTACCATTGGAAGATTATTTATTTTGTGCTTAAAATAAATTGAAAAACTAAATTTCTTAAATATTTTTCTAACCCACACACTTAATGGATTATCAGTTGTATAGCAAACAGTTGGGCAACTTCCCAATGGTAGGACTGCGAGCCAGAAGTTGGTCCAATAAAATATATTACATCACCCATGCTGTGCCTCTAATATCTTGGGACCAACACAGCTAAAACACCACCACAATCAACCAATAGCAGACTGTCAAGCTATTCAGTTTTTCCATCCTCTTTCCTTTGAACTAATATTGGCGCGCTTGCCAGAAAGTAGGACAATAGGATATCCATTATATTATAAGGCTTCTTCCAATGACTCTAGAAACATCTTAAACAAATCTCCAAACAACAAACCTGACACCAGAAAATGATAAACTGCAACCCCCAAGAAAGGCGGAAGAGAAACTGGGTCTGAACTGCTAATGAAATTAGGGAGGAGATAGTAAACAAACATTTAAAAATTTTCTAATGCTGAAAAAGGCCAATATATTGCTGCCCCAATATCACGTAGACTGAGTTTATGGGTGCTGAAGGAACACATCTTACCTCCTAGACAATTTGGTCTGTCTAAGGAGAAGCAAACTAAAACTAAAGAAGGTAGAATGATGTCTAGATGAGGAATGAAGAGTGGTGGTGTCCAGCTATAGCGAAAGGACGACAGGAGACACTGGATATGGTTTAATCAGGCTGCAACTTTATTATTAGAGGTCTGAGACTACTCGGCAGATAAAAGTGTACAGCGCAGGTAAGTCCATGGTCATTTCAATAGCTACCTGGGGCTTATGCCAGCCCCCTCTTTTTTCCATCCTGCTCCCCAGCTAACTCGTGCTGGGACTTTACCACCACCCTCATATGAGGGTTACGGTGGGGGTATAAAGGAAGGGGGTACAAAGGTTGGCTCCCTGTTGTGCCAGTCACAGAAGCCATGAATGCCTTCCTCCCCCTGCCACATTCTGTTCCTTTAAGTCCTTTCCAAGCCATTTATCTGATCACTGTATCCCTTCCCTATGGAGTACCTGCACTGGACAGCCGCCCCACACTTACATAGTGAGTTGCGACATTATACCCTAACTTTCTTCTCTACACATCATAACAAAGCCCCCTCAACCCGCTGTGGGTGAGGTGAAATCACCTTGGCCAATCTGGTGGTGAGGGAAAAATTCCGACCCAGCTCTCCAAGAAAGGAGCGGCTAGTACAATGCCCACAGCGGGTCCTGACCAAAGCTGGTATTTTGCCGCTTCCAAATTGTCTTGGTTCTGACACTCAGAGAAGAAAATGGGAACACAAACACAATTTGTATGTGGGTACTTGATTGTTAGACTCCAAAAAAAAAAATCTTCAGAAATAAGTGTCTGTACCAACAGCTATGGGGAAGTTCTGCACGTACTATGAAGTGAGAGTATTTTAATTATGTGGTAAATAAGAGCTATCGTTTCTCTTTGGGAAAAGATGCAATAGAACAGAGGAAAGGGTGATGATATCTATTAAGAGGCATGCTATTCCTGTGGTGGACAACCAGAGGGCCACATGGAGACCCACCAAGATATTTTTGTGAGTCATCAATTTCTGAAGACTTTCTGCAGAATTTAAGCTTCCCCTGCAAAAAGATGACCAAAGGTGAAGCAATGCATTGCTGTCATATTGAGTGTGCAGATTCAAGAGTCCAAAATATTAGCTGTAAGAGAGCTTCAATCTGTCACAATTTATACAAATGTTATGTTAACTCTGAAGTCTGATGATAATACTACTGGTATTTACAATTCAAATATTTTACTGATGATCATTTTAGCAGAAATATTCAATTAATGTTCTTTTCAAGTATTACTGAGTCTCAGAAAAATTAGATGCAGATCAGACCTTCCAGGCAAATAGATCAGATTATACCTGACTTCAATCTCTCTCTTTGGAGGAGGAGTACTGGCTAGAAAGGACATGGGGAAAAGAAAGGAGAACTCCAATGTACGTAAAACAGGTTGAGTAGGTCCAGAGCACAATTAATCTAGTACATTTGCATGTCTGAAACCACTTCTTGACCATCAATGATCGACCAAATATTATTTTCAAGTACCTACAATTATTAAACTTTGAAATGGGGACTTCATTTGGAGGTGAGAGAGGGCCAAAAGGCTTTGCTGGCAACTGGCAGTGCAGGAGAGGCCTCTGAGTGAGGCTGAGGTAGAGCACAAAGGATAGGGAGTCTGAGCTTTCTGTGTTACGGGAGAGTGAATTAATGGGAATAACAGGCTAGCTTGGGTAACCAGCAAATTGTCTGAGGGAGGGTTAGTAAAAATTGGTGTTTCTGCAGCAAGACCCATCTCCATCAACACAATATTGAAGTGGGAGATTGCAAAAGGAATTCTTCTAAAGTTGTTGGCATCGCAGCAGGGAGAGTACTTCATCAATAGTGTGAACAAAGTGGGACATAGTATCACTCATCACCCATCTGGATGATTTTGAAGAAAGATTAATTTGGTACATTATAAAATCTTTATAGGAAAGATATAGGCTTCAGTGATGTCATGACTCTAGTGCTCACTATGTTGAACTTGAAAAGATCACATAGCCTAAAATGGTCTATCCATCTATCCTACATTTCAATATTGTGCTTATCACTACAGTATTGTACGTAATCATCATCAGTGTAAAGTTATCCTTGAAGAAATCAGTGATGAATAAGATGATCTGCTGCACAAGACTGTTGAGGAGAAGGAAGGGTTTTTTTTAAGAGATAAAGGCATTTTAACTGGCAGGGAGTAGTTGAATTTATTTATTTATTCCAATTTATAAAACTCTCTCTATACTTGCTTGCAAAATATAAATGGTCCTGGGATATTCCATTTCTGATAGAATTATTTACAGCAAGGTGAATAATTTGTCAAATTTCAACTTTATTCCGGTCACAAATTATCCATAAATAGTTTGCAATTTACACAAATGTATCAGTTATTCAAAATTTACTGAATAATTTTTGGTCTGTGTGTAGAATGTAGATTTTGAGCACTTTGTTGTGTTTTTTTAAGTATTTGAAGTTCAAGAAAGTGTTACTTTTGATGGAGATGTAGAACACACGGTTTGGTTTCTGTTCCCTGATTGGATTAATATAACCCTTAGACTCAAGCTTCCAGTATAAATATTTATGCTTCAAGTTCCAAATTCACTCGTATATATTCACTTACAGTTGCTTAAAATTCACTCTTTCCAGGAATGTTAAAGCTATTGAACATGTTCACTAGTAAATCTGTGGAAAGAAATCACAAAAAGTGCAGAAACGCAACCACAACAAATATGTATTTGAACAAATATCCACTATTTTTTAAAGATATTTGATGTGCTTTAGAGATGATATCACATCTAAATGATTTGATTTTCTCAATTCAAGATAAAAATCAATTATTTTCTGATATTGTTTGTAAGCTTCCCAAACAAGGGTTTTTCATAGACAGGTTAAATATAATGCCCTTTTCCACTTTCTGACCTAACAACAATTTATAAAAAACATTATTGATTTGCATTACATAGCATATACAGGTCTCAAACAGGGATCAGGGCCCATTGTGATTGTTGTTTCTATGCTGAATGGATTGAGAACCTTCAAGGTTTATTTCATCAAACAAATTTTCAGGTTGTTTGCAGACACATTTTCATCTACAGCCGAAGAAGCTGAGGCCAAAGTTCAGACAGAATTTACTGACTTACCCTGCTATGATACAAGTTTCAAGAAAGAAACTTATTGAATTTATATAATAAAAATTCCACACCTAGATACTAGGGTGACTGCTGTAATATAAATACCAAAGATAAGATAAGGATTAGATAACATAAATGCCTGCCTAATGACAGCCAGAGTAAGGTTATAGACCTGCTATTTGTGCAAATCTCTTTGGAAATACTTATATTTGTGAACAGATCTTTTTTGTACTATGAACAAATCAAAAGACTGCAATTGCCTAACAGATGCTGGCTGAAATCCTGACCCCACTGAAGTCAATGGCAAAACTCCAATTTTACTGTCTGACCTTAATACTGTAATATATTTTGCCACATTAGAGCTAAAACCAAATATCAAGAAACTGGTTTCTTTCCAGTCTTCCTATGGATTCTCCTTCTTCTGGTGATCACATAGCATATATTTTATGTTTGTAGGAAGTATTGTAAAGTGCTGCATTCACTTACAGCACAATACAAATTTTTTTTGAATGTGCATTTAGCTAATTGAAGGGCTATGTACATTTAATTAAAATTAGCTCTGCCTTGTCCACTCCAGAGCAGAACTGACTTAAAAATACTAGTGATGACATTCTACAGACAAGGATGAAAGTAACTTCACACTTACTTTGAAAGTTGCACATTAAAACTATAGATATTTCTAATAAAAATAGAAATACTATCACAAAACAGAGAAAGAGTTCTCCTAAGTCCCTATCCAGCTTGCAAAGGAAAGTTCCAGGAAGCATTTTCCTTTTGTTCAGTAAAAACAAGTTCCAGGAAAATAGTCGAACAAGAAGCACACCTAAAAAGTCACAAATCCAAATGGCCCTTGGGCTCCAGACTACGTAGCAACATCTGTCTAGCTTATTAAACATAGAGCTAGCATTCATACACTCAAGTTCCTTCTTTTTTTCCACTGCTTTTGCCTGATATGGGCACTCATTTCAAAGTGAATACGTTTTTCTAAAGCACTGCCTCAACAGAATATTCAAACATGAAACCATTTATTTACAAACAATTTGATACACTGAAATAAAAAGTAAACAATGACTATTAGTTACTTTCCTCCAACATATCCTTATTTGCATAATTTTTGTGATACTTCAAAGTGCTTCTAGGAAAGAACTTTTAAAGAGGAGATTTAAATTAACATGAACATCTCTGTACATGCAGTCACATTAGATTCAATGTTGTATTGTATTTAACTAGAAAAACAGTCCTTTTCCTTCTCTTCCCTTGTAGGATGCATCAGAGACACTGAATAGTTACCAGGTACCAGTAAACAAACATTAAAACTATGTTGCATTAATCTTGTTAATAGCTTAGAAGCCGTAAAATTACACCCATACTGCAAACAATTCCTACTTTGAAGGATGGTTCCATTATACAACTCTAAGGTTTCTCTAGAGAAGATATTCCCTTACCACAGTGATTTCCTGGCCAAGATTTTAAAAACGAGTACCTGAAGTTGGGTTCTAAATCTATATTTAGAAGCTTAACTTTAGATGTCTGTTTTTGAAAGCGTTGGCCTTAGCTTGAAGTTGACACTACCTAATGGTGAAATTCGTCCCTGTGCATGATTTAAATCCTGTTTAGCCTTAGGGATGACTAAAATGGCACATGGGCCTTCTACTTGCCTTAATCCCAGGAGTGAATTTCATCCTGTTCTCAAGATAAAAAAAATTGTAAAACTATCCATACACACCACCATGTTTGATTCATGTCACAGCTGCCAAAGAATAAAATCTACAGTACTGGCTGCCAATCTGTTTTGTGTCTATTTGGATTATAGACACACATGGATGAGTAGGTGGCAAAGTCCCAACTATCTTCCCATGTCTGCTGCACATTACTGGTAAACAATAGAAAAGGAAAAGTGAGCAGTTATATTATGCCTGCATACCTCAGGTGTGTCATGAGTTATCCTCTTTGAAAGCCAGGTGGTTTCAGTCACCCATAATAGACTGCTATATAGCCTAAATTCTTAAAACATGTTATTGCCTTTACAGTTTAAAAAAAAGAAAGAAGTAAAGATCTTGTTTCTAACAAGCCTCAACCAGTACAGTTGCATGTACTGTCAAATTTCTTGGCCAATCAGATTTTCTCATATAGCCAATCTGTTTCTTAACGAGTGATGAGTGCTCTGTGACCCTACCATACATTCCTATCCAGTCAGTCTTTTGTTCCTCCATCTCTCTCTCTCTCGCTCTTTCATGGGTTATCAGCACCAAAGCAGTAAAGTTAAAAATTACATTAGAGGACCATATTCTACCACTTTTACTCATGCAGAGAAGTACCTTACTAATGAAGTAGGCCTGTTGATTTCAATGAGACTACTTGTGTGGAAAGGTACAAATCAACACGAGTAAGGCTGGTACAATCTGATCTAAAGAAGGTAAATAATGAACATAAGGCAAAATTGGAATCTAGAACACAAACCCTCTCAAATTTCAGGGGCTTCTGGATTCAAACTCTCAGATCAGAACCTATTCCTACAGCTGTTATTGCAGTTAGATCCACAAATAGAATGGGTCTATTTGCCCATTTGGATGTAGCCAAAATCTCAGCACAATCTCAGAAGACCTAACTCTCATGCAGTTTCAAACAAAAGCCATAGTCTAAACCTAATGTCAATTCAGTCCTTGAAAACCAGAATCATAGCTGCTACATAAAGCCCATAGATAGATACATCTAGATTCAAATACTGACTTCTCAAACCATCTTTTAAAACCACTGTTCCTAATTCCCTGCCACACACAACTACCAGTTTGACTTATATTAATAACCATTCATGCTAACATTTTGCTTAGTTATGCAAGGTACTGAGGAGGTACCCAAAAGAGATGTTCAGCCCCCACAAAATCAGGCCCATTATTGACCAATTACATGAAATTATTCACAAATCAGTATTTCTTCCACTTCTAAATCTCACTATACTTTCTGCAACAAAAAAATGAACAATAAGTGAACTCTGAACTAGATCTTCAGAGCATCACTTACTGCAGATTTGTGCCAAAAGCAAACAACATATGGCAAGAGGGAAACACCCTTTTTTAATCACAAAGGTTTTACATAGCAGGGATTTATACTGAAGTTTTTCTCAAACATGCAATTACATCAGAGGTGAAGGTGAATGAAAGAAGAAAAGCAGCAGTTAATTCCACCACATTCTGACTGTAGACATTCCCAGAGGCGTTTCAACACTGCTATTGCAGCTACCTCTGTATCAAAATAAGGAAATAAAATAACACTAACAGAAAAATATAACATTTAAATTTGCAATTCTAATCCCTATTCTGTGAAGAGGGAGAAAATCAGCAGTGTAATCTGCAACTTTATTTAAAAACAGTTTTGTGCACAGAATAGCAAGGAATTTTGAAAGCTAGAAGAGTTCAAAAGACATGAACAGAAAATATTTTATAAGGCAATGAGCATCAGAAAAAGTTTGACTGCAAATGAGTTAGCTGATTATAAAAATCTCCCATCCTTTGGTTATTCATTCAATATACTAAGATGGATCAGTGAAAACAGAAAGTTATTATTTTAACACTGAAGTCTGCAATTTCATTCTTTGAAGTAAAAAAGTACTATGTAAAAAAGAAAATTGTGTCTGTTGACCGTTCCAGTAGAGGAAAATGCACCACCAGAGCTCATGTGGAGGAAAGCTAGTCTATGGAAAAATTCGTCTTGTGGTTAAGGAACTGAACATGGACTCTGAAGATGTGGGTTCAATTCTTATCTTCAGTACAAAGGTGCCCATGAGCTCCTGGGTAAATCACTTAACCTCTCTGTGTCTCAATTTCCAATTTGTAGACTCAGAGCTATTAATACTTCCTACCAAACAGGGATGTAGTGAAGATAAGTTAGTTCATTTTTGTGAAGTGCTCAGACATTACAGTGATAGAGGCCAGAGAGAAAGATATCTGCAAGGGAGAGCAAACCATGGACACGAATGGAAGAATGTGGAGGAAAGTCTACAAGGAGAGCCATACAGCCTTCCTCCTTACCACCTGGGAAATTTCACAGGATTTGGCCCAGTCAGAAGCACACATATCTTTCCCAACTCTGACAGTGCAATTATCTAGGATTTTTTTTTTTTAAGTGGTGAATGCCTAGTAACTGGCATTGCAGTCTTAAAAGAAGATGCCTTGCTTTGCCTTGCCATCTGTTTATGGAATACCCTATTTTCACACTTGCTCAAAAATGAGTGTTCACCAATACTGTTTTTAAATTTGCCCACAAAAAAAATCCAGGAGCAGTTTTTGTCCTTTCCATTTAAAGAATTTACTGAAACTACTTTTATATTACAGACTTATATAAAAGCAGAACTTTATGCATTTTGGATACCTGCTAACTTAAAAAAAGGTTTCTTAAATATAATTATTTGGCTTTTCAATCCAAAGTGTTTCCCCAGTTTTAGACTTGTCCTTTCAGCTGAAAAGAAATGAATGTTTCCACTGAGCTACATATTGAGGAAGATTCCATGAGAAGAAAATGTTGCCAGTGCTTCAGCTTCCAAGAATATAGACTCGGCTGCAACCTTCAGTTATAAGCAGCTGGTACTGTGACCCTACTATAAAAGATGGAGAATTACAACTGGAAACATTTTGAACAACTTTAAGAATTGAAATTTTGGAACATATTCTCTTGAGGTTTATTTCTCAGAGCTGTTGATTTTTTTTAATCTTTAATTTGAATTAAGAGTCGAACTGAAATAAGAGTATATATACAGCTTACATACCCTTTATAGGGACTCCACATTCAAAAAAGTGTGGCATTGGCTTGTTCTAAGAACTGCAATTTTCAGTTCATGAAGTTCTAACACTTAATACTCCAAATGGACATGTGCAAAAACAACAAATAAGGGTGTATATTCAGAGAGACACGATGGATTAACAGTTCAACTGATATGAGTCTATTATTAGTGTTGAGCAAAAATTTTTTTCTGAAATTTTTTCAGCAAAATATGTGGAAACACCAAACATTTTGTGAATTCATGTCAGTTTTGCTGAATTGTTTAGTTTGGAAAAAAAACCTACACAAATTTTGAAAAGGTAAAAACATTTCATTTTGATATCTTTGAAATCAGGCATTTTGATTTTTTTTTTAACCAAAATTACTTGTTGCTTCTAAATTTCCTTTAATTTTATTTTTAAAAATCCCAAACCTTTCAAAATGGTCAAAATTAAACACAAATCATTTAGTTTCAGGTCAAATGAAACACTTAGTTCAACCTGATTTATTTATTTATTTTAGGGTTTTGGTTTGACAAAAATTCTGGGAGGCAGAAAAGAGACTCTTTTGGGGTTGACCCAAAATTAATCCCCCCCAGCCCTAATTTTTCAAAATTGTCAGCTAACAGAAAAATCCACTATTTGCCCAGCTCTATTATAGTGCAGTAGGCCTCTTCTGTGCCTCTCTTTTGTTACAGCTTTTGATTTGCAGCAACATTTTGTTAAATTCTTTAAAAAAGGATGCAGTAAATTTGAGGGTCCTGATTCTCCAGCTGCAGAATCTGAGTAATTCCCATTGACTAAAATGGGAGTTATGCATATACATTAGTCCTTCTATGAAAACCAAGCTAAACTAAGAATGGAGGAGTTGATGGCCACAATTGTCCAGCTATATTGAAAGAAAGACAGGAGACATTTGGCATGGGTTTAATCAGGCTGCAACTTTATTATTAGATGTCTGGGACTACCCAGCAGAGAAGTGTACAGTGCAAGTAACCCTCATGTTTATTCCATAATTACCCGGGGGGCTTTTACTAGCTCCCCCTCTTTTCCCATCAAAGTCCCTCTAGCAAATCCATTGCCAGGACCTTACCATCCATCCCCACCTCACAGGAGGGTTAAGGTGGGCTATAAAATTGGGGGTTGGCTCCCTGCTGTACCAATCATAGGAGTCCCTAACTGACCCCCATTCATTCCTTTAATGAACACCTCTTTTTAAGTCCTTTTCCAAGTCATTTATCCAGTCACTGTATACATTTCCTATGAAGTACCTGCAATGCACATCGGTCCTATACTTAAATAATGAGTTGTGACACATGGCCTACCGCCCGTCATACCATGCATGAACAGAGCCCTTCCGGAAACCTTCTGGGGGAAAGGCAAAAAAACCCCAACTGGACTGAAGCCAATATGGTGGTAAGGGAAAAATTCCTTCCCAGCCCCCCTAAAAAAGGGACGACTAGCATAATGCCCACAGCAGGTGTTGACCAAACCTGGTTTTACCACCTAAAAGGGAGGGAGGGTAGGCTCTGCCTCACCCTTGGTCTGCGTAAAAAGGAAGGCTCCCAGCACCACGCTGCTCCTTGTCAAATCCTGGATTCCCAGGGGATAAGTCAGTGACCACTCTGCCCCTTTTGCAGCAGTTTTCATCTCTGCCCCCCTCCTCCCCCCAGCCATAAAACACTGTTCCCTTTACTCGGCCAGACTAGCCAAAAAAAACCCAACAAACTGCTTAAAGCTGCAGGGCAGTCGTTCTCCCAGTTAAATAAAGTTGGGAGAAGGCAGAGAGAGTTCCCTTTTAAAAATATTGACCTTTCAAGCTGTTGATCCATGGACTAAACAGATTACCATTCCCATATTT
The DNA here is from genome assembly GCF_003597395.2 of Chelonoidis abingdonii. Taxonomy (NCBI): domain Eukaryota; kingdom Metazoa; phylum Chordata; order Testudines; family Testudinidae; genus Chelonoidis; species Chelonoidis abingdonii. The sequence continues at coordinate 14,533,801 of NC_133785.1, forward strand.
GATTTTCATTTACAACTATTCACTTACTGATACCTTGTCATTATACAGGTACATATTCACAATTTTTCATTTTGATTTGAGCATGGATCCTGCTGTAAAGGGGACCTGATCCACAGCTAGTGTAAATCTGCATAGTTCAGCTGGAGTCAATGGAATTACACTGATTTATACCAGCTGAGGATATGGCCCAGGATCTCTGCCAAAACATATTAATGTCCACATCTGTATTTTTTTATGAATCAGATCCTAAAAATTGCATATGTTTCCAATTTTAAAAGATGTATTCTACTCTAGTGCTTTTAGAAAATAAAAATGTTCTTGTATTGCATGAAACCAATTCTGCCCACAGTTATGCTGGTGTAAATCTGGAATAAATCCATTGAGTCTGATGGAGTGACTCATATTTACACTTACATAATTTAGAGCAAATTTTGTCCCATGGCTTTACTATTATGAAAATTCAGTGATTAAATCATCACTGCAAATTGCCATTCTTGTGACAAACTCAAATTTAATTCTGACTCCAACATGCATACAATGTACTTGTAGCTCCTATTATGCCACATAAGCGACCTTTTAAATTTTAGTAGGAAAAGAAATCTCTCATTTAACAAACATCCCTCTCAACTCAAAGGCTGTTTGTTTATTCTCTATTACAGCTATAAGAATTAAATTATGTCTTTAGGCTCCCGAGAAAAGAGTTTTCAACAGCAATATATATTTTAATGTAAGTTTCTGAAATCAAAATTAATGTGACTCTAAAAGATCATGATTAAGATGTTGTTCATGCACAAAAATATGTAGTAGAATAAAGTTTGTTACAACCATAACTTACAGTTTGAAATGTATAACTAAGTAGTATTGTGAAAAAAACAACAACCCTCATGAACTACCAGAACTAAGGTGAAAGATTTTTCCTAGAAATCTATATACTTGTGGTCCAAGTGTTTTCAAGTTAAACTGTTGCATGCTAACTTCAGTTTTCCTCTGACATACTAATATCCCTCTCATTTATTCCTGCTAGTCTCTTGTTTCTCTCTTATGTTCACAATTAGCTTTTGATATAAGTTTGAAGCTAAAAAAAATGTCCTACAGGGAACATAAACTGAATTAAATTATACTGAATCTGAGGTTTAACATTACCTCAGCTGACTGAAAAAAATGGTTTCTATGTATCATACTCTTTGCTTTGGAAAGGGGGAGTCTGTTTAAGATATGTCTTGTCCCATGTATTGATGAGTCTCCTGGGAGCTCTTAAATTCTGGAGGCTGAAACCATCTGTTCACTCTAATACTGGGTACAGTGTAAACTTCCCTTCACTCTCAGTTATCATCAGCTTCATTGACCACTGACATAGTCACTTCTTCCCTAAGGCTTTATCACCACTGGAACTACTTCTGAGCAACATTTTTAAAACTGTAGTAAAATTCTTCACAGCAATTCTAAAAGATTAGATTTTTTTTTTACAATTAGACAAGTATCTAATTCTGAATCTAAATAAATGTGAAGGGATAACTAATATTTTCTGCTAACCCCAGTTCATTTTACTTATCTTTAGATCTACTTTATCTATATAATGAGATGCTATGGACCAGACTCATTGGACCACTCTGCTCCAGAGTGCATAAAGATACAGCTGAAACCACCCATATCTTCTCATTTAGTTCTATATTACCACTACCCAGAGGAGGTGGCTGGAGTGAATTCTAACAAGAATATTACTTTAAAATCTTGCAATACAGCCCAACAACTGTGCTAAATGCCAATCTATTTTTATGCAAAATAAATTTATACAAATTACTGGCTTTGCAAATACTATGCTTCCTGAATGGTACACTCAAACTGATCAGTAGTCTTGTAACATATAGTTTCTTTCAGAAACTTATCACTGTTCAGGTATAACATCCAATATCCACAACTTCAATATCACGATTAATACAAAATCTATACCTAAACAGAAACTGAAGAGAAGCCATTTCTCATGAACTAGATCATCAGGGGCCTGATTCATCTACCTTACAGAATACAGGCTGCAGGCCACTTGGCAAAATGTTCCCTGCAGTCAAACCACTGTCAACTCCTTTTCTGCTAGTATATCAGGATCTATCTGGGACATCCTACACAGTGAGTGGAGCTAGTCAGGGAGACAGTGGGGCCAAGCTAAGCCATCTAGGGCAACACCTGCTAATAGAGCTCCTATGAAAAACCTATGAGAATTTAAAACAGTCTTCCCCCATTCTAATCCCCAAGGGAGGAAGATGGCAATGCATCCTACACTACCTGATGTGAACACCCCTGCAGGCAGAAAGGGGTCAAACTGGCTACTCCTTGTGATCATATGGGGGAATCAAGCTCTTAGCTTTCTTCTTTCCTATGGCTATGGTACATTATTATAATGTTTATTTATTTTTGTTTTGTTTGAACTCAGTTTGTGGATTAAATAAAACACATACATTCTTACAAAATGAACATAAGATGCCTTATTATTACTCACATTTACTTTCAAAAGCCTATTATCAAATGAATACCCAATAAGTTATTTTTCCCTTAGGAAGTGGTCTATGTCATGAGGTTTTCACTTTATGATAACCTATCCCAAAGGTCCCACACTAAAACCATTATTCTTCTGCATCGGGAGGCCTGAATGGGATTAACTTTGTAATCACTTTGTATGTGAGACAGTCTCCCACCAGGGGTATGATTTGCTACCTTTGCAGCACTCCCAGCCTATGCTGACTTGGAAGGAAAGATCATATATGATATTTATCAGTGCTCTGGAATATAAAAATATGATATAAATTACACTGGCAACCGAACAAAAAAATCCAAAACTAAAACTTTGTTAAAACTGGAAATACATGTGTGCCTGAAAAGTAAACAAAAATCTGCTTTACATATTCAGAACAGAAGAAAAGAATCTGACAAACAGTTGAGAACTGTGCTACTTGTAAATCACACAAGGAACTTACTGAAATAACATGCAACTTTAGCTGAACAGCACTTGCTAATTACTCACAGCACAACATCAAAAACCCAGACCTCTACTAAATTTTCACGTGAAACAGAACTAAAGTTTTTTGTTTTTTTTTAAAAGAACCCTTATTAGCAGAACAGAGGAAACTGGGACCAGAAGTAGTTAGAATATGTATGCTTGGTGCTGTTGCATTGTTACTATACTGTGTGTGTGTGTGCGCGCGTGTACACATTATACACACGTATATTACATAAACACTTGATGTAACATTTCAAGTTGAATCAGAGAAAAAGTGATTTTAATTGTATTTTGATAAACAAGTTTGGTTTTGTTCAGATGTTGACTGGTACCACACTCTTCAGAATAATCATTTTATTTTACCACTCTAGGGTGTTAAATTTCGCTATGTGACGTGGAGTTTTAACATTTTCTTTTTTAAAAAAACACAACCATTAAATAGGAATATCACTAATTCAATATCACCTTACAGTCATTATGTACAATGATTACATACTTTCAATTAATAAGAAATTACTCTCATGAGGAAAATGTTTATTCTAGAGATGAGAGTCTCATCAAGTCAAGTCACTAAATCTTATACATCCATTTATAAAATTACAATTCATTCATGTATTTTTCCATTTTTTTGATGACAGATACTAGAAAAATAATGTAGGCAACTTCAACAAGGGCTTGATCCTGCAAATCATTACTCATGTGAGTAGTCCTTGCGTCGATAAACACTCCCACTAAAGTTAACAGAACTGTTCCAGTGAGTAAAGCGTCACTTACATTATAAATGTTTTGTACAGTTAAACCCTGGGGCCTGATCTTCATGTACATTAATGCCGCTTTATACTGCCCGAGTGGTGTAAAGTGCCCTTAGTTTAAATGAAATCAAGCCCTATGTCATAATCATAGGGTCACTGCCCTATTTTGTTAAATATAACTTACAAGGCAAGAACCTACAAGTGGCTATGCACTGAACACATAATTGACAAGTAATGACAATATAATACTCATAGTTGAAAATAATTAGCATAATAAGCTACATTTTTCTATTCTTAAACTTCATGGACACAACCTAGGGCGTCACCTGTCATATTATTTGAGTCAGAATGGAATTGGTGTATTAGAAGATTGCAACTTTCCTTACCAAGCATGTATTTCTCAATTTAAATTTTCACAAAAATATAATGTTTCATTTATTAGCATCACTTTTTCATGCACATGAACACATCAGATTCCTATGGGATGCAATATCTAAACTGTGCCAAGTATTTTAAACAATGGATATTCATTTTTAATCTGAAAAAAAATCTGAGTTCTTAGATTGGCTTTCCCAGCTGACGTAACATGGTAGGTTAACTCCAGTTTAAAGTTTACTGCTAGAGGACGTCATTCTTATCTACTAGTGACAGGAATCCATTATTCACAGGAAATCCACAAGAGTGGATGCAAATTACTTGGAAAAGAGCACTTTGGACCTAAAAAATTAAACTGCTAGAAATTGAAAACAAAAACCAAAAAAAAACTTATATTGGGCAAATCATCATGATTCCAAAAAACTGCACATTATTCTAATCCCCTATGGCACATAAGAAAACATCAGACTGTTACATAGGCAAATTTCAACACACGTCTCTGAATACAGTTTAAAATTAAAACATTACACTGCAACTTGAAATAGATATAAAAGATGGTTTCTCACCCTTCAGAATAAAACTGGAACTTTTGTTTACAGGAATGGCTATGCCCATATACCCTCCTCATCATCCTGCGTGCCAGATATTAGGAGATGCACAGAGAAGACGTTAGCATTGGAATGAAAGAAGAAAAGGTTAGTTACCTTGGTGCACGTTAAGGTACAGTGATCTTGGCTATTAAAAGAATGAGTTACAAAGAAAAAATTTTGCACTTTTAAGCAGCAAAAACAACTGAACAATAGTTTTCTGTATATCAGAGAATCTGCATCTATAGCAACCAATAAGAACAATGAAGTAAAACATTCTTCCCACCCAGGTAGAATTTTGTGTCAAAAGTGGATTATAAGATTAAATATTAAAAATTATATATTTTTTAAAAGCTGATTGTTTCCACGCGATGTGAAACAACGTTTACTGCAGAAACAGTTTAAACCGTGTAAGCAAGCAAAGTAATTACTATAATCAAACAGCTTCACATTCTGTAAGGCTAAAGGATACAATAAAAACTGCTGAGGAATCAAAAATTTCTTTTCAGTGAAGTATACTTTTCTAACATATAATCAATCAAATATATTATTTAACCAAGCCTTAAATACCGTATATTGCTAAAATACTATAAGCCAGTTTCTTTGCTCTTTTACAGGCTATTATGGTAGGGTTTTTTGCTAGTCTCAGTAACAGTTGCTCATGAAATTTTCATAAACTCATATTTTTTAAAAAAATCATTATTTGGGATACTGCTCTAACAAAAAAGGGTGTTCTTTCCATTTATTATTGGCTTGAGGTAAAATGTGCACCAGAAGAATGAAATGTTCCTCCCCTGAGTATGTTTATTTGCAGATTACCGTTTTTAGTATGTTCCTTAATCTCTCTACTCAGAGATACATGTATATGAACACAGGCTACACTTGTCTCTGTGGACTTTCGTCCTGAATGCAGGAGTTAGATATGTATGAATATTGGGAGGAAAATAAAACAAAAAATAATATATAATTTTACCTGGCCTTTTTTCTTACATGATACTCAGATAGCTAAACAGACAGACAAACATATACCATGTACATGTAATATGTGTTTCATTTAATTTAACATTTCAGAACAAATAAAATCTTATAAGTTCTTATATTTTAAATCCACCCATTCATATTTAAAAAAAACATGAAATTTTTCAGTTTTCTAACATTTAAAGCTAGCTGGTGTAATGTAAATTGCTGGCACTTGATTCAATCAAAAAATAAATGAAATGAGTGGCAATTAATTATGATTGAAACAGACAGGAATTTTAGCATGAAAATATACACTGCCAATATCACTACTGTTCCTAGTCCATTCTAGGAATTAAAAAAGAGCTCCCAGATGTCAACTGTTATTAAAAACCAGATGTTAAGAAAGATGTCTTCCATGTTGCTGAATTAAGTAAAGAAATCTGACAGTCAAATATAAACTTAGCTATCATTTAACACAGAAGAAATGTAGGCAAATTCCTTTAAAGTTAACTTGGAATATTTCTTAGTTTTAAGGTTTGCACAGCTATAATAGGCAGTAAAGAAAGTGTAATGTCTGAATATTATTATTCTCAATGAAGGGCCAAATCTTGCACAACTCCCATGTGGCTTGATTCTCCTAGGTGACAAGATATGAATAGCTCCCATTGAATTCTGTAGGAGTTACTCTTACTCAGGCCATTGACTTTCACTGAATAACTTAGAAGTCTTCAGGAGTTTCGCTAGATTAAGGGCTGAGGAAAGACTACATGATTTCACTCACATAGAGTAGTTTGATCCCATTTCATTCACCCAGGAAACACAAGTTATGTTAATCTTTGTCGGTATATTAAAAAAATAACTACACAAATCAACAAAAATAGGGAACTCCATGTTTACAAAGAACCTTCCCTAACCACATGTTCTACTGTCTAATCCAGGGGTGGGCAACGCAGGCTGCACGTGGCCCGTCAGAGTAATCCGCTGGTGGGCCGTGAAACAATTTGTTTACATTGACCATCTGCAGGCATGGCCACCTGCCACTCCCAGTGGCTGCAGTTTGCCGTTCCCAGCCACTGGGAGCAGTGGGCGGCCAGACCTGCAGATGGTAAATGCAGACAGACTGTGTCGCGACCTGCCTTCAGATTACCTTGATAGGCTGCGTGCAGCCCGCGGCCCGCAGGTTGCCCACCACTGGTCTAGTCCATTGTTAATTTTTCAATAGGCAAATATTAATTTCTTCTTTAACTATTACATCTCTCAAAATTAAGAATTATGGCCCAAATTCTGTTCTGAGAATGCTGATGGACTTCAAAGGGCAATGTACCCATATAACTGAGAACAAAATTTGGGACTTTCAATAAAGAAAAGAAAAGGGATACAAACATGGAAAATGTTCACTTCTTACCTCCATAACATGGAATTAAACTCCCACATTCTGCTCTCCCTATATGTGTCTCTCTCTTTTTGAAGTAGAGAAAGCAAAATATCAAAATTTGGAGAATAACCTCACTCAAAGTCAGCGCTAGACATAAGCAGACTAAGCAATTGATTAGGGCCCTGAGCAGCTCCAGGGCCCCCCTACTAATTATTAGTATGGGGGGGGGATAATCCTGTGGGGCTCTCAAATGGGCTAGTTCTGAAACACACCTCACTACACATTCAGCTGTGGGGGCCATTTTCTGGTTTGTTGGAAAATGTGTGTCCCCCTTTAAGGGCTAGAGAAATAAGGAGTGACTTTTTGCTGAAGCTGCAGACCAGGTCAGCGTGGGGATGCTGAGCCATCCCTGCAGGTTCATTCTGGAGCAGAAAAAGCTCTCTTTTACCTCAACCAGGCAGAGCAGCACGCACCCTCCCACCCCTGGGTTTTGTCAGAATTTGCTGTGGGCATTGTGCTAATCGCTCCTTTCTTGGGAGCCTGGGAAGGAACTTTTCTCTCACTGCCAGATTGGCCAAGACAAAGTGTGTGTAGGGAGGTTGCCTTCTCCACAGCAGGCTCATCTTAGATTGGAATGAAATGGAATGGAAGTTAGGCTATGATGTTGCAACTTATTATGTACATATGGGGCAGATGTCCAGTGCAGGTACTCCATAGGGAAGGGCTACAGTGATGAGATAAAATGGACTGGTAAAGGATCTAAAGGAAATACTCTTTAAAGAAGAGGAAATGGGGGAAAGGGAGTTTCAGAACTCCTATGACTGATATGGCAGGGAGCCAGCTCCCCATATTTATAGCCCCCCCTTAATCCACATTCAAGGGGAGAGATGGTGAGGTTGCAGCAGGGCCAAATTAATCTTTTGTGGGCCCAAGCACCTGGACCATGGTCATGACCCCTGCTCTCCCCTAAGACCCCACCCCCATTCAGCCTCTTTCCCCCGAGGCCCCACTCATGCTCCACCCTGAGATCCTACTTCCGCTTGGCCTTCCCCTCCCCGCCAAGGCCTTGCCCACCACTCACATAGGGGTCAGGGGATGGAGAGGAGTGAGCAGCAGTGGGGCCTCAAAGGGAAGAGGCCAAGTGGAGGTGGGGCCTCAGGGCAGAGCACAGGCAGACAATGACAGAGTTTGTAGTTTTATGAGACACCATAGTTGAACTATTTCTTCATATGAAAATTCCTTTCTCAGTGCTAAGGTAGCGTTGCAAAACTAAAACTACTGTACTGAGCTATTGTACAAAGGTATCATGTATATTACACTTGCTCATTACGCATATTCCTTTCAACAGTATTGCATACACATGAATAGGAGAATAGGTCCAGGGTGTAAACTATGTAAGAAATACCTGCGTATTCAGAAACTCCACAAGATTCCACCTGTGTATTTTCCACTGCATAATATGATTGGTAAAATACATTTTTAGTGTGGTTATAGAATGATTTCTATGGGCCAAATTTTACTCTTGGATTTATTCATATGACTACCACTGACTGCAATACAGAACCATTTGTACATGGTCTTATGTTAATAAAACCATATGTAGTTAGATTGAAACAGAAGGTTATTGTTACTGTATTCGTTTGCCTTTTATGATTGTTTTCAAAATTATGCTATTCAACTTTTCTACTGAATTCACCATTATGTTTGTATCTTCCCCTTTTTGAAAATTTTGGTCCTTTTCACAAGCTTTGTCTATCTGTTCAGTTTTAATATTAAAAAATATGGATGCCACATAACTCAGATTATCAACTGATTATCATGATCCTTTTAAAGAGTAAATTTATTCAAATCATTTGGGGGACTTCAATCTGGGGGACATTTGACGAAGGTCTCATGCTGCCATTAGTAAAGAAGTGACTTCAGAACTATTAAAAATCTTTTCCTTTTGTAGATACTTGTATGGCATGATCATGTTTTTTAATCTAACAGAAAATGTCATAACAAGATCCAATGGCTGGAAGTTGAAGCTAGATAAATTCATACTAAATATAAGGCACCTTTTTTTTGAAACAGTGAGGACAATTAAACAGCAGAACAATTTACCATACCTAAGAATGTGGTGGATTCTCCATCATTTGCAGTCTTTAGATCAGAATTGAATATTTTTCTAAAAGATTGGTGTAAACTGAAACACAAATTATGGTCTTAATGCACCTGGATGAGATTCATTGCTCCGTGTTATACTGGAGATCAGACCAGTTGATCACAATGGCCCCTTCTGGATTTCAAATCTATGAATCTAGCAATATTAATAAAATTCCTCTTTCATCTTTTTCTTTTTCCTGCATCTATTTTGTTGTGAGAACTCCTGTAACAAGATCTTATTTTGTACATGTATTAATCGTCTTGGAAAGTTAATTTAGTTAACATTATAATCTATTATGATGCAGAAATGAGTCAAAAACTTTAGCTGGATTTTTATTTTTCTACCATTAAAAACATCAGACAAGTGTCAATTTACCTTATCTAAAAATCTACAATGACATTATTGTGACTTGATTTACAGCTTCTCTAGAAAATAAATTGCATACTACATCTCTACTTCCTACCCCACACCCAGATTTTGTTCCGAAAACCACCAGTATTTAATGATCAAAGACATATGCCTACCATAATTGGGGCTCAATGTCCCCAATATCATCATTTATACATTATATTGATTTTTGTGTTAATACTCATATTAGATTATGGCTTCTATGGATAATAGTGTTTGACTGACCTAAAAACATTTGGTGCTAGACTGTGGTTAGGACAAGAGCTGAAAATATTTGTCCATTATCTGTCTCAGTGGAGCCTCCTCCCTATGATACCTTAATCTATCTCCAATATCCTGATGGTTTAAGATCTAAAGTTTTTGCCTTTGCTATTGTGCACTCTTTTTATCAGTTTTCTAGGATTACACTGAAGTGACAATCTCATTGTTGAAATAATTGTAAATCTTGGCCCTGGTAAATTTAACACAACTACATAGAGGATAGGGCTCATTAAGGGATATTAAAAGGACCTATTCACCATTGTCCACACAAATTATATGCAAGATGTGATTTTTCACATCCCTGTAATACCTAATCACACTGGTTTGTGTTAAAAATGTGAGGACTGATTCTGTACTATATTACACCTTCTGTAGTTATTTATGCTTGTGCAAAGTGGTGTAAAATGGTACCAAATCAAAACAGTAGCACTTTACACTCACCTTGTAATTCCTTTGCTTACATATAAATGATTAGCCAAAGTTCAAGATATTGAAGAATCAGGATGATAGTGTTCATTGATTTTGAAAGAAAAATATTCTACCATGAACTACAGTTTGATAACTCAATGAAGACAGATAAGTCAGTGCAAAAACGAGTCTATGACTCTTTGAAGCACACTGAGGTATATTGCCAGTCAACACATTCTTGATGTATTATGGTGCAAATTGAAATTTTAAAATGCCCAACAGTCATTACAATCAGAGACTTGCACCAGAAAAAGTGTTAGTCTCTTGTCAGTGTGTACCATAGAGAGTCATTAATCTATGGGTCTTTCAAACAATAAACCATAATCAAACAATTTTTGACTAATGTATGTGTATACATTAGCTGCTTTTCAAACCTTGATATTTCAGTTGGTTTATACATTTTAAAATGCTGAAAAGATACCAGCTCGCATTACAGATTAATGGTATCCAAAATGTTAAATCAAAAGCAAGTTTTCAATTATATACATGGGAAAAAAGCATCTGAAATCCAACATATATCTTTATTTTTGAAATGTTATTTACTAAAAATGGCTAATGATTGCACGCCAAGTACGTTTTGATAATCTATGTATAAATCTTTTAACTTGGCTTTATCACAACACTGCTGGCCACTGAGATCAGTCTAATGCTGTTATGATGGCCTAAAGATTCTGATCTAGTACCTACTGAAATTAATGGCAAAACTTCAACTGACTTCAGTGTTGCCTGGTTAGGCCCTTAACTTGTTACGCTTGATGAGCTTATACAAAATATATCTGTTATAATACTGAAGTGTATCTAAAAATAGATTTCACAACCATATTTCTCAGCTTCCAGATCTTTAAGGTCTATCTATCAACAGTAAAACTATGGCAGCTGAATCTTAGATGAATGGAACTCTACTGAAAAAGGGATTAGAAAAGGGGTATCGTTAGTCATGGCTAAAGTAATATGTATGTGAATTTTGTAACACATCGGGTGACTGAAAATTATGAGCCCAAATGACTGTTGCCGTGCACATTGAGTACTCCTGTACACAAGGGAGTACAAATTGAATGGAAAATGTTCTCATTATGATATGGTAGCATTTTTCACTCACTCCATAGTTCATTGGTATAAACAGCTACAAAAAAGCGCAGAGCAAGAGTAAATCAGGCCTTAGGTGTCCCTTTCAAAAGAGAGCCAAGAAATCCCTTCATGAAGCTATAATAGTGCAAACAAGGTATTTTTTCATTAACAACATTGTAGTATCTTTATAAAATTCTTTATCTAAAATAAAATAATTCTAAAATACTAGCAGGGATAAAATCTCATTTTAGATAAATGCTTTCACAACACAGATAACAGAAGAATCCAGATGAGTTAAGCTGTTCTGACTTTCTTACTACAACAGAAGACCTTACCTGCAAAGGCTCATCACAGCTCCCTTTCATGTTGCATGCATGCAAAGAATTAACGTTGTAATGTGAGGTAAGTGAATGTGGTGATAACCTGCTCATCTCTTGAACTAGATTTCTAAAGACTGATTTACAATCATATCTCCTTATTGTGTGTGGCTAGTGATGGTTCATTAAACATGTAACTACAAGCCCTGAGACATTGCAAACAACGATACTTACATATATTAATTCCGTCAGAGCTATTTCTATTTCCTTTGATGTACACATTTACTTGCTTTGTAATAAAAGGTCTTTAAATTACACCTTTTAAACTCAGGAAATCTTAAATATTTATAACAGCTCTGAGAATGTTTTATCTGTTAGTCACTTATAAGAAACTTGTAAGGTCAAATATATCTTAGGGCCCAATCCCACAAGCTTTCCGTACATAGAACAGCAGTTGATTTAAGTGAGTTCTGCGCACGAATGACATCCTGGACTGAGTCTGTAACTGGAAAATGGGAAGAGACTGGCTGTGAAGATTCATTTGCATCTCTGGTGAATAGCGCTTTGTGAGCTTCGTATTATGGGGGTCTTTTTTATACTCAGAAAGTTGAATACACCTTAAAAATTCCTTTAGCTTTACCTACTGGACTCTCAGATATATTTTCAAATCTGTCCATGACAAAAGTGGTCACAATTAATAAGGAGTCAGCAAGTTATAAGGAGGACCTTAAAATAAGTCCATAATTTGCCTATTTGCATATACTTAAGATGTACCTAAATACAATATGCACAATATGACCACTGACTTTATCACTCCCTTACTAACAATAATAGGAATAAGATGTTGCACCATGTACTTATGTATTTTAAAGCTTTGTCACTAGATGAAGCAGAAATCCAAAGCTTCCTAAAAGTGGTCCATGAAATCAGATTTGCAGTGCAAGAATGTATAAACTCCTTTGTAATGAAAGCCTATTACATGCTATCTCATGTAAATAACCAACATTAAAAGTATCAGATACGCAATTTTTGTTATCAAGTTACTGTAAATTACACAATGGAATTTTTTTTGCCTCTTTCAGCTGCTTTAGGCTGTGATGGTGGCAGTTAATTTTTCTACTAAGCAATGTAAGATAAATGTAAACCTCTCTATATAAGTACTGTATATCCTAATACACACACTCCTGGGAAGTGATGGGGAGAAATTTCTACAGCTAAACATGATCTCAAGAAATTCTTCCATATGTGGAAAAGACTCCGCAAAGTTGACATATAAATATAGATATATATAAATATACACGCAGGACAGTATGTATACATTTATATCACATTCATGAAACCTCAAAACATAAAATAAATTTATTTCTCTAAGGAAAGGATGGGTATAATGTTTCAATATACAGAATCCATCTTCTGGAGGTAACATAGACAGTAGAACCCAACCTCTGCACTCCAATTTATCTGCCAGAAAAAGTGCAACTTTAATATGATTAAAAGGCATGTGAAAATTCACATTGCTGTAATGATTATAAATATATCTAGGGATAACAACAGTAATACATATTTCCCATTTACATAGGGTTTTACTCGATTGAAGAGCTTACTAGACATCAAATAACACTGTGATATGAATATAAATGCAGCATTGTCAAATTAGAATAAACAAGGGATGAGCCTGAGCTACAAAACAGAGATACAGATCAGAAAGTTCACAGCTTTTTGCACATAAGGTTTTCATCTGGGCTATTACAATATATAAAAGATCTACTGTGAAACTTCAGTATGAAACCAAATCCAAACTTCCTCAAAGTCCAAAGGAGGTTGGATGAACGGTCGGTCCAGTCCCCTTTTTGGAATAAAGTAGGTATTAGTGGCTATGTAAACATTAAAGGCAAGAATGGTCCTTTGCAGGTTCTCTGATCTGCAGTATGAAGTCATCATTAAGACCTTGAGTCAGGAAGGCACGTAATCACGTGTTTAATTTTAAGCACATGACTAATCTCATTGACTTCAGTTAGTTACTCAGTCAATGCCTAAGTCTTGACTTTTGACTGTATAAAGAAAATGAGAAATACAATGGCTGCCACCAAAAGGTCAGCATTAGCTAACAGCTGCCACACAGTGATATTCCAGTTTTCCTCCATGCCTGGAACAAAAAATAACCATGACAACTGTGTACTACATGCTGCTGACCATGATAAAAGTTTTAATTGTATTTATCTTAATTAGGGTAAAATATTTTTAAAATCATAATATTTTTAAAATAGATAGGATTGACTGCTTCATCTGAGCAATGTTCTATTTTCCTCGCTACTATGACCGCATGAACTGGAAGTTATTCACACCATAATCGCCCTAAAGTGCATGTGCCCAGCAACTTGTGAAAGTAAGGGGAAATACTGTAAAACCTGAAATTACTTTTACCATCACTTTGCACTTCACTCTAGCACCTTTCATCTTTGCATCTCAAAGTGCATTACGGCATTAATTAATTAACACCAGCACTATGTGGTATTAATTTATTATTATACAGAATCCATGTTAACGTTGTATCAATGATTTAGATGTACTGTAGTTTAATGTTTTCTCAAAGTCAAACAATGAGTCAGTGTCTGGAGCCCATTGACACTGGCTCCCAAGGCTATGCACTAAACTGCTATATCACAGTAGCTCCTTCTTATATTGAAGCTGAGTTGGTGCTTTCCTTATCAGCTCAATTTCTATTGTTTTTGTGATATGTAAAAAATTTAGTTTTACACACTGATGAGTTTAGAAAGCACGTTTTGGTTTTGATTGTGGCAAACTCTCGATCATGTTTTTAGTTTCCAGTCACAAACCAAAACCAGACCTAATTTAATTTGGGTTTTTGATTCACAGCTTCTATTTTATACTTTTCAAATTACCATACTCACTTGATACATTAATAAGCTAAAACAATGACTAAAATGAGACTCTTGGCTAACCCCCTGTTCTTCCATAAATTTGTAATATTGAACCTGTTTTTTTACATCTCCGTCCATATACTTAGAAGCAGGGTAAGAATTAGGTAAGAGAAAAGCACCTCTCACCATATTTGGTGGTTTGTTTTCTTTTTAAAGCCCCAGCTCCTAGAATCCTGTGATTATGTGAGAATCTCAGATTTCGTTTTAATAAGGTACATTTGTAATCCTCGTGGGTGCAGAGAAAATCATGAAAACATGACCAATGTGTACCCTAAAGGCCCTAAAACCAGAAGGCACAGAAAAAACACCCAAAATATTACTTTTTAAAATCTCGTGATTTTGTGTGGGTCAGAGTAATAATTTTTTAATGCTTGGTATTAGCAACACTAACAAAGATCAGATTTTTAGGTTTTATTCCTGGTTCTGGGAGCAGACTGTCAGTAGAGAGAGAATATCACATTCCTTCTGAAAGGCAATGTGGCAGAGTGGATGAAAATTGGGTCTGTAATGATAGAAACCTGTGTTCTAGTCCCAGGTTAGCCTGAAGTGAGCTTACCTTACTGTACCTTACCTTACTATTACCTTAACTGTAAAATGGATGAATGACAGTTGCCTTCCTCTAAGGCAGGGATGTGATGCCTTAGTTAATAAGGGTTGTGAAGCAGACAGAAATATTATCAGCACCCAGTGGAAGATCTAGGACTAGACCTCGGTCTGCTGGTCTAAAGCACCTTCCTCTAGACTACAAAGTGTTGGGAGGAGGAGGAGTCTCTCAAGAGAAAGCTTCCTGGAGGTCTGTAATGCACTGTACATGGGGCTACCTATGTTACAGCCACTTGGAAACTGAAGCTAGCTCTGAATGCTTATTAAGGAGAATTTCACTTTGGGAGCAGATTACGTCAATGCTCCAGGATCTGCACTGACTGCCAATAAGTTTCCAGGTGGAATTCAAGTAAATTGCCAACTCTCAAGCACAAGCTGAAGGGAAAGAATCAAAGAATCTAAATACAAAGTTGCAGATCTAATTTGTTTGTTAACAGCCAATTCTGGATGAAAGACCTGAAAATTACAAATGCTGTACTGAGGTGTATTTATTTTATTTTATTGAACTTATTCAATACCAATAAATATGAGAGATTTTATATAAAAACCAGAGGTACAATAATCATGTATGTACATATTGTGTCTGACACATACAGTCACACAGGGGAGTATGGGAGAGTAAGAATATCCCTATTCCCTATGCAGACATATGAGGCTAACCTGGGGCTGTGTACCTTTACTCCCTTCTCTCCCAAACAGATAGGCAGAAGGTGCGGGGAAGAGGGGCAGGGAGTAGGTAGAGTCTTAGCTCTTCTCCCTTAACATATCAGTCAGTGGATTTGATCAGGCTGAAGAGGAGGAGTTTGCTACATCCAGTAAAGAAGTCGTTTCCTTCTCCAGGAGTCACAATTCCTACCAGGAGTTACTTCTGGGGCAGCACACCTACATGCTGCTCCTTACTCAGGGTGAGCTGGAAAGTCTCAATCTTGCCCTGACATAGCATCTATAATGTAAATATAATATGTAAAGTATAGCCTTAGCAAACAGCATCATGTGAAAAATGTGAGCATATTTATTCGTCTCCAAGGTGTATGTATATGTTACCTACATATAGATTGATAACACACCCTCTCTCTGTATAGTAAGTATATGCACACACAGACATACATAGAGGGTGGAGAGAGCCTTACTCTCCCAAATCTATGCTGAGGGGTAGAAAATCTTACTCTCTCATGCAAGCATGAGCACACACTTTTTCATATATGCCATATATAATAATATCAAAGTTTTCCAGAAAGATATGTCCATATATAAAAATACATGTATAAAACTAGCAACATTCAAAATCATCAATATCAACTCAATACAACGTAGACAAACATTTTTCAAAGTTAATGCTGTGTGTATTTCAAATATCTTTTTTTCTGTCTAGAAGTTATGCCTTATGTTTTGGAATTTCTGCTTAGTCTTCAAAATTGATAGACAACCTTGAAAGGGTAACTAGCAGTCCCCATTAAGTGGCATATGTGATACAGTGTGCACCATCTTTTTCTTCTCATAAAATTAAAAGTATCCCCTGACCATTTGCATGTTTATTTTTCCAGTTTATTCTGTGGTTTCACACCACTACCAGCATGTTGGATCATGGTCACCAAAAACCACACATCCCGAATTTTGTATGCAATATACTGTTGTGAATAGGAAAAAAAGGTTTGCATAATAAAACCACATGACAATCAAACTGTAATAACAAAGAGTACCGCATGGAATGGCAAACAATAACAGATCACAGACAGAGAAAAATGATTCATAATTGAAAAATGTAAGCATGGGCTATGATTAGTTCTCTCACATTCATAGCTAGCATGCTGTTCTGTTGGAGATTCTTTTGACAATGATTAGCTTATGGATCTATTCATTTGCTTGATGCATAATTAACCAACTGCTGTGGTTTAACTGATATACCATCAGTTTGTTTTCTTGCTGGTCTGTTGATATATTCACCCTCCATTTTATTGTTACCTCCTGTTCTTCTACTCCTTGACTGCATAATCTTCTCTCATTAGAGTCCTACCATTCTCATCACACCCTTTTTCTGACTCAGTTCTCCCCCTTACTTCCTGTCATCTCTATCACACATCCCTTCTTCACTTCCCTTTTCCTGCTCCAAGTTCACCCACTCTACCCTCATCTCTCTGTCCCCTGCTCACACACAACTCCAAGTCCATATCTCACTTCTGCATCCTCTGTCAATTACCCTCCTTGCCTCTGACATAATCTGCCTGGACATCAGCTTCTCAAATCCCACAATCATCCCTGACACCATCTCTATTCCAGTGGTTGCCCCTTCAAACGTTATACCCATCTGCATCTTCATTACCTTCCTGTGCTCCTTCTCTTGCTCACTGTGGAATACGCCTCACCCAAAGAGAGACGACTGCTATGCACAGCTTCCTCATCTCACCTTCCTTCCATCTCTTCCTATCCACAGAAACCAGAATTTCTATTTCTATGCCACAGTTCTGTCTCAGTAGCTGCTCTTTTTTGGCCTTTCCTTCTCGTACCTTTCACTCCAAATATCAGATAGTGGCATCAGGCTACTACTCTCCTGTTCCTGCTGTTTGCAACTCCCCCCATTCTCACTCATTCTCTCCCTCTCCATGCAGCTGTCATCACCTACTCTCCATCCACCTGCTTTGATTTTGATCCTGGCTTTCCCTCTTCTTCATCTAACATCCCTCAACTTTCACCTTGGGTGATTTCACCTTCCACACTGATGCTTCAGCCAATGAATTTTACACTTACCGTTACTTCCTCTTGACAGAGAACTCTGGATCAACTCTCCCATTCACTCAAATGGCCACTTCCTCAATCTTCTCTTCACCAAATATGGCTTATTTTTCTCATCTCTCACTGTCCAAGTTCTCTATGACCAACTCTTAATTTCCTTCAACATCGCCCACCTGCCACCTATTTCTCCTTCTCAGTCCTTCTCCAGCCTCTACTACACCAACGTAATGACTTTTTTTACTGCTCATACGCCCTCTTCTCTGTTTCTTCTTCCCTCTTCTCTAATGACTCATCTGTAAATCCTCTTCAGTCTCTCATTCTCTTTGGGTTCATTCCTCTCACAAACATGTTCTGCTCTATCCTCAAACACCTCAGTCCCACCTGGCTCTCCAATAAAGCCCAATTTCCCTTCATATCCAAACTCAATCTATGTGTCATCTACCATCACTGACCTAAGTTCCATTTGGACACCTCTCCACTCTGGCTTTAACTCTCTGAACTGAAATCTCTCACATTAAGGCTCCAAGTACTTTCTTCTCAGCCAAATCTTAAGGCTTCCACTCCATCTTCATCCTCATGGACTTAAAGATTCATAGACTCTAGGACTGGAAGGGACCTCGAGAGGTCATCGAGTCCATTCCCCTGCCCTCATGGCAGGACCAAATACTGTCTAGACCATCCCCGATAGACATTTATCTAACCTATCCTTAAATATCTCCAGAGATGGAGATTCCACAACCTCCCTAGGCAATTTATTCCAGTGTTTAACTACCCTGACAGTTAGGAACTTTTTCCTAATGTCCAACCTAAATCTCCCTGAAATCATCTGCAAACACTTGGAGGTGGTCAAGTGACAGGGACAATAGCCAGCATGGATTTGTAAAGAACAAATCGTGTCAAACCAATCTGATAGCTTTCTTTCATAGGATAACGAGTCTTGTGGATAAGGGAGAAGTGTGGATGTGGTATACCTAGACTTTAGTAAGGCACTTGATACGGTCTCGCATGATATCCTTATCGATAAACTAGGCAAATACAATTTAGATGGGTACTATAGGTGGGTGCATAACTGGCTGGATAACCGTACTCAGAAGTGGTTATTAATGGTCCCAATCCTGCTGACAAGGTATAAACAAGTGGGGTTCTGCAGGGGTATGTTTTGGGACCGCTCTGTTCATCAACTACTTAGATGTTGGCTAGACAAGTACGCTTATTAAGTTTGCGACGATACCAAACTGGGAGGATTGCAATGCTTTGGAGACAGGGTCAAACTTCAAAATGATCTGGACAAATTGGAGAAATGGTCTGAGGTAAACCGGATGAGTTCAATAAAGACAAATACAAAGTGCTCCACTTAGGAAGGAACAATCAGTTTCACACATACAGATGGAAGAGACTGTCTAGGAAGGAGTATGGCAGAAAGAGATCTAGGGGTCATAGTGGACCACAAGCTGAATATGAGTCAACAGTGTGATACTGTTGCAAAAAAAAAACGTGATCTGGGATGCATTAACAGGTTTGTTGTAAACAAGGCACGAGAAGTATTCTTCCGCTCTACTCTGCGCTGGTTTAGGCCTCAACTGGAGTATTGTGTCCAGTTTCTGGGCACGCATTTTTAAGAAAGATGTGGAGAAATTGGAGAGGGTCCAGAGAAGAGCAACAAGAATGATTAAAGGTCTTGAGAACATGAACTATGAAGGAAGGCTGAAAGAATTGGGTTTGTTTAGTTTGGAAAGAGAAGACGAGAGGGACATGGTAGCAGTTTTCAGGTTCTAAAAGGGTGTCATGAGGAGGAGGGGAAAAACTTGTTCAGCTTAGCCTCTAAATGATAGAACAAGAAGCAAGGGCTTAAACTGCAGCAAGGAGC
>NC_133785.1:14553676-14568752 GCF_003597395.2 Chelonoidis abingdonii
TATCTATATATACTATCTCTTTACTACTATGTTCGTAAATATATATACTCTCTTATAATAATATATACACTACACACACGAGCCGAGAACATGAAAAAGTGTGGGAGTTAGCCCTACCAACTCTAAGAAGGCCATAATTAAGAGAAACTTTAGTAGTGATAATCAAGACGCCCATTTCAGACAGTTTGACAGAAGGTGTGAGGATACTTTCACATGGGGAAGATTCAATGTGTTAATGGCGTCAGTTGGTATGAAAGAAGACGCAGTGCTGCTCAAAAGGAGGAGGTGGCAAAGCAATAGTATGTTCAGACTAGGAGAAAGTGAGGTAGGAAGTTTGAGAGATGATGAAGTCATCGCAACAGGAGGAAGGTCTGGAACAGCTAGACGTAAGAGCACAGAAGAAAATTCGTAGGGGGGGCACCAGAGTCTCTCAGCAGTGATAGGAGGAGGAGAGCCTCGATTCCTGATCTCACAATTTATGGACATGTGTTACACGCTGATTTACACATAGTTATGAGAATGCAAAAATCTATTCCAACAAAGACTTTCGTAGGTATTTATTTTGCAGTCAAATTAAATAATTGTATGAAAAATTTGTGTTGGTTTGTAAACAACCTGAAATATACAAATGTTAGAAATTGAGCATTTCAGTCAGGTGTGGAGGTAGATATTGTCAATAGTGACAGAAAATGAAGGGGGAGTGGAGAGGAAAGGGTAGGGAGTTCAGTTTGACCATGTTAACGCTTAAGTCAGTGGTGAAAATATAGGAGGGAGAGGCTGAGATTGCGTATTGAGGATTTTGATCAGATGTAGAAAGGTTAATTTGAGACATCGCATGGAGACAGTAATTGAACCATATGAGCAGAAGAGTTTGACAAGAAAGGAGGTAAGAAGAGAGGAGAGGACGGCTGGAACCCTATGTCATCCCGTGTGAGATGAGAGATGCTGAAGAACAGCAGAGAAGATAGGAGAACTGAGAGACTGGAAGATGAAAGGCCCTGGAGAAGAGAATAAGATATCATGAAGTACATTGATCAGCCAATGTAAAGAAGCAGGAAAGATTGAATGATAGGTAACGATCCTGGGAATCAGACTGAGGGGAAAACAACGAGGATAGTTTGAGGGCAGTCTTTTCTCAATAAGGAACCTATTAAGTGGGCCCAAAAGCAAGCTATCTAGGGTAGAAAAGATAAGAAAATGTGCAAAAGACCACGTTGACTTAACCAATTAGATCTTGCATGACTACAAAATAAAAAGGCGTCATATAAAAAATGGAACTAGGTCAGATTCCAAAGGATGGATATAGCAAATACACACATGAATGCAGGGGCAAGGATTAGAAAGGCAAGCACAAAATGAGCTCAAACTAGCTATAGAATAAGGAAACAGAAGACTTTTTATCAATAATTTAGAAGGCAAGAGGAAGACCAGGACAGGGTCAGCCCACTGCTCAGTAAGGAGGCGAGAAACAGTACAGGAACTTGGCAAAATGGCAGAGTGTCTTAATGCCTTCTTGTTTTGGTCTCACTGAGAGTTCGAGGAATATTAAACATTAGTGAATGCTTATGGGAAGGGGTGGTTTAGAAGATTAAATAAAAAGAGCAGTTTAAAAATCACTTAGAAAAGTTAGATGGCCTGCAAGTCACCGGGGCTGTAAATGATCTTTGAATACTCAAGGGAGTTAATAGAGGAGGTATCTGTAGCCTCTAGATTTTCTTGGGGAAAGTCATGGGGAGACAGGAGAGATAAGAAGACTGGAAAGGGAATATCAGTGCCCATCTATAAATTTGGAAATAAAAACAGGAACTACTAGACCAGTTAGTTTAACTTCTTGCAGGGATAATGGAGCAGTGATTTAAAGAAATCATCTGCAAACACTTGGAGGTGGTAGTGACAGGGACATAAGCCAGCATGGATTGTAAAGAACAAATCGTGTCAAACCATCTGATAGCTTTCTTTCATAGGATAACGAGTCTTGTGGATAAGGGGAAGTGTGGATGTGGTATACCTAGACTTTAGTAAGGCACTTGATACGGTCTCGCATGATATCCTTATCGATAAACTAGGCAAATACAATTTAGATGGGTACTAAGGTGGGTGCATAACTGGCATGGATAACCGTACTCAGAAGTGGTTATTAATGGTCCCAATCCTGCTGACAGGCTATAACAAGTGGGGTTCTGCAGGGGTATGTTTTGGGACCGCTCTGTTCATCAACTCTTAGATGTTGGCATGTAGGAAAGTACGCTTATTAAGTTTGCGACGATACCAAACTGGGAGGATTGCAATGCTTGTGAGGACAGGGTCAAACTTCAAAATGATCTGGACAAATTGGAGAAATGGTCTGGAGTAAACCGGATGAGTTCAATAAAGACAAATACAAAGTGCTCCACTTAGGAAGGAACAATCAGTTTCACACATACAGATGGAAGAGACTGTCTAGGAAGGAGTATGGCAGAAAGATACTAGGGGTCATAGTGGACCACAAGCTGAATATGAGTCACAGTGTGATACTGTTGCAAAAAAAAAACGTGATCTGGGATGCATTAACGGTTTGTTGTAAACAAGACACGAGAAGTATTCTTCCGCTCTACTCTGGGCTGGTTTAGGCCTCAACTGGAGGTATTGTGTCCAGTTCTGCTGGCACGCATTTTTAGAAAGATGTGGAGAAATTGAGAGAGGGTCGCAGAGAGAGCAACAAGAATGATTAAAGGTTCTGAGAACAGATGACTATGAAGGAAGGCTGAAAGAATTGGGTTTGTTTAGTTTGGAAAGAGAAGACTGAGAGGGGACATGGTAGCAGTTTTCAGGTACTCAAGGGTTGATAGGAGGAGGAGAGAAAACTTGTTCAGCTTAGCCTCTAAATGATAGCAGCGAAGCAGATGGCTTAAACTGCAGCAAGGAGATTAGTTGGACTTTAGGAAAAGTTCCTAACTGTCAGGTAGTAGAAACACTGGAATAAATTGCCTAGGAGGTTGTGGAATCTCCATCTCTGGAGATATTTAGGTAGTGTTAGAATGTCTACGGGGGGGACCTGTGTGTAACAGTATCTTGGTCCTGCCATGAGGCCGGGAATGGATCCTGATGTCCTTCTCTGCGAGTCCTTCAGCAGAGTCTTATGGATCTCTTAAGTCCGATGAGGATGCAAGATGGAGGGGAGCTTTAGATTTTGCTGAGAAAAAGTAACTTGGAGCACTGTATTGTGAGATAGATTTCAGTTCAAGATGAGTTAAGCCAGGTGGGAGTGTCCAAATGGAATTAGGTCATGGATGGTAGGATGACACATAGATTGAGTTTGGATATGAAGGAAATTGGGCATCTTTCTTGGTGTGTTTTATATATATATATCTCTCCTTACTATATATTCCATTCTACACATCCAGTGAAGTGGGCTGTAGCCCACAAAAGCTTATGCTCAAATAAATTTTGTTAGTCTCTAAGGTGCCACATGAACTCCTGTTCTTTTTTCTAATAAGTATGCCATTGTTTTGGTGTTCTGCAGAAGGGAATCAACGAAAGAGTTCAGGCTCTTATCAGACTCCCCAAAATGTAGCATTTAAATAACATTCTGGTAGGGACATGTTAAATCTTTAGCACCAGTGTGTCTGTAGAAAAATCTTACAAAATCTTTGTCTCCAATTTTAAATATTTATTTTTAAAGACCTCATTTTTTTTTTTTTTTTTACTGAATATAAAGTGTGTGAGACTTCTTTACAATGCAGCTTTTGACCTGCAGTCATATTGTGCAACCTACAAAACTGCAGCACTACCAGTGTGGGCTGTGCTCTTATCAAGTCTTACTGTGACTAAGCACAGTCCTGAGCAAAGGTTGGTGTCCTGTGTAAGCTGCCACCAACAGAGATGTAACCGGGTGGCACTGCGAGTCACAATTCCTCCCTCCCCTGCTTCCTTCTTCCTCCCTTGGAGGTAACAATATTTATTTACTGCTTGGTAAACAGTTTGGAAAACTAGTCCCTGAGTATGTCACAATCACTCAGCAGCAACTGTCTGGTGCAGGAGTAGTGAAATAACCATCCTATGAACAGACAAGAGGGCACTATCATATGTGAAGATATTGCATCAAAAATATCCTAATCAATTCATCCTACTTTTAAGTATAGTCTCATCAGGGGAAGACAGGGCCATCAAGTGTCTAAAATATAATAGAACAAAGTGTTGTATTATTCTTTTCCAACATACTGAATATTTCACAAACCATCTCATCTAAAAACTAACATCCAGAAGCACAATAAGAGATGCTGCTGAGTTTTGCCGTGTTGGTCCTCTGGCTCTCATCAATCCCCACCCCACTGAGGTAGTTTTTTCTAATTAGTGGTGAGGAAAGGAGAAAAGGGAGGAGGAAGAGAACCAGAGGTAAAAGAAAATATGAAGGAAAAGATTTTGCAGATAGCAAAAAAGAAAAACAATTATTTCAATAACACATTATAAAGGGAAAGAAATAAAACTTGTAATCTTTATAGTTTCACATAGTTAGGGTAAAATATAATTTGGTATAATACTGTAACATAAAAACAGGGGCTAAAATAGACAAGTGATTTTAAACCCAAGTATTCTGCAAACTGTTTAGCACTTTTCAATAAATTTCTCAGAAGTTCACTTTAAAGCCCCAAATCCTGCAAAGACTTGAGCATGTACATAACTTTACGCACATACATAGTCCTATTAATTCCAATGGAACTATTCATATATAGAAAGTGATACATTAGCTTGAGTCTTTGCAGGATCAAGGCCTTAGCATTTCAGAAAACAAAAACCTCTTAGTTTCTGTTTGAAAACACATCCATCTTAAACATAACAAAATCATAAAGTTTAATGTCATAGTATCCACTTTATGCAGATTGCTAAAATCCAAGATTATGGAGGCTGATGACACTTACCAATTATTTGTCTATTTACAGCAACATTAATTGCAGAAGCAGCATAAAAAAACCTCCTAAAGATAAATTTTTGGGGTGACAATAAAATCACATTATATTATGTATTAAAATTATAGGCAAGGTGAGGTACACTGCCCTAGAAATTGTGCTAATGTAAAATTAAAATGGAATCACATTTGAGTAATTTTGATTTACACTATTTTTTCACATTTTGTAAAACTATTAACATTTTAATATCATTTTTAAATAAAAATATGCAAGTTTGTTTATAATGAATAAGTTCTGATATTTGTAGAAGTGATTAGTGATTTAGGTGGTGGCTCAGTTTTGAGGTATCCAAACTGACACACACTAATGGGTCCCAATTGTCAGAGGATAGTTACTCTGAAACAAAGGTCTTGAAGATGTTTCAGGTTGGGCACTCAAAGACTGAGGATCTCCGGAATCACTAGTCATTTTTGAAAAATCACTCTAAAGTATATCCCAAAACATTTACATTGTATTTACTAAAGACAACCAAAACTGAGTTAATGCAATATTTGCCAATGAATGGTTTAAATTCAAAAATATTTTCATGGCCAGTTTAGGAACAACTGAACACAAGCTCATAATGGAAATGCTGACCAAGTCTTTGAATAGCAGTTATTCCAAAAAGCAAGTACCTAATAGTGAAGTTACAGTAATTAAACAGCTCTTCAGTAACTTTCTATTTAAACAGTTGAATTGGGACTCTGCTTAAAAGCTTAAAGCAAAAGAAAAAGGAAGAGAGGGAAGAAAAATATTATAAAACAAACAGAAAGAGAAAGGAAAACGTTTAGATTCCCTGAGTGATGAAAATAAATACCAAAGCTATTAGTTTCAATTCAAAAAGTATATTACTTATACTGTTTATTATTTCTTTGGAAGATTTATTTTATCTTGAAACTTCAGAATGGTAAAAGGGTAAGCGTGAAGGTAAGAAAGGAGGTGACTGACCTGATCTGGAGACGGTCGGTGATTCGAGTGCTGGGTCCTCCCAGGAGACCGGTGATGGTGGTGATGGTGGTGGTGGTGGAAGTGATGATGGTCATCATCATAACTGTCTGCCATCAGTTTCATTCTGTTCTGTGTCTGAACAGAGAAAGGGAGACAATTCCATTGATTGCCTAGTCTGTTCATTCCCTCTGAAGCACCTGGCATTGGCCATTTCAGAAGACAAGATACTCAGCTAGATGGACCTTTGGTCTAACCCAGTATGGCCACTCTTATGTTGTTAAGTGCTGGAACATATCGGTTAAATACAGTCGCGGCAGGATCTACAGTATGGAACCTACAGTTCTCCTTTCATTCCAAAATCTAAAAATGTAATCATAAGTCAAATTCTAAGCACTCAAGCCAAGGGTCTTCCAGCAGAAGACAAATGCAGGACTGGGGCCTAATTAAGGAAAGAAAGAAAATACAATGGGACAGTCTTTGTTTCTATTGATACCTCTCCAACCCCACTAAAGTCACTGAGCCAAATATGGTGCCAATTAATGCCCCATGCAATCACACTGATTTCTACCCAAATGGGATCACAGAGTGCAGAATCTGGCCCAGTAAATTCACTGGGTTTTAGGAGTGTAACGGAGAGCAAAATTTAGCCCAATACTTTTGTGTTTACTATTGTAAAATATGAGTTCCTGGCTATTTCTTTTTCAATGTGTTAAGTTTTACTGAATAATTGCAAGATCAGATTAAAAGGAATGTAAGTTTTCATGCATACTAGCAATTACATTAGCATTCACAGTAACAATGATGAGCGGTTATGGTGAAAGCCTATTTTCGCTTATTTTCAGGGTTTAATTGTGAAGTTGTTTCTTTTACCAGGATCAGGCTGTTAAAACAATCAGGCATAAGAATCTGAAGACTGTATAATACACAGACAGGCACAGCATGTTAATCAGTGAGAATAAGTTTTAACCAGATTCAGGTTACGAAAACAACTGAAAAGATTTGACATTTCAGTTACTGACTTCTAGAGGTAATAAAATATAGTCGCCGCCAGGTGGTAATAAATAAGACACTGCCTATGATCACTATTACATTTTTTTCATATCATGTGACACTCAGAGCTCAGCAATCCAGATCTTGCTGGGTCACACTAAAATATTTGTATTATGTAATTTCCTAATTATGCAAACACTTATAGCTGGACAGAATACATACTACTGTCAGTAGTCATTATTTAAAATAATTTCAGCCATGCTTGATACGTTGTAATCAAGAAAAAACAACAAGGAGTCCTTGTGGCACCTTAGAGACTAACAAATTTATTTCGGCATAAGCTTTTGTGGGCTAGAACCAAAAGATTACCTACCTGCACCTGACAAACCCATGAACAAAATTCAGTTGTTTTCAAAGTCCTTACCCAGAGTTTGTTGGAGCAATTAGATGAGGGTGCAATTAATATAATTTAGATGTCAGAATAGTATAATAGGAATCTGCACCCATGTAGTTTTAGTATTAAACAATCCAATACAAACTTGAGTTGAAATACTGTTTGGAACCTTGACAGCAGGACTGTCTGGCTATGTAGACTCCCTCCTCAGGCCCTACACTACCAGCACTCCTCGCTGTCTTTGAGACACCACTGACTTCCTGAGGAAACTACAATCCATTGGTGATCTTCCTGAAAACACCATCCTAGCCACTATGAATGTAGAAGCTCTCTACACCAACATTCCACACAAAGATGGACTACAAGCCATCAGGGAACATATCAATAAACAGATAATAAAGATAACAAAAGAGCAAAAACCTGAGTGCAGAACTTTGTGACTGTGTCCTCACCCAAACTATTTCACATTTGGGGACAACGATATCCTTCAAATCAGTGGCACTGCCTATGGGTACGCGCATGGGTCCTACAGTATACAACATTTTTGGCTGACTTAGAAAACATTTCTCAGCGCTCATTCCCTAACGCCCCTCGCTCATTGTACTACAACTGATACATCATTCATCATTGCGCCAGGAAAAGAAATTCCTTCAGGAATTCCGACCATGATTTCACAATTTCCACCCACTCAACCTGGAACCAATCCAGCAAGAGATCCACTTCTTGGACACTACAGTGCTAATAAGCATGTCACATAAACGCACCGCTATACAGGAAAACTTCTGACCCACTGTTACTTACCCACATGCTCCAGCTTTCATCAGGACCACACACACAATGATCATGTCTACAGCAAGCTCTACAATACAATCGCATTTGCTCCAATTCTCAGACAGAGACAGACACCTACAAAGATCCTATTCAATGTGTTCTTTACACACTACAATAGTTACCTTCTGAAGTGAAGAAACAGATGGACAGAGCCAGAATGAGTACCCAGAAAGTCACTACTTACCTAGGACAGCCCAACAAAGAAAATAACAGATACGCCACTAGCCGTTCCTTCAGCCCCTCAATGAAAACCTCTCAGTGCTATCATCAGGATATACAAACTATCCTGAAGGAAGATCCATTCTCTCCAGATCTTCATGGGACGACCAGTCCTTGCTTACAGGACCTGAAGGCAATTACTCACCAGCAACCACAGACCGACACAACATAAAACACTACTCAATGAATCTTGCCAACAAAGCCCATGCCACTCTGTCCGTATTATTCAGGGGACACCATCAGAGGACCCAACCACATCATCCACACCATCAGGGACTCATTCACCTGCACATCTACCAATGTGATATATGCCATCATGTGCCAGCAATGTCCTTCTGCCATGTACATTGGCCAAACCGGACAGTCTCTACATAAAAGAATAAATGGACACAAATCAGACATCAAGAATTATAACATTCAAAAACCAGTCGGAGAACACTTCAATATCCCTGGTCATTCAATTACAGATCTAAAAGTCACAATATTACAAAAAAAGAATTTTAAAAACAGACTCCAACGAGAGACTGTTGAATTGGAATTAATTTGCAAAATGACCACCATTAAATTAGGCTTGAATAAAGACTGGGAGTGGATGGGTCATTACACAAAGTAAAACTATTTCCCCATGTTTATTTCCCCCCCACACACTGTTCCTCACAACTTCTTGTCAACTGCTGCAAATGGACCATTTTGATTACCACTACAAAAAGATTTTTTCTCTCCTGCTGGTAATAGCTCACCTTAACTGATCACTCTCATTAGAACGTGTATGGTAACATCCATTGTTTCATATTCTCTGTGTGTGTGTATATCTATCTATCTATCTATCTTCCTACTGTATTGCATCTGATGAAGTGGGCTGTAGCCCACAAAAGCTTATGCTCAAATAAATTTGTTAGTCTCTAATGCCACAAGTACTCCTCTTCTTTTTGTTTGGAAACATTTCATTCTTAAATATGAAAATTAATGCTTGCCATTGAATTCAAATTTTGCAATTTTTTTAAGCTAGAAAAGCAAGAGGTTTGTAAAATAAATAACTATTTTGCTGTAGAAAGGCACAGTATGGGGACATTGTGAATTATAGGGATCATTGAAAAAAGAGATGTCATATTTGCACTTACTATAAAAACATATACTACAGCAGAGCTCCCCAGTAGGATTGTGTCCACTGGGTTGTGATGAGGGGGAAAGGAGATAAGTGTCCCCTGTAGATGAACTCTGTTACCTTAAGTGAAATACCACAAAACATCCACAGGCAGTCCAGGAGCAGCCAGAGGTAAGATGCATAAAACCTATTGGAAAACACTTGGCAAATATTTAGCCACTATCAATATTTTTATAGTATTTCAGGAACAAGAAAATGTTCAAAAAAGGATTATCTCAGTGTTTCACATAATTAATTCCTCCAAAGGACAGGTGGAAGAGTAATTGGAACAATGCCCCATCCTTGTAATCAAATACATTGCTACATGCTAAGTCCCTGACAAAGCCATATTTTCCATTTTGTTTCAAAAGAGATGATCTCCCATTTCCTTTTAAAACAATGGAAGAATGAACAGCAAAAATGACTGAATACCAGGGCTGGTTGGGAAACAAAGTTTCAATTTTGTGGGAAACTATGTGATTTCTAAATTGGTTTTGTACTGAATAGAACAAATGTCAAATGCAGAAATTCCCCATAAGAATTTTTTTGTGCAAAATTTTGTTTTGGATCAATCAAAACATTTTGTTTTAATTTTGACTTTTAAAATGTTAATATTTTATTTTGTATTTTTATTTTATTTTATATTTTAAATTTATTTTATAAATATAAAAATTGTATAACAAAAAAATTAAAATAATAAAAACCTCATAAAATAAAATTTTCAACATGAAATGTTGAAATCAACATGTTTTCACAGAATGTTTTGACTTCAACAAATCAGTATTTTTAGATCAAAAACATTCCACTGGAAAATGTTTGATCAGCTCTACTGAAAATCAGTATGAGTAATGCAGAGGGAGCAGGTGAGATGGAGGAAGAGTGAGGTGGCCTGTTGTTTAGGAGAAAATATGAAGTAATGGAGGGTGGCAAAAGGGAGTGACAGTTGAACATACACCCACTGGCTTCACAAGAGCAGCCACTCAAGGCTACAAAGAACAGAGCACTTATGAAGGTGGAAAATTTGGAAGCTACTACCAGCAAACTTATCTCAAAGAAAAATCTATGGATGGGCCAGGGGTACCCAAAATTTAGACAGGTTTTGTGGTGAAGCTTCTGTGAATGTCAGAGATGGGAGTACAATTAATTTTCTGTCTTTTGTCCCTCCCTTTGTGCACTAAAATAAATACCTAAAAACTGAAATTGAACAAAATACTAATTAAAAACATATCCTTGATATTTGATGCATCTTTAAGTTAATTACTGCAATAAATGAACCTACATCCAGACTCTTGTTTCAAGGAGAAGAGGCATAGGAAAGGAAACCTCTAAATACGACAGTGGTCTAAGGCCTGTAGAGGGTCTTCATTTACAACTGCTCTTGCATTTGGATTAGACTTCCTGCTAAATAATGGAAATGGGTTCCAGTCTTTTATCTTTGGGCCTTCTCTGTATCTGAAGCAATGGCAGCATGAGTTGCACAGGTGCCATACTGATATTATATGGTGCTCCATGCCTGATACTCACCCAAGCCCCCTTGTAAGGTGTGTGAAAGCTGCACAGAGGATGTTATATCCTGTTATTCTACACTGACAAAAGCTTGTCTCTCTCACCAACAGACGTTAGTCCAATATAATATATTACCTCAACCATCTTGTTTCTCTAATATCCTGGGCTGCAACAACACTGAATACCTTGAAAAAAGACATCTAATAACTGCGTTACAACTTACTACTATGATGTATATTTGGAATAGGAAATAGTGTTGTTATCTCCAGTAGTGCAGTGTGGAAACTAGGAGTCAATTTGTGTGTGTGTGTCAGTCAACAAGGATAACAATGTAGGCACAAGACAACAGGTAGAGAAAGGAGAGTGAACAGCTGACATTTTAAACCAAGACAAGCAGCTCTAGATTATACCTGTGCTACAAGTGTTAGATGGTTCCCGCTATAAAGCGTACACAATGGATATGTAAAACAAATTCACATAGCAGAGACATATTGAGCAGGCTTTATCGGATGATGAAGTTGAAAGTTCAGCACTGCTAAGACCGGTGGGTGAGATACATTTGTGACAGAACTTTTCCATCCTAGAACTATCTCCATCATTGGTGTCAGAAAACATTTTCATACCTGCTTATTCCATACTGGCACCTGATTCTTTTTAGACCTCTATTTTGCCTATCAACATTCTACTTCCAGGGCACCACAAAACATTCAATGTGAGTTGACACCTCTCAATCATTATCCTGCGCTAAGAAAGGATTTGTAGTAGTGTACCCTCATTTTCTGCTTAACAACAGTGTAATAGAACATTCCTATTACATGGAAGGAAAAGATTTTATGTATTTTCATTAAATGTCCGGAATCATTTAATAATTTGAAATGGCTGCAGGTATCTTAAATCTGTGTGTTTACTAGAAACAGAATATAGAAAGAGTTTGTGCTGACCTGTAGCTGTGCGCTCATTTGTTTATGTTCTAAACTTAATAAGAAGAGGGGAAGAGACTGTGTGTCAGTATCATTCTCATCAGCATAGCACTGAATGTTTTCTGTACAGTTAGGGCCATTCCGCTTCCTCCACACTGGATAAGGGGAGAGAATCATATGACTGTGTGTACTTACGCAGGAGTTTCTTCTAATTTTACCAGAAGATCAACTCTCTCTGAATTATTGGTAGATTCTTTGCATTTATACTCAAGAAGGAAGGCCTTTTGCATGAGGGTGAAAAAGTTGGAGACCAAACGGACAAATAATAACCCAGTGACTGTAAACACTGTAATATCTTTCCCCTTTGGGGAAGCTCCTAAGATTTTATTAGTTTATTTTCTTATCAATGAACAGCCTTAAATTTCCTACCTTTCAACTGTATCCCATAAAAGAATGCAAAAGCTAAACAAGATGATATATGCAATCCTAAAAGTGTCTCCTGTAATGAGGTGCTGGGGATTAGAAGTGTCCTGGGATAAGAACTGTAAATGAATGATGTAATCTTTCTAATTTGGTGCTGAAATATAAATAAACCACTTCTAATGTTTCTTTTTTGTGAATGCCGTATTGCAGTAAAAATATGCACAAAGCAACTGTGAATGCTAAAGGAAGTTTCCTTTAATTTGTCTACACTGGGAGCAAATAGTAAGAAGTGTGAAACAGAGATGAAAAAAAATCATGTTTTGATCAGAAACCCTAAACTTTTTTAAAAAAACCTTGCTTTTAACTGGCCTCTTAAAAATGGCACAAAATTCTGGTAAAATATGTTTTGGTTGGTTAGTCCTCTGCAGTAATAAGTTAATATGAACACTTCAAGATTAAATTTTTGTTTCACTTGAGCTACCATTAAAAAATACAGTGCTTCTGTACTAAACTCTATTTTCCTTAGGATATTTCTTACAATTTAAGAATGAGATCTTTTCAGATCTTTAAAACATTTTATAAATAGAAGTCTTTTTTGGGAAAAAGTAAACAGCGAGGAAATATAGTAGAGGGATATAACAATCTTTTCTAAAAAGCACAATACTCTGTACTCCTTGTATCTGACGAAGTGGGCATTCTCCCATGAAGGCTTATGCTCCAATAATCTGTTAGTCTATAAGGTGCCACAGAACTCTTTGTTGCTTAATACTCTGTATGTTACTGCTGACTGTTTCACTTGCAAACTCTTTTAATGTTTGGTAAACTTTGAAATGTCAGGTATATTTTTATTCCACGAAGAAATTAATTAACCAGATTGCAATTTATCTACATACCTCAGGGCTTCAAACCTACACTTGCAAAAAATACTATTGGATTTTTATTGACCACATGTGTTTAGAGCCTAGGTTTAGCTGAAAGACAGCACCTCTAACAGCACAGTGTCCCAAGACAACATGCTGGAACATTGGTTAAGTACTGACTTAGAGGGAAGAGTGGCACCTACTGACTTGGCAGTACCATCACATCCTGCAGCATCTTAAATTTACTTGAAGATTTCCCATCCAAGCGCTTGCTATATGTTTTCCATTTAGCTTGTGACACTACAGTATATCAGAACCTGCAGTTTTAGTTTAAAATATTGGAGTATCTTAATCTTAGAACATGTATAGCTCAGTACAATCTATGTCGGTGTTTAAAATGTGTCAACTTCAAGTCTGCACCACTTGTGGCTTTGTAACTATAATTTCATAGCTACTAAAGGACAGTTTTTGAATAAGTAATATTTAAATTTTCCTCTCAAACTGTTTTAAATAGAGCAGGATAGGTCTTAAAACACAATTACAACTGTCAATTATTCCAGTAGCCAAAAGCTAGTATGTTTTGTGTCTAATATATCTTAACGTATTTGCTCTATATATTTTGTAAATGATGCTACAGTATCAAATATTGTCCTATCTTCATTTTACTAACTCCCACTTTATTCTATAATTCCACAAAAAAAAAACTAGTCCAACACATGCAGTCTTTAAGTCAAGACTGGATATCTTTTTAGAAGATACACAATAGCTCAAACAGAAGTTATGGGTTTAACGCAAAA
Source organism: Chelonoidis abingdonii (assembly GCF_003597395.2). NCBI lineage: Eukaryota > Metazoa > Chordata > Testudines > Testudinidae > Chelonoidis > Chelonoidis abingdonii. The sequence goes on from NC_133785.1 coordinate 14,567,634, forward strand.
ATTACTGGGTGAGGTTTTTTGGCGTGTGCTATTCCATAGTTCAGACTAGATGAGAATGGTCCCTTCTGACCATTAAATCTATGACAACTCCAAGAGAGTGTTTTCTCAAATGCAAAATCCTGGATATCTAGGTATCATTTTAGTAATGTATATTATATCTTCAAATTCTAAAACAAAAAAGGATCGATCTAAATTTCTAAATGTGCAGCTTCACTTAAAATTATATGTGATATTATGGCAACAAAGAAAGGAACACAATAAGCCTTGCTTCTTAGACATAGTTAATAATAATAAAATAACAAATAAGCCAATACACCATTCCACCTTGGGCCTTATCCCACCCCACCTGTTATAATTGCACCCTCTCCAGAAGACTAAGAAAATAGATGAGCCTTACAATTTTCCCTGAAGATCAATATATTTGCATTGTTTTCAATCAAGAGTGAGGGAATAAATTCCAAAGCTGAGAGGCAAGAATGTGGACTGTCCTTTTGACCCCTACCTCTCTTTTATACTGAAGTAGCTCCAGTATCAACATCTCCACTTACCACACCTGTGGCAGTATGGCACAGGGAGAAAGAGAATCTTTCAAGTAGCCAGAACCCATGCCAATTAGGGCTTTACAGATGAAAAATACCACCATATATCCTATCTGGAAACCCAATGGTGCCTTTGGCTCCTAGTAAGACTCACAAAGTGGGCAGCAGCATGCGATGCTAGTTTCAGCTTCTCAGTAGACTTGCACCCCAGAACAAGGTGCTATAGAAGTGCAAAACGTAATTATTGTTACATTTTCATTGCATAGTGTATTGCTGATCCTATACTATCCACATCAAATCATTTACTTATATTAATTCTATTTTGTTATGTTAAAAGTGTTACCTACTGATATTACTCACACTAGCTTCGTACAATTGAATATTTTCTTATTATGATATTGTTTAGAGTATTTATGTTGTGACAAAGTTGCTCCTCTACTTTGGTGGGTCCTGCGCTATTGGCGGATTTTTTCACCTCAGTGATCTTCCCCTCTTGCGGAACCCAAAGTTTGGGTCAGCTCCTCCTGTGTCTGATCAGGAGTTGGGAGGTTTGGGGGGAACCCAGGCCCGCCCTCTACTC
>NC_133785.1:14568854-14790941 GCF_003597395.2 Chelonoidis abingdonii
CTTTTTATCTATGCACTCCCCATCCGTGGCCCCACGAAGTCGCGGGATCTCCTTCTCAACCTCCTCTTGGCCCTGGCCAAACTAGCCATCTACAACACCAGGGAGAGGAGGTTGGCCGACGGGATTTCCTGCGACTGTAGGGCCTATTTCCGTTCCTCCGTCTGTTCACTCATCCGGGCGGAGTTCCTCTGGGCGGCGTCCACTGGCTCCCTTGACGCCTTTGAGGAGCAGTGGGCGTTGTCCGGGGTTCTCTGATCGGTGTCCCCATCCGGTTCCCTTAGTTTAGCCCTATGACCTCACTCCTGATCCTCTCTTTTTCATTAGTTGTCCCACGTAGTTATTTGGTATTCTAGACCTGTGGATCCTCCCCTTAGGCTGGGGGGAGGTCCTTTAGAAGTGGGCGGGCCTTGCCCGCCCACCCCTGGGATGCCAATAGGCTAACATACCTGTTTCTCAGTACTTTACTGTAGCCATCTGGCCTTGCCCCATCACAATATTTATAATGAAAATAGATGAAAAGCCTGAACATACAAAATGCAATATATTAATTAAATGTATCTTCTATAAAGACAACTAGTTTTAGCCTGAACAATATAAACTTGGCAAAACTGTTTACTCTTAAGAAGTTAATTATTTATTGAGTAAATACAGTGGTGAGTGCATCCCTTCTGTGATATGGTTATGTAATAAATGAACGAAAGAGAAATTAAAAGCAGCTAACATCAAGATACATAAGTATAATAATCTTTAAGGCTTGAAGCAATTATCTTTGATCATTCAACATTGCTATTTGCTGAGTTTCCAAAGTCACACATGGTGGGGGTAACTGAAATTTCACCCATTTACTAAAGAATTTATGACTAGCCTCTGAAGGAAAACTGACAGATATTTCATGTCCTCCCAAGATTCAGTGGCATTTAAGCAAGGATCTACTGAAACGAAATGAAAGTCTTTGATTGACTGGTAATAGACTCAATAGCTTAACAGCAATCTGTAGCTGTAAAACTGTAATATTAAAACTGTCTTTAAAAAAATATTTTAGCAAAGTAGCAATAGGGAACTATGCTTTCATCAGTCATCTGGATCAAGTTAACAATAAAACTCTCACAAATGTGGTTTAAATGAAGAAAAAATAGCAAGATTTGTTGCTAAGGGATATATAGAGATAATATAGTTCAATAGCTATTACTTACCTTTGGATTTTCTCCCCCAACTCTCCTCACCAAATGGAATTTGAAATATTTTCAGAATATTCCCCTACTATAGCTTATTTCTTTTATGTAAGGTGGTGAGGAGATAGATATAAAGTCTACTGCTACACTGCAGGCAATGCGGGCTGACGATTAAAACAAGGAGTTGGAAATCTGGACACATGCATTCTAGTTCCGATGGGCTTGTGTGACTTTGGGCAAGTTACAAAATCTTTGTTCTGTGGATGCTAATACAGACAGGGACCCTGATATTTTCATAAAGTACTCTGAGAACTTTACATGACAAGTGCTATAAAAGTGAAAAGTATTATTCTTATTGATTTATTATTAGTAATTTAGTCCATTTTATTTAAGAAATTAATTTTGGAAAACAAGTGACATCTCTTTTAGCTTTGAAATGCCCTATATAAGAACGGAAACAAGATACTTTACAGTATATAGCTCAAATAAAGAATCAAAATATTTCCAGAATTTGTATAGACCAATGGGACCAGTTCAGACCTAGTCTATGTAAATGCAACACGAATTGCTTTTTCAGTAGTACTTGCACTGAGAACTCCAGGACTAAATTTGGTTGGATAACCATTAAAAAGTTTTCCTAAACAAGTCAACTAAATCCAACACGTCATCTCCAAATAAAAGCAAGTATTTTGTCTTAGAACAGCATTTTTATACATACATTGTAAACTGCTATCAACTGCAGACAAGTAAAGAATCTCAAATGCCTCTTGTTTGTGCAAGACACAGAAAACCTTAACTGTCTATTGGAAGATATTGCTGTAACTGATTTGTAGCCTGACAAAGTTACATTTAATTAAATACTGGACAATATACACTTTACTTAGCTTTAAACACTTGTAAAGTCCACTAAATCAATTTCTCTTACTTGTCAACTGATAACCTTTTCAAGGATTGTAACAGTATGCATGAAATGAAGAAGCCTATGTAAACAGTATGTATTTATAAGCTAAGGAATCCAGACTGTGCTCCAACATGTAGACTGAATATAAATGTCCATTACTCCTGAATTAAAACTATGAAAATACTTTGTGATATAGTTATGACTTTTAAAATGAACATTATGGTGACTTCTAAAGATTAGTGAAGTGACAATAGCAGGCATTTAAAATGGTTTCTGCAGAGCCTGAGCTTCCAAACATTTAGCAAAACAGAAGTCCAAATTCTTATTTTTATTTTACTTTTTGGCAAGTTTCTACTTATTTGTTTCACTTTGCTGCTTGCTCACCATTTAGTCTTGTGAGTTTCTGGAATCAAAATTGGTAACTTCAAACTTCAGTTGATAGGCCCTGAAAACATGTTCAACCTAACTGCCATTTATCTTCAGATCCTGAACCATTTAATTTTGAATATATTATCACTGATTAGAGAGCTCCGTCTCCCCAGATAAGTGCTCTGCCACTGAGATGATCAAATACTAGGTTTAATATACCAGCTAGATATGACACTTAAGCTGGATCCCTTCTGCATGAGTTAAGCTGAGTCTTGTGGCTTTGGTAATTTTTTTGTTTAACCTTCCAATTGTAGTTATGGATTCTCTGAGTCTGAATTCATTGGTTGTGAATGCACCTTGGCTAAAGCAACACAGATATCCTTGAAAAGCTATGAAAATTCTTTTGAGACATCTTTCAATTCTAAATTGTTGATTTTTTTCCTGTTTATAACAACATACTCCTTGGATCAACAGATGACTCTGAATAAAACCTTAATCCCTAAAATGCCATCAGCAGTACCCCTTCAGAAAATAACTCAGCCAAAGGGACTTTCTTGAACTGAACATGGCAATTCCTTCCTTGACAAGAGAAAGGATTGCCTAATGGTATGGGCTACGAATATTATATCATCCATGGAATCAAGCAACTGAATTCCACTAAGAAAATTTTTAACAGGAGCCAAAAACGAACACTAGCCCCAAAACACCAGGATTGAGATTTGCAAGGCTAGGAGATTTGGAAATAAAAAAAGCCGATGAAAATTAATGAGTGATGCGTGTCCAAATCTTCTAGTAAGCTTTAAAAATCTCGACGCAGATCTATGAAAGGCATCATGAAATTCAAAAGGACGAAGAACTGACATTTAGGGGAGATAACCTATATAGTACCTTTACTGACATGGTAAACATCTTTATAGTTCCCTCATACTTTTATGTACTTATTACAGAAGTGCTAGTAATTAAATCAGGGATCCAACCTCTTTTCTATATATGAACAATAAAGTGTGTCCTCCCCAAAGTTACAGCACCTACTCTTTGAGTATAAACTGAATTTTCTGAGAATTTACAAGCAAATCTAACAACAGTTTATAACTTAAACAATTTTTAAAAGGGTCCTTTATGAAATGTAGCATCTGTCAGTCTTTCCTTTCTCCCGAATGACAGAGACCCTTCAAATCTCCATATAATTAACATTCATTCCAATCTTATGTATTAGCTTAATTACAACTAATATATTTAAATACAGCCAACTTATTAAAGTTTATTGTTAATTATTGTTCTATTTAACTGTTATGCTTATACAGGCTACAGACCTCAGGTCATCTCATACAACTCTTAAGTGGTGCCATTGTAACAGAAGTAATTCAGCCAATCATCATCCTTCATCTGTAGCTAATTTACATGCAACAATTCTATAGGGTTGTAATGAGATGGACTGGTCACATGTCAAGACTTCTCACTGGTAGTTTATTTGGTCCATTTGTCACTGTTCTTTCAAGGTTCTGTAGCTGTATATTAACTTGGATATCAGTGCTTGAAAGGCCCCCAATGACACACTGAGGCAGATGTGTCGGGAAAACTGAGACAATAATATAAAGGAAGCCACTACATTTCAGAGACATTGAGGTGCAGGGACTACGATCCCCCGCTCTCCTGTAGAGTTTGCTGGTCTCTATATAAGATGTATCTTGACATAATTAGAAGTATTATTCTCTGGGTTTCTTATTTATTTCTCATGTATTATATTTTTAATATTTTTTTAAAAAGAAAATTCCAAGATTAAAGCTATGTTAAGATGAAGATAACGTAGTGAATACAGCTCAACAGCAGAAGGACAAATAGAAGATGTCAGGGATGCTGTAATTATTATGGGAGGGAATATTTAAACATCTTTGAAAACCAGTTTTATTTAGTCTGGGATCACAAATGCTAAAATGCCTTAATCATGATCTTATGGTTATTGGATGGCATCACTACAGGGCAGAGTTAAGTTTGTCTGGTTGACTTAACTGTGTATTTCCACACTTTAACATGTCTGGATTTTTTTTAAATGCCTCTGAATTTCCTGGCTTTGTAATTAATGGTTTGGGATAATTATAACATCTCTGTAACGTTTTCTTACCTTTAAGTCATTGATATGTACCCTCAACCTTAACTTCATTTTAACATAGTTTTTAAATCTTGGAATATAGCATAAAGCACTGCAGTATAAAAATTTGAGAGGTTTTTTTTGTTTTTTGTTTTCAGAGTTCTAACTCCAGACTGAATAATAAGGGTGCTGTTTCTCTTACTCAAACAATAGATGATTTCTGATGAGAAGTGTGCTGGTCAAGATAGATGCAGGTTTGGCTATCCTTCTACTTCCAATTCCTGTGTAGTGACTTGAGAAACAATTAACTTTGACTGCAGTTGGCAAAGTATTCTGAGCATGGATATAAGAATTAGAAATGTTCTTTTACCAAGATAAAGTGTAGGAATCCATGGTACTTTTGGTCTATGGGAACAGACAAATTCTGTGTTCTTTTCCTTCCATCTATATCCCAGTCTATATTAAACAGAACCTGCATGATATCTACTAACATGGACAATTGGTAGAAAACTTAGCAGAGCGTAAGGTGACCAGATATTCCAATTTTATAGGGGCAGTCCCGACATTTGGGACTTTTTCTGATATAGGTACCTATTACCCCACACCCCCATCCCGATTTTTCACACTTGCTATCTGGTCAGCCTAGTAGAGTCCAATCATTGGAGGATGTGTTCTTGAGCAGAAATTTCTGTCATCAAGGTCCAAAGTGCCTGACAATAGGAGTAAGGAGAAATTGTGAGGAATACCTTAGTTCTCTTAAAGGCCAACCTTCATCCAAGGTCTCACACAGCTGCAAATGAGATCCAAATTAGATCCCTGATTAACTGTGTAGTAATATTTTAGGAGAGAAAAATGTTGGCAGATTATGTACCAGAAATGGAAGTACAATTTATCATGCAAGAAAAATTCTAGGAAGTATAAGCAGAATGAGCCCACAATAATTAGCTGTTTTAAAAATGATGGAACAGTTTGCAGATTTTTTTTAAAGTTAACTGTTAATTTGAAAGTTAAACCAAGACATGTCATGGGGTAGAGATCAAAGTAAGTATGTGAAGCAGAAAGGATCCTGGGGGAAGTACATGGCATGAGCCAAAAGAGGCCTGGATGGCATAAATAAACCTTCGAGCAAAGCAGTCTGTCTGTGCCTAACCTGCTTTCAGGTGGTTAGGCAATCTTACCATTCAAGATCGCTAGAAATGATGACTGGAAAGTAGGTGGGATTGGTTTCCTCCCTCCCTCTGCCCCTGAGTGGACTCTGTCAGAGACTTTGATCTGATCATTTAAATAGCTAAACAGTGGCAGACAAGCTTTGCATAAAATACTATTTAACTGATATTAACAGCTGTGACACCTGTCGCCATGCAATATTCCAAAATGTGACTGACTTATCCTGAGACAAGACAGAAAGCCTAATAAGTCTCTCTCTTTTAAATGCTGAAGGGTAATAGTCCTGTCACAAACACCAGCTGGGATTTTAGAAACTTGGCAGACTGAGACAGACTGCGATTTCAAGTGCCAGGCAAATACTTATCTGAAGTACTGAGGCCAAATTTCAACTTTCATGACACTTGTGATTGAATAAAGTTATTCTGATCTGAACATGGGTCCATTTGATTTTTGTGTTGTGGTTCACTACATTTGAAGCTTGCATCTTCTAAACCTTTTCAAGTTCTGTGAATTAACAGCATGACTCAAAGCACAGGAAATATCTTGTAATAATACAGCATAGTCAGTAATGTATAGGTTAAAGTCATGCTAAAAGTATTTGTCTGAGTCCCACTACTAAACTTGGTAATTACAAAGAGGTATGTAAGAACACAGACACAAAGAAGTAGGTTAAAAAGCATAATTAAAGCTCTGGAATAGAAGCTGCCTGTGGACATTTCAGGCCAGGCCCTACTAAAAGCAGAATAGCAATATAAAACGGTAGGTCTCTTTTTGATATTTTACAATGACAGGAAATAACTCATTAAAAGGATAATTCTCCACAATAATTATTTAAAAACAGACATGAATCGGAAGCTGCAGTAGCAAACCAAGACCTTTAATGCTGCAACTATATGGCTAACAGTACCAATTGTTTTTCCATGTCTTGTAAAATCTGTACAATACACTTGATTTTTGCTGTTTTGTTTTTGGATTCAGCTCTCCTACCTGCACCATGTAAAGTATACAGGTGGAAAGTACTGGATTTTTTCCTTAGTAGGCAAGCAACGACTGAGAAACGAAATATCAATTTCAACCCATTGTGGGCTTATTAGAATAGAGATGGGTAGCAGAGAGAGAGCAAAGAGACATCACAACACTGTGCTTGGCTTTTTTTGTTAAGGCACTCTATCTATTACCAGTTTTTGTTTGCAGATGTGATAGTTTGGTCCAATATCACAGGAACATTTTAAAACTAAATGTATAATGGGGATAGCTAAATTTGAGACCCATTAATTTACAATGTACTTGGAATTCCTAGTAATTAGTTCTGTGTATAAGATCAAATAGATACTACCTAAAGTACAGCCTGCCTTCATTAAGCTTTATCATAGTTGAAAACTTAATAATAGACCTGAATGAATTTCTCCATTTATGCTTCATAAATGCCTTGTGGAGAAAAAATATATTTTAATGGAGATTCATGATTTTTTTTAATATAATGCAAATGTTTTCCATTTTCAGGGCAAAAATGGTAACATTTGGGACTTGTAACATCCTTTCCCAATCCTTCCAGCCAAACCAAAAGCTACATCTCCTCAGTTTCAGTCGACTGCCTAAACAGCAGCCTTTTGGCAAGCCCAGAGAACCATACGTTAAACCTCAATTTACTTTGAAATACTTGCTTGAACAAAGTTAATTGTGGCTTCTGTGGCTTCACAGAAATTATAGCACAAGTTTAAACTGAGAAGATCACCAATGAAAGAGAGTATCATAGACATCTCTATGACTCTCAAGAATTTAGGACCCTCAGTAAGGACAATGCTGAGAAGTAGGTGGTGATCCGTTTTAAAGGAGAACTGCCTAGAAACAGTATGTGTTGGCTTGCATACCAGGTCCACGATTCCTACAAGGCCCACCCATCACAGTTTATATGACAGGCAAGAAAAAAAAGCAAAAAAAAAAAAAAGGCTTTTCTTCATCTCAGTGGAACATTTGGTAAAAAGGCTCAGTTATGACTCCTGAGCCTACGTGGAACAGAAGAAGGAAAGAGGTACAACACCCAGGCAGGTGCATCTGGAGCTATTATGCCTTTTAAAACATAAAACTTCCAAAGGTGCTGAGGAGATTGTGAGGAGGGCTAGTCCTTGCTACATCTCTTGAGTAAGTGTAGCAAATATTCTCTCAACACAGCCCTGTCCCTAAAAACCTCTTCTGGAGTAATGAGCATTACCAGGAAACATGATCTAACCATGAACTGGTATTCTAGGATTGATTTACATGATGGACTAATATATTACAAAGATTTGCACATCATTTAAAACAAGACTATCATAATAAAACAAAGTAAAATATAGTGCACACTGGAATGTGAATAACATTAGTGACAAACTTCATGACTGAGAAAAATAAAAAATATTAGAAAGGAAGTTTGTGGGAGTACTCGTGCTTAAAGGCTTAAAGACTGCTGAATTAAGGCCATTATTATGAAAGATAGTAACAAACACAAGTGGAAGGGAGAATAAAGGTTACAGCAATAACATCAAGTAGTTGCTTCACTTAGTAATACACATCTTGATGTTTTCATAATACAAGATACTGCTACTATGACAGAAAGACTAGAGAGATTAGAGTAAATAATGCAAATACTGATTTCCACATTCAATTCTTGTTTTCTAGCACAGTGAACTGATATGCCTGCAACTTGGGAGGCTGGCTGCAAATATGGACTTTGATCCTTAACTTTCAACATTGGCATTACAAAGGTCTCAGATGTGTATATAATTATGACCAAGAATTACCAGTTCACTTGGAAACCCCTCCTGTCCCAACAGAATGGAGTCAGCAGCAAAACATCCACTGACTTTGGTGAGAGTAGAATTGGACAAGATAACTCCCAGTGAAGTTGCTGGTTGGTTAAATCCACACACTATACACTGCTCTGAACATTCGCCCCAGGGTACTGCTAAATGTCTTTTGATTTTGTTAATTTGTGCCATAACTAATGTTATTTAAACTTTTTTGTGCGAAAAATACTGAAAAGAGTCAGTTTCTTTCAGGAAATATGTTTAGTTGAGGCGAGGAAAAGTTGGCCATCGTTCACAAAAATTTCAACCACTTTAAAATAAGAATTACATCACTTTCAAAAGAAATGAAAGATTATAGCCTATATATGCATTTCCTTATAAGCCCCTGAAGAAAAATGATGGAGAATAGGGTCCAGCAGTCTGCCAAGTCCTTCTCTAATAAAGATCTGGGATGATGACGATAATAGTAGTAATACTTTTCATTTCTAAAACATCTTCCACCTGAGGAACTTAAAGAACTTTACACACCTGAATTTAATTTATCAACAACTCTGTGACATAATTAAATCTTGCTGTCTCCATTTGACTGATGAGGAAACTGAGGCAAAAAAGTCATTAAGGGCCAGATTTTAAAGTGAGTACACAAAAGTGCATTTTGCTTGAAAGTAATAAAGACAAGATTTCAGCTGGTGATCTCTGCAGAGGATGTAAGAAAGGAACACAAGATATTTTGTCCCATCATTCCCTAAAAATTAGGAAAATTAAATCCAATAAAGTAGCATTAATGTACCATCTAAGTTGCAAAATGCAGAACCCAGTAGTCTGAAATTCCAAAAGATTATGTTTTGAGCTGCAACACTAACTTGGTCACATCACACATATGTAGCAATTTCTATTCCTGTTTTCCTTGTTAAATATAAATATACTATTACTATTTATCTTTCTAATACACATAATACAATATACAGGATGTATGCAATATAGCTGAATGAATTGTGTAAGAAAAACCCTAATTTATGGAATTTCCTGACTTGAGTTCTTGATTTCACCCCCTTAATGTCACATTAACACTGTTTTTTATGCGTTTAAGCTGTATAATGCAAAATATTTCTTTCATTTTCATTTTTCTCTGGTGTTGCTGTAAGCACTATTTGCACATATACCTGCTCTAGCTCATAGTAAGAAATACTTCCATGGATTGCTTGAAAGAGAAAACATTGCTAGCTGTTAATGTTGTTGCAATATTACAAGTTCCTTGATTGGTTCTCACATTGTTCCATCAGCAATATGTTCATGTGCTGAAATATGAAGCAATGAACTAATAGGTTAGAGAACACTGCCAAACACCAGTTTTGCCTCTGGCCAGAATATCCCGTACACCTGCAGTCTCAAAAATGTTGGAAAAGTTTCTAATTTCTTGTTTGGAGAAGAAGAATAAAATGCTGTCAAGGAGTTCGAAAACCTCTCAATTTGGCCAATTCCACTTACGTTTTTGGCTGAACATCCCAAAAGTGTAAAGAGACAACTGGGAAATTTACTCACAGCATCTGAGTTCAGGATAAATCAGGAACATTGAATATCTTCTGTTTTTTAAAAAAAAAATCCCTTGAGATTTTTTTAATAATGGGCTTTAGGTTAATTATTTCACGAAGGATTGCATCATTGTACAAATGTCACTAACAATAACTATCTCTGAATATTCAAAAGGAATCCTTGCTAGGATCATTAAATATATTATACAATCAGTCAACCACAGCCCTAGTGGTGGGTTAATACTTTATTTCTGTATGAGCTTTCGTGAGCTACAGCTCACTTCTTCAGATGCACAGAATGGAACACATAGACAGGAGATATTTATACATACAGAGAACATGAAAAGGTGGAAGTATGCATACCAACAGGAAGAGTCTAATCAATTGAGAGGAGCTATCATCAGCAGGAGAAAAAAAACTTTTGAAGTGATAATTAAGATGACAGGAGAAGGTGGTGAGGAGAATTTTACATAGGGAAATAGATTAATAAATTAGTGTAATGACCAACATTCAGTCTCTGTTTAGGACTGATTGATTGTATTTTATTGCAATATTATTAGAGTTAGCAGTCTCTCTTTGGAGTCTGCTTTGAAGTTTTTTGTTGGCAAAAATTTTTGGCCCCACTTCCAGTCTCTCATGAGTGGTTAGACTCCAGAGAGACTGTTGAACTGAATTATATGCAAATTAGATACAATTTAACTAGCTAAAAGAGACTGGGGAATGGTGGGTCATTACGTAATTAATTATTTCCCTGTAAGTTCTCCTCCACTTTTTGGGTCATCTTAATTATATTCAAAAAAGCAGTTACTCACCCTTTGATGTTGTTCTTTCGAGATGTGTGCTATATCATTCCAGTAGGTGTACGCGCCGCGTGTGCATGCTCGTGAAGCTTTTAACCTAGCAATCCAGTGGGCCGGAGGTCGCCCTAGAAGTGGCGCGCCCATGGCGCTGATATATACCCTGCAGCCGTCCTCCCAGTTCCTTTTGCTGCTAGTCGACAGTGGGGAAGGAGGGAGGTTTGGTGGATATGAGCAACACATCTCGAAGAACCAGTTTAAAAGTGAGAACCGTCTTTCTTCTTCGAGTGATTGCTCATATCATTCCAGTAGGTGATTCCCTGCCTTAATAGGTCGGATGGGGTCGGGAAGTGAGAGGGTGCAGCGTAAGTACGGGAGCCGAAGGCTGCGTTTTCTAGATTGGGACCCAGGGCATAGTGGGAACGAAGGTTGGACAAGAGGAAGGTCGGCTGCCCTGCAGATTTCTGGATGGGCAGGTGGGGGGCAGGAAAAGCGTTGAAGAGGCTTGAGCCTGTGGCTGAAACATCACTAGCAGGAGGAAGGTGACAATATAACAGCCCGGATACAGGATGTCACCCAATGAGAAGATCTCTGAGAGGAGCGGCACCATTGACTGCTCAGTATGGACAAAGGGGGGGATTTGCGGAGGCTTGGTTCGCTCTATATAAAGGGAGCGCATAACGTCAGGAGTGAGTGTTGTCTTGCGAGATCGAATTGGGGTTTCGGCGAAGAAATACAGGCTGGTTCAAACAGGATTTGTTCGCTAGGGCCACCTACCCGAGCCTGACCGGCTGGTTGACAGAAAGGCTGAGACTACTTTGGGGAGAAGGCTGGGTGCGGTTCGTTGCACTGTGTCGGAAAGTATAGGGGGCTCTACTACGAGGGCCGCAGTTCCGACACCCATCTAGCGAGGTGATGGCCGGAACGCCATCTTCAGGAGAGATAGAGGAAGGAACACGTTAGCAGCAGTCAATGGGGGGGATAAGTTTCGGGTAAACAGGTTTTCAGGTCCAGGAGCGGGCAGGGCGGCTAATCTGGGGGTAAGACGCTAGGACCCTTAAGGGAACTAGTCCCATCCAATGAGAGCAGATGGAGCGACATCGCTTTCCGGTGGAAGGTGGAGATAGGCCAAGTGGAACGGCGAAAGGACAACCGCCAGGCTTGCTGCTTGGGGACATTAGGGTAATCGAGGATGGCAGAGATGGGAACCTTGGCGGGAGAAGCACCGATCATGCCCAGCAGTAAAAACGCTTCCTTGGCCGAGTACGTCGCCTCGTAGAAAGGCTTCACTTCCTAGGACACTGTCTCACGCGGGGTAGAGAGCGCATTCGACTGGTCCAGCACTCAGGACATGCCGTGAGGTGTAGCGACTGAAGGTTTGGGTGAAACGGAGCTGGCCGTGGTCTGCGTGATCAGGTCAGGTGGAGGCAGGGGAAGGGCGCTAGATAGGTCCAGCAACAATGGAACAATCAATGCTGCGGGGCATGCGGAGCAATCAAGATCAGTGGGGCCTGTCTGCACACCTTCAGAAGGACCTTGTGGATTAACGGAAACGGGGGGAACGCGTAAAACAGGTGCGTCGCCCATGGAATAAGGAAGGCGTCCGCAACCGAGCCCGGTTCGAGACCCTGAAAGGAGCAGAACATCGGGCACTTCCTGTTCCTGCAGGATGCGAAGAGGTCCATCTGGGGACATCCCCATCTCCGGAAAAGCGCAAAGCGACGTCCGGGTGAAGGGACCACTCGTGGGAGAGGAAGAACCTGCTCAGACGATCCGCCAGCGTGTTCCGAACCCCCGAGAGAAAGGATGCAAGGAGGTGAATGGAGTGGGCTATGCAGAAGTCCCACAACCTCATGGCCTCCCGACACAGAAAAGGAGACCTTGTGCCGCCCTGCTTGTTTATATAGTACACTGTCATTGTGTTGTCGGTGAAAACCGCAACACAGCGACCTTGGAGCTGCTGATGGAACGTCTGACAAGCAAGGCGGACCACTCTCAATTCCCGCACGTTGATGTGGAAGGCTAGCTCGGGAGGAGACCAGCGGCCTTGGGACCGTAGGGTTCCGAGATGAACCCCCCAGCCCAAGTCTGATGTGTCCATTGTTAGGGACACCGAGGGCTGGAGTGGATGAAATGGGAGCCCCGCACACACCACGGACTGGTCCAGCCACCAACGTAGGGAGTGTAGGACATCCTGGGGAACTGTGACTATCGTGTCCAAAGGGCGTCTGGCTGGACGGAGCTGAGCAATGAGCCAGGACTGGAGGGGCCTGAGGCGGAGCCTTGCGTGTCCCATGACGAACGTGTAGGCTGCCATGTGGCCCAAGAGAGTCAGGCAAGTTCATATTGAGGTCAAAGGTGCCGCCTGCAACCTGTGGATGATGGCCATCAACGTCTGGAACCGCAACAAAGGAAGAACAGCTCTGGCCAGAGTGGAGTCCAGAATGGTGCCGATAAACTCTATCCTCTGAGTAGGGGTTAGAGTTGACTTCTCGGCATTGAGCATCAGGCCTAGGCGTACGAAGAGTGTCCTGACCATGCGGATGTGAGCAAGGACTCGCTCCTCTGAGGGTCCTCGGATCAGCCAGTCATCGAGGTATGGAAACACGCAACTGCGGCGAAGGTAGGTGATGACTACAGCCATGCACTTGGTAAACACTCTCGGGGCCGTGGAGAGGCCAAACGGGAGGACCGCGAATTGATAGTGACGACCGCTGACAACGAACCGAAGGAACCTCCGGTGGGGCGGGAAGATGGCTATATGGAAGTAAGCGTCCTGCATATCGAGGGCGGCGTAACCAAGCTCGGGATCCAGGGATAGGATAATGTCCCCAAGGAATACCATACGGAACTTAACCTTTACCAGTATCTGTTGAAGCCTCTTCAGCAGGTCGAGATAGGCCTGAGCCTCCCTTGACCTTGGGAATATAGAAATAACGGGAACCCCTTACCCTTCTCGCTCCTCTGGAACCTCCTCTATGGCCCCTTTGTCGAGGAGTGTTCGCACCTCGCGTATGGGGGGAGGAGTTGCTCGTGAGAGGGCCCTGAAGAGGGACGAGGGGGGGGGCGGGAGGGTGGGATGAAACAAACTGTAGATGCGTATCCAGCTGCAGTGTTGCGGAGACCCAACAGTCCGAAGTAACCGATGAACCCAGCCGGAGGAAGGAGAAGAAGGCGTGTGGAGAAAGTGAGGAGATGGATCCGTAGAGAGGACTGGTATAGCGGCCTCGGTGCGCACCTTCAAATGAGGTGTTTCGGGCCGGAGGAAGGCTTGGAGGAACCTTCGGTTTGTTCCTCCCTGATTGCCCGATTCTACGCGGCATCTAGGCCGCCGCCCCCCCGCGAAAGTCCCCTGTTCTTGCCTAGGCTTGCGGGTAAGGCCTGTGCTTTGTTGAGCCTGAAGGACCTGTGTTGGGTGACCGGCCCTGTGTGCATCCCAAGGCACGCATAAGAACCTATTGTCTTTAAGGCTTTGGCAGCGAGGGCCAGTCTTGTCCGAAAACGGCCCTGGCCCCAACGTGAAAGGTCTGGATGGTGTATTGGAGTTCAGGAGAAGGCCAGAGACCTGTTAGCCAAGAGATGCGGCACATCGTAATGCTGGAGGCCAGAGTTCTGTGGGCCGAGCTGCCAGTGTCCAAAGCGCCTGCACGACGGTTCTTGCGAACCTCTTTCCCCGTGCCAGAATGGCGGAGAACTCGGGGCGAGCGTCCTGCAGGAGCAGCTCTTTCATTGTCCGCCGCCCCACCCAGCGTGTATAGGTGTACACGCTGAGAAGAGCTTGCTGGTGGACACCCGCAGCTTGCACAGGTGTGCCTGCAGAATAGACCTTCCCAGCCAAGCAGTCCATACGCTCGCTTCCTTGACTTGGGGCCGGGGCTTGTTGACCCATGGCGCTCCCTTCATTCACAGACTGGTACGATGGAGGAACACGGGCGGGTGACATACAAATATTCAATCTAGCCTTTGAGGGACCATGTATTTTCGCTGCCACCCGCAGCAGCGGGGGAATGGAGCCGGGACTGCAGTTGGTCGTGCATGGGATGAATGGTCCGAATGAAGGGAAGAGCGACACGAGTGGGTGCATCTGCCGACAGTATGCTTACTTACTGGGTCCTCAATCTCGGAGACCTCCTCAGCCTGTAAATCAGTCGCGCTACGCACCTGAGGAGGTCTGGTGTGCCCGGAGTCCAGTGGAGGGGGACTAGTGGAGTGTCCCTGCCATTTCTGCCTATCCGCGGAGAGGACGAGGAGATAGCCTGGCAGGAGAGGATCCGTCGGCTGCTCTGTCCCGGAGCAATGCCTCAGGGGGTCCAGGTGTCCTGAGCTTGAGATGACTCTCTTCTGTAGGGACGGAAGAGGCCGGGAAGAGGTGGGCCTCCGCGAGCCCTGTGTTCGGAACGACGAACGCGGAGGATCTGCTGAGGGTCCTGCTGAGGGGTATGCCCAGGGTCCAGAAACCCCGACTGATGCATGGACCAATGCTGCCTGCTGGGTCTCGGAGAAACAGAGCAGCAGGTCTGTTCAGCGTCAGGTACGCGCTGTCCGATCGCGAAAAGACTCATGCCTGGCGAGACGGCCACAGAGGGCGAAACGGGAGTGGATACGGGTCTGTCACTCCCGATGGCGGAGGACCTCTCGTGCCGGGGTACTGTGCCACGAGCCATGCCGGTGCCGTGATCAAGACACTGGGACCTCACCAGCGCGGTGCGGGAGGTCGACTCTGAATTGGATCGTCGAACAGCGAGAACGGCTCTCGAGTCACGGTGCGCGGTAACGATGCTCAGCCCGAGCGGCTGCCGGGAATGATCAGGACCCGGCATTGAAAGCATGACCTGCGCCGTGAGTCATACCGTACACCCTCGAAGAGCGTGCCGGGAATGCGAGCGGTCGTCGACAGCGAGCTCTCTCGGGACCGGACCGTGCCGGGGATGTTGACGGTGTTATATCGGTGCTGGACTTGGTGGATCCAGGAAGTGCTCACATGATCACGGGGCTTGCCCTTCGATTTGAAGAAACCCGAATCGCGTAGCCGTGGGTTGGGGAAGCATAGGATCATCAACGCGAATGAGGTCCCGTGGCCAGAGAGAATGCTCTCGGGCGAGATGGATCACCAGCTGACTCCCAATCTTAGCGGGACTGTGAGGTGACCGGACTCAACGGACCTCCGGGCCGGATGTCGACGAAAATTCTCCTGCACACGAGCCGTCGTGTGCAGAGTCGGTGGCGGGTGCTCCATCCGAGCCTGCTTAGCGTGGGGAGGGTGGAAGGACATTGACGGCTTTCCCGGGGCGGGCCCGGAGGAAAAGAACGGTGCCGGCGTTTTCGAGCGCCCGGCAGTTAGTCCGGCCGCAGCGAGGCGGCACTCGGTGCCGAAGGACGAAGGGTCAAGCGCCGCTTCCATTAGGAAGTCTTTAGGCCTGATCCTCGCTCCCTTTTTAGGTCCTTGGTCGGAAGAGCCTTGCAAAATTCGGCACTTCTCAAGAGATATGCAATTCCCCAAGGCACTTTAGCAGGCAACGGTGGGATCGCAACTGGGCCATTGCTCTTGCAGCCGAGCTACGCTTGAACCCCAGCGAACCAGCAAGGCCCAGCGCGGGGAGGGCTAGAGCCCAAACCCGCTAACTATATACAACAAGAACTATTAACTACAACTAACTAAACCTTTCACAACTTATAATAAAACTACAATTAGAACTAGAAAAAACGACCGAACAAGGAGAAGCTCAGGACGTGTGAGGACAGCTATGCCACGCTCCACAGTTCCAACGACCGACACGGCGTATAAGAAGGAACTGGGGAGCGGGCGGCCGGTAGGGGTATATTCAGCCGCCATGCACGGTGCCACTCTAGTGGGCGACCTGCCGCCCGCTGGAGTATGCTAGGTAAAAGTCTTTCCCGACAAGCCTGCACGCGTGGGCGCAATACACCTACGGAAATGGAATGTGAGCAATCTACCAAAGAAGAATTTTTTTCTCCATGCTGATGATAGCTCATCTCAATTGATTAGACTCTTCCTGTTGGTATGCATACTTCCACCTTTTCATGTTCTCTGTATGTATAAATACCTCCTGTCTGTGTGTTCCATTCTGTGCATCCAAAGAAGTGAGCTGTAGCTCACGAAAGCTCATGCTGAAATAAATTTGTTAGTCTCTAAGGTACCACAAGTACTCCCGTTCTTTTTGTGGATACAGACTAACACGGCAGCTACTCTGAAACCTACTTTATTTCTGAAAGCTCTTTTAAACCTCACACAAACTTTGAGGCCTATCAAGTGTTCAGCATTAGTATACACATGTAAAACAATTCGAACGCTCCTAATTGTTCAGTTGCTGACGTTTCACTGTGCTTCACTTTGATTTAAATTCCTACGTAACAAATATTTGGTTTCAGCTCTATAATAACTATCTATAATTCTTTGCACTTAAATAGTGGCATCTGTCAGCCAAAGATCTCAAAGTGCACCACATAGGTGAACATTATTATTGCTATTTCTGCAGATGGGTAAATTGTGACACAGAGAAGTTAAGTAACCTATCTACAGTTATCAAAACAACACAGTACAGAGAGACCTGTTATAAACAAATGCATTTTCTGCAACATAGACATTCACTGGTCTTTCAAATGCAATATCTCAGCAGGATTCTGTGCATGTATTACACATTTTATGACAAGTTCAGGCACAAAATAATATCTTGATACTCAGTATGTGTCTCCATGAATGTAAGTTCAGAGATTTACAATGTGTTGTAACATTTCCATTTGTTTATGCAAACACTTACTTTATTTCAAGTATTTAGGGTGTTGGTTGTGCTTCTTGAGTGGAAGGAGATATGACAAGCTATTGCTTCACTCAGAAGGAATATGCCTATGTGGGTTGAGGGTGTGGCAAGCCCCCATTTCATTCACTGCCTAGCACAGGAAATGCTACATTTTTGTACAGGTCTAGCAACTCCTGCTGCTGAGCCAGTATGCTTGGAAGCATTAAGTCTGCCCTACCACTGGAGTACTTTGCATTAAGTCTGCCCTACCACTGGAGTCAGAGAGACAGCCCACTACATGGCTCTAAGAGCCATAATTTAGCCCAATGAAGTCCTCTAAACATAAATATTCTATACCTTGTTTTATTTACTTTTAGTTTAGCCTGCACTTATGATTTGCTTTGTCAACTGCCAGACACCTTTACAGCAAATTAGTAAATTTGTCAATTAAAATTTTTTTTATCCAACTGATAGAGGTATTTAAAAAGACAACACATATCTTTCTTTTAAAATGTAGCCTTTATTTTATCATTTGATTTTAAAGCATGGTTATCACCTAACAAGTGAGTGTGGAAAAATAGATTTTGCAAGTTCAGTGTCTATTGGCTTTCAACAGCTTCCAAAGCAAATTTACTCAATTTACAAACAATAATAGGTTTTTCTAATCTCAAAATAAAACTGGAATGTGAAAGTCAAACTGAGTTCTTTCTGACAGCAGGTATAATTCAGAAAGTGTACAAGAATCCATTTTAGCAAGGTTGCTTTATTTATTTGTTTATGTAATGTAACTGTGCTAGAATTTTAATGGGTTTTAATCTCTTCCTCCTAGCGAGGATGATGATAAATAATAATAATCCCACAAACTTAAATAAATCATTTTTAAATTAAAAGAACAGACATTAAAGAGGATGTTACGCACATAAGGCCCACCTATTTCACATACATAATTAGTGTGACAGTACCTGTATGGGGAGGAGGTGAGCAGCCCTCAGTGGTGAAAAAACAGGTTAAGGACTATTTAGAAAAGTTGGACATTCACATGTCCATGGGGCTGGATGCTCTGCATCCGAGGGTTCTGAGGGAGTTGGCTTTTGTGATTGCAGAGCCATTGGCCATTATCTTGAAAACTCATGGCAATCAGGGGAGGTCCCAGATGATTGGAAAGGGTCAAAAATAGTGCCCATCTTTAAAAAAGGGAAGAAGCAGCTGGGGAACTACAGACCGGTCAGCCTCAACTCAGTCCCTGGAAAAAATCATAGAGCAGGTCTTCAAGTAATCAATTTTGAAGCACTTGAAGGAGAGGAAGGTGATCAGGAACAGTCAGCATGGATTTACCAAGGGAAAGTCATGCCTGACCAAAGTGATTGCCTTCTAGGATGAGTAACTGGCTCTGTGGATATGGGGAAAGCGGTGGCTGTGAAATATGTTGACATTAGCAAAGTTTTTGATATCGTCTCCCTTAGTATTCTTGCCAGCAAGTTAAAGAAGTATGGAAAGGATGAATGCACTATAGTGGATAGAAAGCTGTCTAGATTGTCTGGCTCAACAGGTACTGATCAACGGCTCGATGTCTAGTTGGCAGCCGGTAACAAGAGGAGTGCCCCAGGGATCAGTTCAACATCTTCATTAATGATCTGGATGATGGGATGGATTGCACCCTCAGCAAGTTAGCAGATAACATTAAGCTGGAGGGAGAAGTAGATACTCTGGAGAGTAGGGATAGGGTCCAGAGTGACCCAGACAAATTGGAGGATTGGGCCAAAAGAAATCTGATGAGGTTCAACAAGGACAAGTGCAGAGTCTTGCACTTAGAATGGAAGAATCCCATGCACTGCTACAGGCTGGAGACTGACTGGCTAAACAGCAGTTCTGCATAAAAGGACCTGGGGATTATAGTGGACGGGAAGCTGGATATGAGTTAACACTGTGCCCTTTTTGCCAAGAAGGCTAATGGAATATTGGGCTGCATTAGTAGGAGCACTGCCAGCAGATCGATAAAAGTGATTATTCCCCTCTATTCGGCACTGGTGAGGCCACATCTGGACTATTGTGTCCAGTTTTGGACCCCTCACTACAGAAAGGGTATGGACAAATTGGAGAGAGTCCAATGGAGGGCAACAAAAATGATTATGAGGTTGAGACTTATGAGAAGAGGCTAAGGGAACTGGTCTTATTTAGTCTTCAGAGGAGAATGAGAGGAGATTTGATAGCAGCCTTCAACTACCTGAAGGGGGGTTCCAAAGAGGATGCAGCTAGGTTGTTCTCAGTAGTGGGAGATGACAGAACAAGGAGCAATGGTCTCAAGTTGCAGTGGGAGAGGTCTGGGTTGGATATTAGGAAAAACTATTTCACCAGGAGGGTGGCGAAGGACTGGAATGGGTTACACAGGGAGGTGGTGGAATCTCTATCTGTAGAGGTTTTTATGGCCTGGCTTGACAAAGCCCTGGCTGGGATGATCAAGTTGAGGTTGGTTCTTCTTTGAGAAGAGGGTTGGACTAGATGACCTTCTGAGGTCTCTTCTAACCGTAATCTTCTTTGATTCTTCTATGATTCTGCATGCAAATAGTGAAGTTGTACATGCAAATTACCATAATCAATCTGCTTGCACAATTATCTGTTGTTTTTTTCTTGGTTTTGTTTTTTAATTATGTTTGCAAATAGTATGTAAAATTTTGAAAGCATTTTTTGTGTGCAACCGTATGTCTTTAAAAAAAACTGGACTTAATTAGCAGTTATATAGAAATTTACTTTTCTAAAGTATTGCAAACAGACAAATATATGCACTGAAGACAACGTAAGGATGAAACTTCAATAAAAGAAAAGGGTGCAGCTGGCTAACCTGTCATACATGGCAAGTAGATGTTTTTCTCCAATTTTTTTTTTTTTTACTAAAAATTGACTTTGTTATAATACAATTCACATTGAAAATAAAAGCCGTTAAATAACATTAAGGTTATGACACAGACTGACAAAAGGAAGGAAATTCATCGTTAAGGTGGAAGGATAACATATGGCCTCCTAGGCACAATAGAGCTGATTAAGAAAGCTGTTCAGGTGCTGCTCTGTTATGCCTAGCTATTGAAAAACATATGGTACTTTTCTCCATCACATGGGAATTTCTGTGCTTTCGTCAGTTTGTGGTACACCATTAAGTTCTTTTGAAACTCTCTTGTGGAAGTGTTGTGGAGAGCCAATCTGCTTCCATCTGAAGTTCCATATACGCCATGATGCTTTAGGACTCTATCAGAGCAATTAGAGCAGTTTATCACAGGGTAAGCCTGTGGTAAATCCAGACGTATTTGCATTTAGGCAATTCAGTCTCAGTGTAAATCTGTGATGCATTACAGCACTGTGATAGAATCTGTATTTTGGCATTAATCCAATCACAATAAAACTCTATGAGAAAGCTCAATACATTGGGTTACTGAGTTTAATAGAGTTGACCTCTTGAACTGTTAAAACACAATAATAAAAATCTACTACATACAGTCCCATATCTCTTTAAATATGAAGCAGATCTTGGATGCCTATATGAATACACACTCTGGGAGTCACCGGATCCTGCTGTATAGTGTTTTCGGCAGCAGTAGGTGAATTGCAAATGGTTACATGTTCCTGCCAGATAAGCACCTAGACATTTTAAATAAATGTTAGGAGACCCTAAATATTTTGAGATCTCCCCAACAAAGTTCTATGACCCTTCCCTCATACCTTACCTCCACAGGCCTAACCCAGATCAGAACATATTGGGGAAACTCCTTGGCCCTCTCTTCTGCTGGCAGAGGTATTAGGAGGGAGGCTTCAGCATTTTCTCCTTATCGGAGAACCTAGGGATCTCATTCCCATTAACAGGACTGTCCCCTGTCCCCCCACCAAAAACTTGAGATTTCAGGAGGATATTCCAGAGCTCCTCATACCAATTATTAAGATTCCTTGGAAAGGCAGGGGAAATTACAGTCCTTCTTCCTATTACCCTCTATGGTTTTCCCCTCTCCCAGGGCAGATTTCTTTGGTGGAAGTTTAGGATCTTTGTGGCCCATCAAAATCAGGAATTTCCTAAACAAGACACTTCAACTTCCCATCTCCATTAAAAGCAACAGGAGTTTCCAGAGAGACATTACTGTGGCCTTCACTACCAGTAGCATCAGGACTTTCTGAGGCTACGTCTACACTGCACGATTATTTCGAAGTAGTTTAAACCGATATTACGAAACCGATGTTATAAAATCGGTTTTGCGCGTCCACAATGCGATCACAAAATCGATTGCTTGTGTCCATGGTCCAAGGCTACCATCGATTTCAGGAGCGGTGCACTGTGGGTAGCTGTTCCTCAGCTATCTATCCCATTACGTTTCCATTCCGTGTGGAGCACAGTGCCTTGATGGGCCAGAAACATTGCCCCGGTGGACTGCTGGTACAGCCTCACCCCTCCCTTTGTTGAGGGCAGCCAGACAAACCCTTTGGCGCGTTTTTTCGCGGAGTGCATTTGAGCAAACTCCATAGACACAGCAATTCATGGACCTGAGATCAACAAACGGTATTCCTGACCGTTTGTCAACACCTCGCCGTACCTCTCGTGCTGACTATCTGAACAATGCAACTGCAAAGGCAGGAGGACGAGGAGGCATAGGCACGGCTATTGCTGAGCGGTGAGGACAGCCGATGACGATGATCAGGAGCCTCTCAAACCGCCCAGCGTTTTTGGAGCTACCCAAAAGGGGCATTCTACTACCCAGAACGCCGTAGATGGGGCACGGGAAACAAGCACGGTGGACCGATTGTTTGACGGTGTGGACGATTCGCAGTGGCCTCGAACTTCGCATCAAAGGCACTTCAGTGGTACATGCCTTCTCCTTTGCCCTGAAACGCCGTAAATACAACATGAGAGCAAGCCCTCACAGTGAAGACAGCGGTGATGGCAAATAAGCCCATCTGGAAGCTTAGCAACGCCAGACAGCTACCGGTCAGTCGGCAATTCAATTGGAGTGGGCAAATCTACTGTGAAGCGGGCTGCAGTGATGCAAGTAGCCAAACGCAATCGTTAAGCTGCTGCTAAACTGAAAGGTTGGGCTGACTCGGTCGCTGAGCTGGTTATAGCAACAGAGGGGTGAATAAGTGGAGTGTGGCGCTTTGCACTGCTCTCTCTAATCTGTTGTTAAGTGTTTTTCTGAATTAGCTTGATACTTGTGTATATTGTGGGCCTATCATTGTATTAGCCAAATGTCCTCATTTAGTTCTCCCTTTTGTTCGCGCCTCCCGACTATTTGCACAACGCTCATTTCTATGAACGCAATGTGTGTAATGGGGAGAGTCATTTATATTTTTGCAGTTTGTATGCTTTACGTTCTATTACTTTTCGTTTCTTTGCTCTTACTTAGATGCTCATACTCGAATTAATGTGTGGACCTATGGATTAGCTGACTGGCTAACATGATTCTAGCGGTTCTTGCAAGACATCGACAGTTCTGACGTGACTCTGGGCGCTAGCCGTGTGGAAGAATATGAGTTGCTTTTGAGTAAAGGGTCGCTGGCGATCATTACTTACTCGCTCAGACCTCAGCCAAACCAATGTCCCGCTTGCTATTGCTGCTTGCTGTGTGCTCCACAATCTTTGTGAGACTAAGGGGGAGACATTTATGGCTGGGTGGGAGGCTGAGGCAAATCACCTGGCCGCTGAGTACGAGCAGCCAGACCAGGGCGATTAGAAGAGCACACCTGGAGGCGCTGCGCATCAGAGAAGCCTTGAAAACGAGTTTCAGCACGGCCCAGGGTACGGTGTGACTCTGTTTGCTTCCCCTTGATGAACCCTCCGCACTTGATGGACTTATTCAGTGTAAGCAACCCACCCTCCCCCTTTTCATTACAGGTTGGCGAAAGGAAATAAATTCTGTATCGTTTAAAAAATCATTTATTATTCATTAAAAGTAATTATGCATCTGTTAAAAATCATGAGTTTTTCCTTACTAGATTTCCCTGTAAGCAACCCACCCTCCCCCTTTCGATGTATTCTGTATTACAAAGGAACTATAAAAAAAGGCAGAGAATTAGGAAGGTGTCCCTGACTGCTGTGCTTTGGAAGGAGGGGGAAGGGAAAGGCTACTAAGCACATTGTAGCGTAATTACAGCCTTTTCCTTGAACTCTGCAGGGGTGTGGAGGAGTAGGCGGGTGCAGAAAGCCTTCCACCACGCGTTCTTACACGTCTGGGTGAGGGAGATATGGGACGTGGGCTTGCAGGGAGGTTATACAGGGGCTGCAGTGGCACTCTGCTACTGTGCTGCTCTTCCTGAAGCTCCACCATGCGTTGGAGGATTTCAGTTTGAGAACGCAGCAGATCCAGCGTTTCTTCTCTCTCAACGCTGGTCTTCCTGCCTAGCCCTCTCAGATCGTTCACTGGCATCTTTCCTGTACTTTGCTACCACATCCTTCCAATCATTCTGTTTATCCCTCTCATTGCGTGTTACTTCAATAATTTTTCTGTGAACATTTCATCTCGCGTCTTCTTCTTCCTCCGCCGTATCACAGCACACGCCCTCGTGATGGCATAGGGACTTCTGAGAAATGTGCAGCTGCATGGGGAAGGCAAACCAGGGTGATAAGTATGTGGAAAGATACCTTTTACAGAGCAATGATAGTACTCTTTCACATAGAACACTATCCACCTTACAGAGCACATGTGATCTCTATACAAGGTCGCATTTTGTAGCGCGTTTAAATATTCAGTGTCTGTGTGACTGGTGTGGCACACACACAGACGCAGGTACGGCCAAACGTACGTCCACGCGGCGATGGTAAGTGAGGCTTTAAAATTTTGACTTCTCCGCCGTTCATATACACAGTGATCTATATGATGCCTTGCTCCTGTTAAGAGGAGCCTGCAAAGCCCAAACCCCCCTCTTTCACATCCACCAACAGCGCATGGCTCCTATCATATATACGATCACTGCTAGTGATCACCCTATCACCCCCCGCATCGCGTTGCTGGTAGCAGGGAAGAATCCTGCTTGCCAGACGCTGAAAACTCGTCGCTATCCCTCCTCCCATCCCCCCGCTCTGGCCAGTAGCAAAATCGCCATGTCTGCCCCCTGTTTACATTCCTGATGTTCTACAAGGTAACAATGGATGATATCTCTCTCCTGACAATAGCACCGCAGGAGGCAGATCGTTTGTTTATGCAATGCCTTCAGTGCAATGCCTTCAATGCCTGCAGTACCATGTGTCTTGCAAAATGCAAGGCGTTGAAAAGTTACCTACTATGGGGGAACGGAGAAGGCTGTCTTGGCCAGAAATGTTCTCATATAGCATAAGGGTTTTTGAGTTCCTCCACGATCGATTCATGGACATTAATTTGGAGGATTTTCACTCCATCCCCAGACATGTTAACGAAATTTTCCTGTAACAGTAATGGCTGCGACTGCAGCAAAAGCCCTGGTGTCAATGCGATCTACAAAAACCGTCTTGTTTTAATCCGTGTTTGGTACAGAATGAAGGGACACTTACCGGAGGTCGCTTCCATGGCTTCACTGTCTGGGCTTCTCGCTTGGGAGCGCAGGACTGTGATTCTTGGGTCTCAAAAAGATCCTGGCTGTTGGGGTTTACGGACTGCTGTGTGCTATCACCACGGTCATCTTCATCCTCAAATTCGTCTCCATCTTCCCCCTCGGCTACATCCTCAGAAACACTTGATATTTCAATCCCAAAGTCTGAATCCACGGACAGGGGTGGGGCACTGGTAGCGCTGAACCCCAAAATTGCATGTAGTTCAGCATAGAAGCGGCATGTTTTCGGCTCAGAGCCTGACCTTCCGTTTGCTTCTCTGGCTTTCTGGTAACCCTGTCTAAGTTCCTTCAGTTTCACTCGGCACTGAAGGGAGTCTCTGCTGTGACCTTTATCAGCCATAGACTTTGAAATTCTTTCAAAAACTTTTTCATTTCGTCTTTTGGAACGCAGTGCTGTGAGCACTGAGTCCTCACCCCAGATAGCGATCAGATCCAGAACCTCCTGTGGTCCAAGCTGGCGCTCTTCTTCGAATATCAGGAGACTGCATTGTGACGAGTGCAAATGAGCTCTGTGTGGTCACCTGTGTGTGTGCTGACCCTCACGGTGGACAATCAGGAAATGGAATTCAAAAGTTCGCGGGGATTCAGGCTTTTTCCTGTTTACCTGGCCAGTGCATCACAGTTTAGTGTCCGATGCTATCATGAGTGCCCCTGTGACAATGGTTCTGAAACCCAAATTGGGAGTGGCTCACTTGGGGCAGAGTCAATCGCTCCCTTCTGGTTTCTAAAAATTGAGTATGTCCTGCCTGGACTGTCATAGCCACGACTGCCTGCCTCCAAGTGCCCCCCCCCCCCCCCCCCGTTTATGTCACAAATAAGTCTATGTTTCTTATTCTTGTATTCCTCACGACTGCATGACAGAAATGGGGGGTGGGCCCTGCCACGGTAGCTGCAGAGGGTTGGGAGAGAAGTGAAGCAATGAGTGCGGTTCTTGCGGGAGAACCCCCTGTTAATACAGCCATGGAGTAGCTGCGCTCTTCTAATACACTTGACTCTTCCTTCAGAGGAGTAGCCGTGTTAGTCTGGATCTGTAAAAGCAGCAGAGAATCCTGTGGCACCTTATAGACTAACAGACGTCTGTTAGTCTGTAAGGTGCCACAGGATTCTCTGCTGCTTTGACTCTTCTTGTAGTCAGGACTGACTCTATTTTTAGACAGCATAAGGGAGGGATTGACTCAGTGGCCAGTGAGTCAATCCCAAGTTTGCTTTTGCGTTGCGCCCCCGGCTGATTTTAGCCAGGGGCACTCATGATAGCAGCGGACAGTTTAGAGAAGAGAGAGATAACCGTCATGTCATTGCCAGTTTTCTCTGGCAGTAGACGGTACAGAACGACTGGTAACCATCTCTGCTATCATTGCAAAAGCAATTGAATGCTGGTGTGTAGCGCTCGAGTGTCGCCTCTGTCTCCACGGCATCTAGTACACAAATGGTGACGGGAAAAACAAAAAGCCGACGGTCTCTAGTGCTGCCGTGCTATTGTTTCTGCAAGGGCAATCCAGGAGAAAAATGTGCGAAAGGACTGTCTGCTGATGTTTTCCCGGAGCAAGGAATGACTGACGACGTTTACCCAGAACCCCCCGTGACCATTAACATTTGCATCAGGGGCCGGGGGATCATGGAGGACGGAACGGGGGTGCTGAGGACTCCCGCTATCCCACAGTCCTCAGCAGTCTCTTAAAACTATTTGCATTCTTGGCTTAGCGCCCAGTGTCTGTAGCTTACAACACGGTGTCTTTTATGGTTCACGGAACAGCTATTCAGTTTCCTTCCCCTACCCCAGCACGAGAAATGAAAGTTAAATAAAGCAATCCTTGAGTACTTACAATGTCACCCTCTTTTTACTGAATGCTACTGACAGAGGCGAATCTGCAGCACTGAGGAGCATTAGAGCTTTGCACAGTGGCAGTATCATAACCAATGAAGTTAATCTGAGGTGTGATTATTGCTACTTGAAAATCTGCTCCTTTCCTGGTGGTAGATGGTACAGTACTACTGGAAACAGCAGAAACTGTTACCATCTCCCCTCTTTTTGTTACACTCACCAGTAAATGGGACAGAACGGATAATAACCCTGTGTAAATTTTTGAAAGGAAAATGGGGATTAACTCACTTGGACTGGGTCAATCCTGCCCTTTACGGTTAATAAAAATAGAGTCAGTCCAGACAAGAATAGGATACAGTGTATTAAAATCAGTGTAGCACAGCGCAGCTGCTCCGCATCAGTATTCACAGAGGGAGCCGCTGCAAGTAACGCAACCGTTGCTTCCCACCTACCTGGGCTACCACAGCAGTGCCCCCCCACCCATTGTTGGCATGATGTTATGAAGAATGCATGAATAAGAATCACAGAGTAGTTACTGAGATCAGATGAGGGGGAGGGAGCCACCATGGGCTATGACAGTCCATGCAGTTCAGAATCTTTTCTTTACGCAAGAGAGGAAGGGGTCTGATGAAGCTCAGCCCCCAGGTGATAAGATGAAGACAGTTACCAGGCGTTCTGTACCATTCACTGTCAGAAAAAGGGAGTCATTCCCATTTTCACCCGGAGCCCCCGGCCACACTCAGCCAGGAGCAATCACTGGGCAGCCGTCTACCCCTGGGGGGGGCAGAGGAGCGGATACTGCTCTTCACCGCAGCAGCATCGCGTCTGCCAGCAGCATTCAGTACACAGAGGGTGACATTTACAGTACTCAAGGAATTATTTATTTCACTTTTTTTACCGTGCTGGAGGGGGGAAAAAACTGACGAGCTGTTCCGTGAACCACGCAAGACACCGTGTATTACGCTGCAGACATTGGGCGCGCAGCCAAAAATGCAAATATTTTTCAGAGACCGCTGTGGAGACTGGTAGCTGTAGTCCTCATTACCCCCTCCCTCCCTCCATGACCATGACCATCCGTTTGAGTGTCTGGCTTCCCGTTACTGTTGTCACGCACCGCTGTGTATCCTGTAGTTTATTTTTCAAAGGCTTTGGCATTTCCTGTTCTTTAACGGAGCTCTGATAAAAGAGATTTGTCTCACCATACAGCGATAACATCTGCTATCTCCCGTAAGGTTCAATGCAGGAGATACTTTTGCATTTGAACTGCATCGCCACCCGTGGTGATCAGAGCTGGACACGTGAAAGCAGGAAATGTCACTGTAAAGCTCTCGGGGATTTCCCTGTTTACCGGCACTCCGCATCCGAGTTCGGATTGCGGACCAGAGCGGTCAGTGGTGCACTGTCCTGCCTAGAATAATAGGCAAGTGTAACAGAGATCCAGTGTATCAGAGAGCACAGGTGCTCCGTGTCAGTATTCACAGGGGTTGCCCCTGCAAGAAGCGCACCCGTTGCTTTCCTCCTCCCTCAACCTTCCTGGGCTACCGTGTCATTTCCCCTCCCCCGTTTGTGTCATGAAGTATTAAGGAATACCAGAATAAGAAACAGAGACTTGTTAGTGAGAGAAAATGATGTCGGGGGGGAGGCACTTGGAGGCAGCCTCCCGGGGCTATGACAGTCCAGGCAGAATGGACTCTATTTTTAGATACCATAAGGGAGGAATTGACTCATTGCCAAGCGAGTCAATCCCAAATGTGATTGCAAAAATTTTGAGCCCCAAGTTTCAATGATTAAGCTTGTTATTAGCCGTTCTGTCCTATCTACTGCTAGCGGTAGCAATGTTGCCCTCGATGTTAGCAGTTAGGCGGTTCTCCTGGATGGTGGGCAGGTCTGCAGAACTGTCTACCACCAGAGAGGAGGAGCAGATACTGCTCTTCAGTGCTGTAGCGTCCCGTCTACCAGCAGCATTCAGTACACATAGGGTGACATAGAAAGTAGTCAAGGAATGATTTCTTACCCTTTTTTTTCACGTTGTGGAGGGGGGGAAATAAACTGAGGAGCTGTTCCCTGAACCACGCCAGACACTGTGTTTGACCCTACAGACATTGGGAGCTCTGCCAATAATGCAATAATTTTCATAGACTGCTGTGGACTGTGGGATAGCTGGAGTCCTCAGTACCCCCTCCCTCCCTTCATGAGCGTCCATTTGAGTCTCTGGCTTCCCATTACGCTTGTCACGCAGCGCTGTGTATCCTGCAGTTTTTTATTCAAACGCTTTGGCGTTTCGTGTTCTGTAACGGAGCTGGATACAACAGATTTGTCTCCCCATACAGCGATCAGACCTAGTATCTCCCGTACGGTCCATGCTGAAGCTCTTTTTGGATTTGAGACTGCATCGCCAGCCGTGCTGATCAGAGCTCCACGCTGGGCAAGCAGGAAATGCAATTCAAAAGTTCGCGGGGCTTTTCCTGTTTACCTGCACGCTGCATCCGAGTTCAGATTGCTGTCCAGAGCGGTCACTGCAGCACTCTGGGATGCCGCCCGGAGGCCAATAACGTCGATTTCCGTCCACACGAACCCTAATCCAAGTTATCACTATCGATTTTAGCGCTACTCCTCTCGTTTGGGAGGAGTTCCGAAATCGATTTAAGGAGGCGGTAAAATCGATATTAATGACGACGTCATGTGAACGGATACAGCGTTAAATCGGTATATCGGCCATTAAACCGATTTAAAGTCGCAGTGTAGACCTGGCCTGAGACACTGCAATCATTCTTCAGTAGCAGTATAGCAGACTGTCATGCTAGGTTCCACATCTCCCAGTGCACAATGTTGTTCACTTTGGGGCTTCACACTTGAGTTTCTCTGGTGTGTTATGCATTCTGGGATGCCACTGAAGAAGACAACAGCAGGGCCAGGGAATGTTTGTGAGACAGAAAGAAAGAGACCCCCCCAGCCTTAGAATATGGCAATGAAAGCAAAAAACTAATGAAACAGGTTTGAGATATATAATAGTGCATCTTGAACTTTGAGTAAAATTTCAGGGCAGTTTTTATTTAGGCTGAGCTGATTTGCCTATATTTGATACTTTCAAAATAAGAGCTGATTCAAACAGTATTTTCTTAACTCGGCCATAAAAAGGCCAAATACATTTCTATAGTTTTAAAAGATAAACCACCTCCTGACAGAGAACCAACATATCTAATTTCAAACACCAAATTATTTGCTTGCTAAAGTTACTAATCTTTGAAAACAGAGATGTAAACGGAAGTGCTAAAGAACCTAACCCAAACTGTAATATCATTTTGGAATCAATACAAATCAGCTATTCTATTTTAAACAGGAGGTTGGTAATTATCCCCTGGTACCTGATTCATATCACATGTCTGTATTTAGAAGTGATATGGGAGGGCGTCTGCTTTTATTACATGACTACTGTTTTCTCTTTTGGAGCAGTAATATTAAAATATGTTTAACAGGAAGGTAAAATGAGAGAAAAAGAAAAGAGTAAAAAGTTAGTGTTCATTAGACCAAAACCTGTAGAGCAGCACAAAGGTTCCCATTGGAAGGTATACAAAAGAAGAGAAAAAAGAAATATTACTACTTATACTGGCGCACAGTAGAAAGTACCAGTATCGCATGAGTGTTATGAAGAAATCTCCTGCAAAAGAACTGATATAACCAGAACATTATAGATCATGCAACAATCCAAGTGGAGATAAATCTGTTTCATGCGTATTCTTTGCTAACCAAGCTATGGCTGAATTCTTGTACAGGAATTGAACACAGTATCATAAAAGGCAGTAGCTGAAAACTCCCTATGAGCAAAGACAGTCAAGGCACTGGAACCTGTAAATTACCCATTTCTAACCTCATTTGCTATCATCTACTGATGTCGCTTTGTGATACAAAAAAAGTCTATTCTTTGTTCTGCTAAAGAGATTCTCAGCGACACCTCTTCAGTCTATTGATAGTGGGTCTCCATGCAAACCTGTCCCCCCAATACTACTCTCACTGCAGCCTCATTCATGAGGAGGCTTTCTCTGATCCAGTATTGGGGGGGAGAAGTTGGCCACTTCAAGGACTTACCTCCTCTCTGCCCCCCATGGGCACCCAGCCTTCTTGTGGACTTGAGAAGGTGTGCTACTTGGCTGATTGGCTAGACAGAGGAGTATAGTGTAAACCTATTTGCTCCTGTGCACCCAGTTGGAGGCCTTACAGGCCTGTCCCCCTGCCTGAGATGCCATCCTGTGCCTTAGAGGAAATATCTCCCTCACTTGGGAATAGAGTAGGACTGGGTTTTGTAGCCTTGCTATTTGGCATCATCTAATCACCTTTCTGCACTGGAAAGGAGTATTTCCTTCACTGCCAGATTGGTCTGGGCAGGATGTTTTGGTTTTATTTTTTGTTTGGTTGGGTTTTTTGTTTTGTTTTGCTTTGCCATCCTCTCTCCTCTCAGCCACTCAGGGACCTGGCAGATAGGTTAGGTTACAAAATTAATGTTGTCATAACTTGGCAGATGCCCATCACAGTTAATTGTTCAACAGGGTCTAGTTCCCCTGATAAATCAGAATTGGAAGCAGATTACACATCTCCTAAAAAAAGTGGGGAACAAGGTCAGGGTTTCTAATGTCTGATACAGCAAGGAGACGACCTCTTTTCCCTATACCCTTAACTCTTGCATGAGGAGAGGGCAGTAGTGACCTGCAATGAGGACAGATATCAGCCCTCCCCCAGCCTGCACGGATTACAGAAGAAAGGATGACCTACACAGAGGATTCCCAGATGTTTTACTTAATAAAGTTGCAGCCTAGTTAAACCGTATTCACCATGTTTTGTCTTTCTTCTTGAGATGTCCAAGACAATAAAACGAGGTAATTTTGGCATCAATTTAATGTATATAAAAGCTATAAATAGTGAAGTAGCATGTAGTACTTGGTTTCTAATCTAAACTATCCAAAATAATCAGAAGGGTAGCCGTGTTAGTCTGGATCTGTAAAAGCAGCAAAGAGTTCTGTGGCACCTTATAGACGAACAGACGTATTAGAACATGAGCTCTGTGGGTGAATGCATCCATGGATGCGTCCAAAGAAGTAGGTATTCACCCAAGAAAGCTCATGCTCCAATACGTCTGTTAGTCTATAAGGTGCCACAGAACTCTTTGCTGCTTATCCAAAATAATGATTCTCTAGCTACACTCTTCTCCTTCTTCTTGCTTCTATCTGTTTCTACACTGTGGCTGAAGGAAATTATGGATGTTTTGCAAGCTTTCACAGAAATCAGGTGAAGAGATATACCCCAATATGCGTATAGGTATCTAGAGTGTATTTCAAAAATATCGTTGACAGCCAGTGTAAAGGTAAGGTGCTCTATTCTTTCACTCCTCAGTCAGGAAAGATGAAGGAGAAGGACAGAAGGGACTTATCTGAAGTGGTCACAGGAAACATCTGCTATCATCTAACAAAAAGAAAGAAACTTAAAAGAACCTATCATTGTTTGAATCCATGCTGCTTGGCTGCAGCATGGAAAATCCTGAGATCAATAAGTAAAAAGAATGAAAAAGTATAAATGTTGATGTATCTACTGGGTATATAGTATTGGCTGAAATGTCTCCTAAATAGCTGACTGACCTGAGACATATGTGCATCATGGCTGGAACCCAGGTACTTGGCAGCAATGTCTGTGATGAAGTCAGCATCACAAATGGATGATATGTTCATGCTCAGGGGCTGTTTCCTATTTCTATAGACCTGTGGGAAAAAGCTATAATGATTAGGTGCATGAGGTCAGAGCTATAGGGAACTTAGCTAAGAAGCAAGGGTTTTCCTTAATTTTCTGTCGCTGAATGAATGAAAACCTATAGTATGCAATGTATGGTTCAGAAAAAAGAATCATAGCATTGTCTATCTACAGTAATAACATGGCATGCTCACCTGTGAAATGACCCACTGACTGATTACTTTGAGAGGCTGAAGGGACTAGCATGACTTTGCCTCATGATATTTTCCTGCTTCTCAGGTAACAATCACAAAACTCAATGATGACACAACCAAACAAAGGAAAACACCAAATACAACACTATCTACCAGTCACGGTCTGAAAACAGCCTTCTCATCTCTTTGCTCAGCATTACTAAAGGAGAGAAGGTGTTTGACAACATGCTCATATGACACACGACATAGATCATTACTATTTAGGTTATCTGAGCATCCTTCCCTCACTTGCTTGCTATTGTGCCTACGGTACCTACAAGTGCTATGACGAAATCAGAAAGTAGTCAGTGTACAATGTGTGTTCACATTATTGAAATTAACCAGTGGAGATGTCCATAGATACTGTATGCTGCTTACTATGGTAATTTTCCTCATTTGTAAGGTAGAAAATAAAATGACATTTACAGAGTTTTTCATGTAGCAAAATTTATTTCTAGAGCCTGTAACTAAGCACTCATCTGCTACAGTGTATTTATAATAACAAAGATAAAAATCTTTTTATTAATTTTGGGGATTGTTTTAATCACAGTGATGATTTCCAGATAACCTCTCATAAAACACGGAACCTTCTGAACAAATAACTACTTACTACAAATGTACACATATCTAAACAGGTTCGAAGCAATGCATCTGCTCTTTAATGTCTTTTGTGATGACGAAGGTGGCAGCTTTTATGGCAGAGGGAAAACGGAAAGTGTGTTGGCTGCATATAACATGAGCCAAGCAAACATGCATCTAAATACTAAAGAGCCATCAATTAAGTAATAGTACAGCAACATTTACACTGTTCTTACCCTACCTTGCACAGCTGTTGGTACAAGGTAGGTTTGGCTTGAAGACTTTCAATATGAGGTTATAATAAAACAGTGAAAATGAAAATACCACAAAGCCGCAGCCCCCAATAGAAGAGTAAAATGAATGTTCTCCCACCTGCTGTTTTAACTGATGCACTAATCTGTCTTTCTCTCGTTTAAGAGCCATTACTTCCTCTTGAGTCTTCTTCTTCTTTGAAGCAGACAGTTCAAGCAAGGCAATGTTTGCATCTTTTTCACTGATTGCAGCAAGCAGTGCTTCCTGCCTGATAAAATAAAATACAAAAATACTATTGTTTCAAATAAATCAGAAAACACTTAGGAGTATTTCTTGTAAGTGATATTTGAAAAATCATTTACACTTTGAATAGTCATTCAGTTGCAAATTGTGGCAGGTGTCATAAAATCATGAAAAGACTATGTGCCAACAAATTAATAGAACGGCCTCTCTCTTGATCCAAATATTTCATGACATTTAGCTGAATACACGTATTACATTAGATAATGTAATTTTTAGCAATGCTTCTTCGAATTCTGTCATGTTAGAAACAGTCTTGGACATATAGTTTTAAAATACACTTTGCTTAATCCAAGTAAGCTTGTCACTAAAAAATTTATATTAGAAATACCTAACAAGAAAGACTTAAATGCTACAAATTAAATATATTTTCCAATCAGTTCTTTATCTCTGCCTCTTGGAAATTTAACCATACAAATGACAGATCTCTGGAACTTCCTCTCATTTACTCAACATTTTCCTATTATTTATAAGCACCACACAAGATCTGTTTTTAAATTATCAGTGAGTACCATAATACAAGAGTAATTTTCTGGCAAAAAGTGAAAATGATGAAACATGGACTTCACGGTTACTCCCTCTCTTTCTCTCTCTCTCCTCTTTCCTCTTAATCCATGCTTTGGAGCCATTTGCATGTGCCAACCATGGCATTAATTAAAATAATCCTGCAGTGGAGATGCAGGGAGTCATGAAGGAATGTGGAAGGGTCTTACTCCCCCTTACATTCCTAAGCATCCTTGAAGTCACGACAGCAATCTTTCCCTTAGTTTCTTAAATAAGAAGAAGAATGTATTAGATTTGTGCAATGAGAGAAAAAATATTCCAGTTCAGAAAGAATACATAGTATATAAAAGCTTTTAGAATAGAATATGTTATGGCCTATGCCTTCCTCCAGAAATACGTAAGCTCATGAGAAAAAATAAACATGGATAAATGAGTCATAAATTAACCCTAAGCTCCACCTGTTAATAGCTGTAAGAATATGGCTCATGAACTTCATACAAGGTAAGGTAAGAGGCTGGAAATTTTATAGCTTCCAAGCTTACCAGCAAAAATGTCAAGGAAGCTATATCACTTTTATTTCAAAGTTTCTAATGTATTAATGTAAATATTTAGAGGACAATATTTCTGATGGAGCCAAAGAAAAACAACCCATATATTCTGCTCTCAAAGTTATGAGATATGGATTAATTTTAGATAAACAATTTCATTTTATACTTAGACTTAAAATTCTCATTTATTATTCTGCCTGTTCATTATAATCAAAGTTTCTTTGTTTTTAATTCTATTTTTTATAAATGGTGCATAGAAGGATGCCATATTCTCCAACCGTCTTTGTTTAAGTACAAAGTGACATTAGAAAAGCTAGTTTTAAAATTATTATTTTTTTATCACAAAGATATTATGCAAAAGCATTGTGTATCCAGACTTTTCAATAAGTTTTTAATGGGCTTATAATAATAATTATAATTTTAATGTGCTATTTGTACTTAAATAATGTAATTATTTTAATATGCTTAATTCCCTTAGATGATCTCAGACTTTAAGTGCATTGGAACAGAAAAAAACTGATTTGCAGCAGCTCATCTTCCCATCCTGGACTAAATAAAGAATATACACACAAAAGTCCAAATTCTCCTTCTTCTTGTGGTTGGTTTTATTGGTCACTCAAACAACATGAGAAAAAACAACCCACCCTTCAGCCTCAGGTTTCTCCCTGCAAGACTTTCTTATTTCAGCTCCTACTTTCCTCAGAATGACACCAGGACTTCCTCATGTATCTTTTCTGAAGATAACAAGAGCCACCCAGAGCCAGCAATAAGCATTCTGCATCTTTAAAGGCACAGAAAAATTTATTCTATTATTGTAGAATATATTCCCCTTCTAAAGTTCAGTTGGACAAAATATGTGATTACATGAAATCAGCTAAGCTTAATGATTTGATTGTTCAGCTGATAACAGACATTTTTATTACCATATATATAAAATGGTTACTCACCCTTTTTGTAACTGTTGTTCTTCGAGATGTGTTGCTCATATCTATTCCAGTTAGGTGTATGCACACGCCATGTGCACAGCTGACGGAAACTTTTCCCTAGCAGCTACTTATCAGGCCGGCTGTGGAGCCCCCTGGTTTGGCACAGGTATGGCACTCTATATATGACCCTGCTGGCCTGACCCTTTTTAGTTCCTTCTTGCTGACTACTCCGACAGAGGGGAAGGAGGTGGGGGGAATCGAATAGGTATGAGTAACACATCTCAAAGAACAACAGTTACAAAAAGGGTGAGTAACGGCTTTTTCTTCTTCGAGTGCTTGCTCATATCAGTTCCAGTTAGGTGACTTCCAAGCCGTACCTTGGAGGTGGGGTCAGAGTCAAGGTATTGCAGATTGAAGAACCACTCTGCCGAAGGCCGCATCATTCCGAGACTGGTGGACGATGGCGCAGTGCACCATAAAGCTGTACACTGAAGACCACGTGGCAGTCCTGCAGATCTCCTGAAGAGGTACATGGGCCAGGAAGGCTGTCAACGAGGTTTGCACCCTTGTGGAGTGAGATGTAATGGCAGGTAGAGGAACCTTTGCCAAGCATAACAAGCATGAATACATGCTGTGATCCAGGATGAGATCAGCAGAAGGTCGAACACTTCCTGTTGGCCTGTGTGGTGAACAGGTCGATTCAGGGAAAACCCCAACTGTGGAAGATTGAGTGGACGATGTCCAGATGAATCGACCAATCGTGCATAAGGAACTGTCTGCTCAGGCTGTCCATCAGCATGTTCTGAATGCCCGGCAGGTATGAAGCTTGGAGAAGGATGGAGTGGGCTAGACAAAATTTCCACAGTAGGAGGGCTTCCTGACAGAGAGGAGACGATCAGGCTCCGGCTTGCCTGTTTATACAAAACATAGCTGGGGTATTGTCCATGAGTTCCGCTACACAGTGACCCTGAAAGCGGGGCAGAAACACTTGGCACGCAAGGTGGACCGCCCTGAGCTCTTTGATGTTGATATGCAGAGCCAATTCCTCTACTTGCCATAAGCTCTGAGTTGTCAGGCTTGCGAGATGCGCTCCCCAACCCAGTGCAGATGCATCTATTACCAGAGTCAAGGTGGGCTGGGGAAGGTGGAAAGGGACCCTGGTGCTCACCATGCGGGGGTACAGCCACCATCATAGGAAATTGAGGGTAGGCCTTGGAACGGTCAGCACCTTGTCCAGACTGTCATGGCCCGGGTGATACACGGACACGAGCCATGCTTGCAGAGGCCTGAGTTGCAATCTGGCATGCTGCACCACATAGGTGCAGGATGTAATGTGGCCCAGCAGCCTGAGGCACTGCCTCACCATGGTGATAGGAAAACTGCAAAGGCTGCTGATTATCTGTGAGAGGGCAAGATGCCGCGCCTCTGGGAGGAATGCTCTCGCTTGATTGGCATTGAGAACTGCCCCGAAGAACTCTATTCTTTGCGTTGGAGTGAAGACGGATTTGCTGACATTGAGAATGATGCCTAAGCGTTCGAATGTGTCTCTGACCATTTGCACCTGTGATTCTACCTGCTAACGAGAGTGGCCTCAGAGAAGCCAGTCATCCAAGTAAAGGTAGACATGCACGTGATGGCCATGAAGGAAGGCTGCCACAACTGCCGTGCTTTTAGTGAAGACAAGGGAGACGTGTATAGACCGAATGGGAGAGCTGTGAATTGATAATGTACCTTACCACAAAGCAGAGGAACTGTCTGTGAGATGGGGTGATAGATATGTGAAAACAGGTATCCTTCAAATCGAGGGTGGCGTACCAGACTCTCGGATCCAGAGAAGGGATGGCTGTGCTCAAAGAGACTATGTGGAACTTCAGGCTGACAATGAACTTGTTGAGTTCCCTCAGGTCCAGAATTGGCCTTAGGCCTCCCTTTGCTTTGGGAATGAGGAAGTAATGGGAGTAGAAACCCTTGCCTTTGAGCTCCTGGGGCACCTCTTCCACGGCTCCTAGAGAGAGGAGGGTTTGAACCTCCTAGATGAGAAATTGCTTGAGAGAGGGGTCCCTGAAGAGGGACGGGCAAGGGGGATGGGAGGGTGGGAAGGAGCAGAAGTGGATAGAATATTCTGCCTCTACCGTGTGGAGCACCCACCGGTCCGATGTAATAAGAGACCATGCATGGTAGAAGCGGGATAGATGGTTCAGGAAGGGAGGATAACTGTCTAGGTTATGGACTGGTAATTTGTCCTTGTGTGCACCTTCAAAAGTGGCGCTTAGGGCCTGCAGGCTGGCTTGGACTGACCCTGGCCCTGCCCAGGAGGTGGCGCAATGGCCTATGCCGACTATATCCACTCCTCCTGCTGGAGAAGTCCTGCCTGAGCCTAATGGGGAAAGACCGCTGCTGGGTGGCCTATGGTTTGAAAGACTTCCTTTGGGTTGCGGGGGTATGCATGCCAAGGTACTTAATGGTGTTACGGGAGTCCTTCAGACTATGAAGTCTAGAGTTTGCCTGCTCAGAAAACAGGCTCCGTCCGTAGAATGGGAGGTCCTGAATTGTTTGCTGAACTTCCAGGGGGAGACCTGAGGACTGGAGCCAGGCATTGCGTCTCATCACAATACCCGATGCCAGGATATGCACTGCAGAGTCCGCAGCATCCAAAGAACCCTGGATGGAAGTCTGGGCTACGATTCTTCCCTGCTCAGAGATGGCCCCCAGTTCAGCCCTTGACTCAGACAGGAGAATCTCTTTGAACTTTTGAACTGCAGACCATGAGTTACAACTGTACCAGCTCAGGACCTCAAGCTGGTTAGCGATCCGGAGAGAAAGACCCCCTGTTGATTCTCCCAAACAAATCAAGGCATTTAGCATCTCTTGATTTGGGCACGGGCTCCTGCTGACTCTGCCTCTTTTTTGTTCACCACCTCCACAACAAAGGAACATGGAGGAGGGTAAGTGAAAAGATATTCACAACCTTCAGTAGGGACAAAGGACTTCCGTTCAGCCCCTTTGACTGTAGGGGGAATTGAGGAAGGCGTTTGCCAAATAGTTTTGGCATTAGCCTGGATAGTCTTTAGATAGGTAAGGCCACCCTAGATGGACTTTCTGATGCCAGGGTGTCCACCACAGGGTCCTCGTCCTCTACCACCTCCTCCACCTGGAGGTTCATATTTAGGGCCACCCTTCAGAGGAGTTCCTGCAGGGCCCTATAGTCCATGGGTAGTGGACCGGATGTGAAGGTACCCACCACTGCCTCGTCAGGAGGGGACGAGGAAGATGCTACTGGCAGGACTGGTTCCGTGGCGGCCTCCAGATCCTCTGGGATGGGCTCCTCCCGAGCGCCAGGTGTAGCTTCTAATGGGAGTGGGATTGGATCCAGGTTTTGTGAGGGATCCTGAGGCAGGCAGCTGATGGTTGCCTCAGAGAGGCAAGAATCCAAACGGGATAGTGGGAGAGCACTGGGAGGGCACCTTGGGCCTGATGGTACACCCACGGGGTCCAGAATTGCCACTGAGGTTGCCAGTGGGGCACTGAAGTGTCCTGCCTAAGACTTTCCAGCCTGGATCTGGGCACTTCCAATGCCCCTGATGCTCTGTCTGACCTGAAGAGGCTGACCTCAAGTGGGAAAGCCAAGGGGGGGCAGTGTAGGACTTCTCCACAGAGGCCTCCTCCTTCTCAAATGGACGGGATGAGTGCCGTGGGGAATAATGAGGGCAGGATGGTGATCAGCGATATTGCTGTGGGGAACGGCGGTGAGGTGCAGCAAGGTGGGGGTCCGCCTTGGTGGAGAGCAGTGCCATGATGTAGAGTGGTACTGCAATCGAAGCCCTTGCAAAAACAGGGGCTGTTGTCCAGAACAAGATCTGGAATGGTGCCATGAACAGGACCGGTGCCATCCTGGGGAGCGGTGCCGAGATGAGGTATGGTGCCATGATGTCAAGCTGTATCGCTGCGTAGAGCAGTGCCGGTGGGTTGAGCAACGACTGGGAAGTGCAGTCCAAGGTAGATGCGAGCGATGCCAATAGGTCACAGATTGGGATCCAGACCTCGAGCGGGACCATGACCTATCAACCAACAACCACCTTGAGCGGGAATGGGTCAGGGCTGCGAGACCAGTGCTGCGAGTCAGATCGGTGCTGTGAGTCAGACCGGTGTGGGGCATACGTATGGTACTGGGACTCAGAGTGGTGTCGAGACTCCGAACAACGCGGAGATCCTGGTTGTGGGGCAGATGGCCCGAACATAGCCAGTTGACACTCCTGAAGGTGTCATGTCTCGGGGTAGTGGAGGCCTCTAGACTGGAGACTTGGGCGCTGTCATTTTGATAAGCCCCCTAGTGGCCTCAAAAGTGTCCAATGCGCAGGGTAGCATGACCTCCTCCACCTTCAGCTGCAGGGAGTCCAGGAGCGTGGGGCTTCTGGAAAGACGTGGAGGTTGAGCCTGACTGGAGGGTCAGTTGGCCGTAGGCCCATGCTCTGCAGCATGCCCTGCTGAGGCTGTGGTTTCTGAATCAGGCTGTTGTGGAGGCTTGTCCTTGGCCTGCTTCTTACGGGTAGCTGGTGAATGGGAGTAGTGCTGAGAGGAATGCTTCTGAGCCCTGGTAGACTGCCGACCCCTGGGAGGGCATACCGAGTCTTTTTTCAGTGCCATGGATGGCACCATCAGAGGAGCGCTCCGCACCGAGGAGCTCGGGGCCGGGTATTGCTGCAGACAGAGGGCAAACTCCATGAGGAATTGTTTTAAATGAATGTCCCTCTCCTTTCTAGTGTGAGGCTTGAAGGCTTTGCAGATCTTGCACTTATCTTCTTGATGGGCTTCTCCCAGACACCAGAGACAGGAGTCGTGGGGGTCGCCTGTGGGCATAGGCTTGGTGCAGAAGCTACAGAGTTTGAAGCCCTGGAACGGCATGCCCCGAGTCCTGTGGGGCACTTGTTGAAGGGGGGAAAAACCCAACCACTAAAGATTACAATTAACAATTAGAGGAGAACAATTAACTAACAATGGGTAACTACATAGAAAGATAAGCAGAAGAGCTAGGGATCAGTGGCACACTTGCAAGCAAGAGACCACTGTTCCAATAACCGTCACTGACGGTAAGAAGGAACTGAAGGGGGGTCGGGCCAGCAGGGTCATATATAGAGCGCCATACCGGTGCCAATCCAGCAGGCTCCACAGCCAGCCCGACGGGTAGCTACTAGGGAAAAGTTTCTGACAGCCGTGCACACGGCATATGCACATACCTAACTGGAATTGATATGAGCAAGCACTCGAAGAACTAAAATTACAAACAAAAATTGGCCATACGTTTCCATAATGTCCAATGGTTTATGTTAACTAAAAGAATATTTCTGAAATAGTCAGGTTTTTTTTGTTAGCTTCCATTGAGCAACCAATTTTTGTCAGTATCTTGAACAGTCCTTTAAGACAGCTTTCGCTGTATTAGTCTTGCTTTCAGGATATCTAGAATAAAAATTTGCATTGTTTACTACATTAATGCTAATGGGCTTAAACTCTATTGTTTTATTATTTGTTGCTATTACAGTAGATACATCAGATGAATATCAAGGTATAAACTGAATTGTATTAAAACAAAAAAAAATAATTTATAATTTCGGCTTGATGCCGAAAGATGAATTCTGCAATCACATATTTAGTTCAAATGTTTCCATGTTAGAATTACAAATCTGCTAATAATTGAGTTCCCATACCTAGAACTTATAATAGAAAGCACAATATATAATCTCTGTTGGGATGTGCAATTGAAAAAGTTGACAGAATGGTCAGAATAGAAACCTAATAAACTCAAGCTCACTATGAACTAGTGGTAATATCTCAGATTTCCCAGTGGTTCTTAAATCTGGTTAAATTAGAAGTTAAGATATGTGAATACTGTTACATATTCTCTAGTAGGCTTCACTTTAAATATTTGCCAGCCGGTGGGTTTCAAATTTTCAGTTGCTGCATTGTCATATTTTACTAAGCGTAATGCAGAGTTTACCCAGCTGTAAAAGAAGAGGACTCTCTCAAAGAATCATGTGGAGAATGAAAATGTTAGGTCAACATCAAGGGATAACTTGTCAATTGCTAAGGAAACCAAATAAGCTGCTGTACTGAATCTTTATATTTCCTCCAGAATTTAACTGGCAGTAAGGCCCCAAATCTGAACAGGGAGCAAGGGCAGTCACAGGTCATGGTAAATTTGGTAGCATTCAGACAACTGACATTTAGATTTACTCATATTTTTCTTTATTTTTTCACCTGCTAAAAATGCCATATATACTTGCGACCATAGAAGTGTGTGAGTTTGTAACACTATACATCCCCACTTTCAACAAGCAAATGGACACACACACACACACACACAGAAGAAAAGAAAAGAAAAGAAAAGAAAAGAAAAGAAAAGAAAAGAAAAGAAAATCTTCTGAATATCAAGGGAGCAATCCAACAAACATTGCCAAGTCTGCACTCTGGGTCCTCCAACTCAGTTGATGCCCAGACATGCAGACCTACAGCAGTGATTCATAACCAGTGGGTTCTGTCTACCCCCCCACACACACACACATACACACAGGGGTATGAAAGGCAATCAAAGGGGGTTGCAAGGCATTGACAATTTTTTTACAATCTAAAAAACCCCAAAATCTTGATTCCCCAATTTCCCTTGCTCTCAATGTCAACTATTTTCTGTCAACCTCTCAAAACATGCACAAAAAAAATATAGGGTTAACACTGTTATCCTTGAAACATTTTTACACTAAACATTAGAGGATCGTGAACATTTTTGACTTTGAATAAAAGGTCACCAACCTGAAAAGGCTGAAAGAGCATAAACTCTGCTGATGCCTTTTCACTGGGACTAAGAGACATAGATCATGCATGATTTGAATAGTGACATAGTAACGATCCCAAGGTATAAAATTCAACTGCATTTGACCAGGAGTTTTGGCTAACCAGAGATTAGTTAATCAGATTGGACTATATATTCTACCAAAGATAACATTGGATTACTCTCTCGACTACTTAAACCAACAAGCAAGCAGTAGCTCAAAACAATATGCATTATTGTGACATATATCACTACAATCATTGAGGTTAAAAAAAAACAAGAGCCAGACTATGACAGACCTTTATACAGGCATATATAGGGACACTAGAAACTTTCCCCATCTTTGTGTGGCCCATGCCGTGAGGTCCTAATGCCACTGCAGTCCCTGCACTTAGACTCCATTAAATTCCAGGAAGAAACATCTTAAAAAAATAGGATATTGGCTGTTTTAGTCATTTATTTTAAGTGAAGTGAACTGAGTGTTCATGGGAGAGGCCAGATGGAGAGCCTTGGAGCCTAAAGTTCTCTGTTGTTTCATAGAACATGTGAAGCTCTGACAGCAGCTGTGAAAAATTCACCACACTACCTTGCCAAAGAGCTGAAACCTCCTCTGAAGGGAACTCTGAGACTGAGAGGGCAGTTCAGCCTATTAAACCTGGTCTCTCTGCAAAAAAGTGTCAATAAGGATGGCAACTACTGTCACTGTAGCTGGGGGATTTTAAAGCCATGAAACAAAGAA
Organism: Chelonoidis abingdonii; assembly: GCF_003597395.2. Lineage (NCBI taxonomy): Eukaryota > Metazoa > Chordata > Testudines > Testudinidae > Chelonoidis > Chelonoidis abingdonii. The sequence goes on from NC_133785.1 coordinate 14,612,442, forward strand.
TTAAGCTGCAATTTATTTCGTATTCACTATCAAAACAGCCATTAGATGGTAATGACTTCCTCATTAACCAACATGGACTAAATTTGTTTCAGTGACCTAAAAAGATGGGAAGCTCCATATATAAGTCTCTCAAGTCAGAGATGTACCGTACTCGAAATTGAAGCCTACAGTGTACGACCTCTGAACATATAATTTGAAAATTAGGGCTTGAATGGCACTGAGTACAACATACAGTCTGATACACTCTCCTGCTCACAAAGTTAAAAGCATCAGCATCATTTATCATTCTTAATTACATCCCAAGTTAGCAAAAGTAGTAAATATCATAATATAGTTCTACAGAGATGTTATCACTTATTGCAGCTAAAATGTCTCCTTAGTGTTTAAATAAACAATAGTAATAAAATACATTTTAAAATAATTTATTAGAGCAGTGCATTTAAAAACATTCTCCAGCATTAATATTTAAAGAGAGCAATCCTTTTTGCTAACAGTAGCTTGTCCCCATGCCCCCAAACTAATCTATTACATAAATACTGGAGTAATATTTCTAACATCAAGAAAAGTTAATCCAGCCTTACATGGTCAAATTAGAAAAATCTCTAAATTAACAAAATAGTCCCTAACTCCATCAACATTTTCTTCCAATTTTAATAATAATTCCTTCTTATTAGTATTGCACTTTGAATCCCTTTTACCCATGTAAGGAATTCATTCTTGCCATTCCTTCAAAGAACAAAACAAAAAAAAACAAAATAACCAAAATGCAGATGGCTACTAGAGAAAAATACTGCTGAAGATGCAGATAAAATATCTGTGCATTACAGTTACATGATGGCGGTGAGGAGGGAGGGCAGTGACATCCTGAGACTTCACACTCCCTTTTGATGGGTGACTGCAAAGTCCTATGGAGTCTTGCAGCTGATCAGCTCCCAAGCCAGCCAACTGGATAAAAAGACAGTGAATGCAACAGTGTCTTCATTAATGCACTTGCCTGACAGATTCACTTAGCCTATCTGACAATGAGAATTTTAGGACACTGGGGAGAGTTGTTTGTTGATTTGGGAAGTTTTGTGGAAGTTTGTCTACTTTAACTTATTTTTGTTTTCTATATTACAGTTTAGGGTCTAATGTGCAACCTTTGCTCATGCTGAATAGTAATTATTCAACCATGTAGTCCGACTGAATTCAGTGTCTTCCGACACTATTTATTTGAGTAAATACTACTCAGTGTAAGGGTTGCAGAATCAGGCCCCTAGAAGGAGGATGTAGTTTATGTGTTTAAAACTAATTTCCTATCTGTGCATCTACAGTTCATTTTCTGTCACATATTCATGAGCTATTTGAAACATTTTGGAGCCTATTCAAGAACAAGGTAAGTCTTGAGGATATGCAAGTTTTTATGCAAATTATGGTCAGAGTAATTAGAGAGGGAAATGACTTATTAGAGCATAAAGTTCATTCCTCAGAAATGGCAGTATGCTGTGTTCCACTCAGAGAAATGTATCAGTTATTAAAATTATAATACAATGGATTTTTACACAAAAGGCACAGTACTTTAAAAAGTTGTACAACCTGCCTTTTTTGTGTAACTGATCAAAAAAAATTCTTAGCAATGGATGAACTGACTTAGATACTAAAATCAAGCTGAATCTTTACTGAAAGCCTAAACTAAAACTTTTGAGGGTCAAAAAGTTTACTTTTAATTTTTGGGCACCTCTGTGCTCTGGTTCCATCCTGGATCAGAAATGGAAGTACCCGAATCCTATGAGCATTGCAAAGCTTCTTTTATTTCCAGCATGGTTGGCAGCAGATTCTGAAATCTCATGTATCAGTCTTGTTTCCACTCCTACTTTACAGATCAAAAAAATTTCATATCTATTCAGAACCTGCAAAGTTTCTGAGATGTGTTGACTCCCTACTGAAATTCAACAAAAGATATATGGTATCTAACCACTACTCTCTACTCAGTTTGAATATAGGTTACTATTGACAGAAAGATAATATATAACATGAATAATTCATGATCTATTCATGATTAGATAATTGACAGTTATCTAATATGCACAGAAGACTAGGATTGTTAACTCTCATGTCTGAAATCTACTTAAGTAAAAATTTGTGTAGCATTTGGCAATACATTCACTCCAGTCATATACTCCTGTATATAGTCACAAACTACATTCAGAGGACATGTATTTTGGGCTATGGAAAGAAATGATAAGCAGTACATGATTACTTAAATGTTACTTAAAGGTTTAACATCAACAATGAAGCACAGTATTTGTTAACCTTATTAATATTGATAATATCTTACATTAATATATCAGCTTATTTTCCAAATCATCCCAATGCGGTTTACAAATATTGGCCAAATTCAGAACTAGCATATGAGGTGCAACTCTAATAACTGGTTTGTAGGAATGCAACTGATTTCTGATGTTCTCAAAGTACTGTTGCATCCCAAGGGCGCAACTTGTGGGAGTGTGTGTGTGATGACATTCTTCCACTTCAGTAAAATTATTAAAACATTAACACCCAATGCTAATTAGTACACTACAATTTTAAAAACATCTTCAGACAGATGATATTGTTTAGATGAGGGACAGTTGGCTTAATCTCAACCTGTACAGAAACAATATTGTGCTTCAGTATCAACAGTAACATACAGAGGGTTTGTTGATAGTCCACTTGGACCCACAGTTTTGGTTAATACAGAGTATTTATGCTCTCACTTGCCCTTTTTAGGTGACAGACCCTCAATAAATTATCTTAACAGCTAAATCAGGCAATGCTTTTGGTGTCACCTAACGAAAATACCTGACTATGCCCAGTTCATTTAGGCCCAGATTCGGATACTCTTACTAATGTCTGACCTTACTCTGCAAGTAGTCCCACTGATTTCATTGGGACTTCTTGTTGAGTAAGTTACTACCTAATGTGAGTGAGGGTGGCAAAATCTAGCTCTTAATTTGATGTCTCCAGGAGCATGTTCGTGCACCGTTTCTAGAACTAATAAACAAGGACCCAGTTCAGCAACATATTTAATCCGAACTACTTGTGTGCTTAACGTTGTTCATGTGCTTAAGTATTTTGCTCACAGGGACAATAAACTACTGAATAGCTCCACTACTCAAAGGGCTAAAACCTGTAGTCCTTATTCACGCAAAACTCCCGCTGAAGTCACTGGGAGGAGCTTTAAAGAATAATAACCATTTTTATTTACACAAAAATATTGGCTATGGGACTTCAGAAAGTACAAGATATGCAAAGCTGCGCATATTTAAGTGTGAGTATAAAATTCGCAAAACACAATCCCTAGATGATCTTTAAGCAACAATACAGGCATCTACTCTACGTTTGTGAAACAAGCTGTCTTGGACTGGAAAAAAATTACTTAATATAAAAAGGAAGCCCAAGTATGCTAGAAAGGAAGATAAGATAATGCAAAGAGAAATAAATCCATGAAATAGTCTGCTGAATGCCAAACTGGAAAAGTATACTGTACATAGTATTTTATCAAACTGCAGCCTAAACAAATGTCAAAAGGAATAATTTCTTTAACAAATATGGGCAACAACTGAGAAAAAAGGGTTGTTCACTAACATATATTTAGTCAAGATTAACAATGGATAAAAGAATGTACTAAGAACAGATTTAATAACCCTAAGCTGTCATTCAGCTTGTAGGAGGTATTCAAGATACAGCTAATAAAACACAAAAAAATGGTTTTAACCACCCGGAAAAAAATTCTTAGTAGATTAAAACGCTAAAGGATGACCACTAAGATAAATGCTCTCTTTTGAGTGCTGCCTTGTTGTTAACTTTCATAAAGAGTCTCACAGAAACCTACAACCGTAATACATTGCATTGCCACTTTTCACAGTCAATTTAAAAGGGCACTTCGTAAACACTTCTATTTTACTCCCCAACTGTGTTAGTCTATCAATAATTTTCTCAGCTCTAATAACAGAACCCATGACAATTTTTACGGGTGGTTGCTGGAGACAGTACAATTGCCACATAAAATAGAATGCCAACCTTAAGATTTATAGAAACAAGGTTTTCTAACAAGAACCTTTACAGTCTTGATTACTTGAGCCATTCTGCATAAAATACAAAGATGCAATTTAAAATGTAGCCATTAAAATAATTCAAGTCAGAAATGTTTGAACTAATAATACACACAGAGTACACAGCCCACTTCTCATGTGCTAATCATACTGAGAAAGAAAAAAAACCAGCTCAATCAACTTTTCCCCTTTAATTATTGTTTTCTTTCCCTCATGACCCTGAGTATTCAACCTTAAGTTCAGTAGGAGGTGGCTTGAGACAGACGGTGATGAGAGATCCTGTTTGAAACAGCTTCTCTCTCTGTCACTCTAAAAAAAAAACACTATATGTTAAAACATGCTGTTAATCCATTATAGATGCACATGCATCTTTAGAAAATAAACAATGGAACATTATCTGTATTTTTAAATAGAAAATATGTTGATTGCCTGCATCAATTTAAAATCTGAACATTTTACAACAGAGCCACTGGTCTAAATCTGCATTCAGTTACGGAGGTGTGAATCCAGAGTCTCTATTGACTTCAATGGGATTATTCTGGAATTACCTTTCTGGAGCTAAAAGCAGAATATGCAGATTACATATTATCATATAATCTGTGAGGGCTCCGTTTATACACTATTCCACTTAAAAGCTAAACTATTTTAAAACTGTTTTCAAACAACAACTCTCTTTAGTGTAAGCTATTTTCAGAAAAAATAAACAATAATATGAAATAGCAATGCTGGGGAAACTGACTAAGCCTGTGCCAAGCCATAAGCGCATCAAGGGCTCTAAACAGCATGGAGTCACTGGGGAGCAAAGACAGCAATGTCAAGAAGGCTCTTGAAACACTAATGGCTTGGCGTCAAGGCATTGTGTTCCTCTGGCTCCAACATACCCATATGCCCCCAGTCCCACCAATCTAATCACTCTCCTCCACATCAGCCTCTTTCCTTCAGAGCTGGGGGACTCCTGCACCCTCAGCACCACCCTGTTCATACCCTCTCACCCACCATAGGATGTTGAGGGGAGGCTGAGTGCCCATGTAGAGAGGACACAAGGATAAGAAGGGGAGCAGAGTGAACTTGAGGTTGTGAGCAGGATGGTAGCGTTGTGCAGAGGAGCACAGAGAAGTTGCACTTGATGTGGAAGTTCAGAGTGCAAGAAATGGAGGAGAGAGATTCATCAAAATGCAGTTCTCTTTCCATCCTCCCCTTGCCTCCTGCATGTATCTCAGAGCAATCTTTTCCTCCCTCATTTCCCACTATGTCTCCGCTCCCCATTTAATATCTATGTTTTTTACATTGGCAGCATTGAATAATTCTTTTTTTTCCCCCAGCAGCCTAATATAGGCAAAAGTTTCATTTGCATATAAAAAATCATTAAGAAAAAAATTTCAGGTGCAATTTCAAAGGCAGAAATGGGAGCAAGGTACCCAGTGAACTCCCATTGTCTTTCCATTAGGGCTAGGCATACAATTCCCCTGTGTGCCTTTCAAAACCAGCCCCTTAGTCCCTGTCATAATGGATTTTTTACTTATTAACTTGAATTTTGTTTCATTAATGACAGATAAGGAAAACAGATCCCTTGGAGAGGAGATATACCTATCCATGAAACTAGTTACATCACGGTCTCACTGACCATGTGTCATAAACAGATAGCTAAGGGTTAATGTTTCTTTTACCTGTAAAGGGTTAACAAAGGGAACCAAACACCTGACCAGAGGACCCATCAGGAAACGGGATTTTTCAATCGGGAGGAATTTTGGACTCTGAGTCTTTTTGTTGTCTCTCAGCTATGAAGAGGCTTCTTTCTTCTATCTATTTCTGGTTTCCAACTTGTAAAGTACAGGTTAGAAAAACATATAGGCTTTATGTCTGTTTTGGGGTATTACCATGTGTGTACTTGCTGGAATGTTTTCAAATTGGATATCTTTTTGACTCAGACTGTTCTAGTCTATTTTCTGTATAAGCAAATAGCGCCTGTATGTCATTCTTGTTACAGAGGAATATGTTATGTCTTTTTTCTTTCTTTTTATGATAAAGCTGCTTTTAAAACCTGTTTTGAGTTTTTCTCTGGTTAAGGAGAAAGAAGACAGGGGGAGGAGGAAAGACTTTAAATGTTTATTGAATATTAAGAAAGGTAGATACAAAGGGTTTGAGTGTTCAGTCGTGTGGTTCATCGGGGAACACTACAAGAGCATGTGGGGACCTGGCAACTGGTTACGGTTCCATATAGTACACACAGCCGTAATGTCCAATGACGGGTGTGGACAGGTGGTGGTGGTCAAGATATAGTAGGGAGGCAGTGAGGGTACATCGCTCATGAAGTGGTAGCACACAGTCATGGTTGAGTAAGCGGGCCGGGTTAATGGGGACAGGGGACCCTCACGTGGTGTGGATCCAGATTGGTAAGTTCAGGCAAGGGGATATGGTTTTGTAGGGGGTTGTAAGGTGTTCCCCCCCCCCCGTGGGTCGTGGAGCCACATCGCTCACCTCCTGTATTGGCGGTGGCGGTGATGTGTTCGATTAAATGTCTCTAGACACCGGATAGTGTCCGAGACCATCAGGCGTCTCATAAGTCGCGCATAGCGACGGCCCACCCCACAGCCCTGAGCACACGTTCGTTCCAGGGGTCCCAGGCGCCCAGCGCCCCGACGATCAGAGCGTCGGTGTAGACCTCGAAGCCCTTCGCCCGCAGGGGTTCAGTCAAGGGGGCATATTTCTCAGTTTGCGGGCGGGCTTCGCGGAACGCCGGGGTCCTGTTCTCGAACGGATGGTCACTCGTCGACGGGATGATCTTTTTCCGCTCCTCGGTCCGTGACGACGATGTCTGGCGCAGCGGGCTGTCGGTGCCGGGGATGGTGCGGTTGACCGCGATCTCCCCGAGGTGTGGGCGATGGCCTTCGCTAGGCGGTCCTGGACGGCGTTGTGGCTAACTCTCCTAGTGTCCCAGGGGGAAGAAGCTAAGGGGAGGAGAGATAGATCTCTTCTGTTTCCTTGTTTGGGGTTTGTCTCTTTGTGGAATTTAAAGGAGACATGCTTCTTGGTATTGTGATGTAAAGAGATTGCATCAATACTCTCAGGTTAGCCCAGTGAGGAAAGTCTGGGTGAAGAGAGGGAAGGGAAGTGGGTTATTTCCCTTTGTTGTAGGCTCAGGGTTTCTGAGTCTTGGGGTGCCTCCAGGGAAGGTTTTGGGGAGACTAGAGGGGGCCAAAACCTGGAAATTTTGGATGGTGGCAGCGAGATCAGATCTAAGCTGGTAAATTGAGCTAGAGGGGTTCATGCTAGGCACCAGATTTTTGGACGCTAAGGTCCAGATTGGGGAGATGCTTATGATATGGTGGGAGCCGTGGGATGTTAGAATCCAGAAGCACATAGGAATATTATTTTTCTTTTTCCTGCTAGGTGTTTTAGCAGAGAGAAAGGTTTGGTTTTAAAAGCAGCCAGAGAGAAAAATTTTTTCTGTTTCTCTTCAGCTCAGCTGGCTTGCATTTTAAGCAGGAGCGATTAAGGTGACATTAAGGGTCTATTGTTAAGCAATATAATTCCAATTGGAATAAGTACCACAATACACACAGCAAATAAACTGGTTTTCTAGTTAAACAGTAGCCAGAAGAAGAAAAAAGGACGGCTGCTAGGGCACGTTGCAGGAGACAAGAGAGCCAGCAGTTCAGACAATAACCACCAGAGGGCACCCCAACACAAGAAAACAGGAACCATGACTACCAAAGATGCCCAGAAAAAGGAACGAGCACTGCAACAAGCCATAGACAACGAAAATGAACATAGGAGACGGATGGGAAGATGCTTATGATACCATGTCTTTCCAATAACTGCCATATTATCATTTGGTACAAACTGATAGGAATGCCCACACGAGTAGGCAATACCCATGTTCAGGAATATCTTAATGATGACCTTTGGTAAATCAGGGTCGAGTACTAAATATACCCATGCCAAAGCTATTTCAATGCATAATTAAAAACAATAGAACACATACATCTGTGAAAAAATGATGTTAAGATATTATCATTATTTCTGGTTATTACGATTCTTAATTACAATTTGTTATTTGCCCATTTTGCCCCAGTGCTCTGCAAACCAACACAAGCTTGCTTGTCTAAAATACCTCTGCCTGTAGTAAGACATACAACCATACAACAAAGAGGATTAAGAATGTTTAGGAATAATAAGACCAATGACATCTGAATACAGGGGCCTGTGTTACAGTGGGACACAGCACTGCACAAAGTCTATCTAAGTTAAATAGGAAAACAAAACCATAGGTAATCTGTCACTGTCAAACCACTCGTCTTTCAACATTGCTCCTGGTGTTTATAATGGACAAAGACAAAAGTAGTTTGCAGGATGAATGGTTTGATCCCAAGAGTATAATTTTCAGCCAATTTTTTAAACTACCAAAACGATAGTGTGCTTTTGAAAAAAAAGTTACTATTGTTTTGTTTGCTTTACTGAAATTTTATAGCACTTGAAATATCTATTTTATAAAGATTTATCTCATAAGTTAGAAAACAACTTTTTGTTTATTTTTTTATTTTATTTTTATTTTTATAGTTGACCAAATATTCCAAATTGCCAATGTTTAGTACAACCCAAAAGATAATTACTCTCATTAGTGGGTGGGGCTTACGTCGAATTTTTCATAGCATTTTGATAATGAATCTGTGAATATGATCCTTTGAGCAAACAAATAATTAACAACACACTTGATGACTTCTTGGGGTTTCTGTGCATAGGAAATTTAAATAGAAGTATGGAGAACATTTTTGATGCAGTTACATGAGGGCTTCCTCCCTAATTTCCATACAGTTAAAGCAACAGCATTTTCAAGAGTAGGAATTTCAAAACTAGTAAGCCTCAAAGACTGGCAGGCTAAACTTTTAAGAGGCCCATCAACAGAATAATTAGCTCCATTCTGAACGAATAAATAGAAATCCATATTTATTTGCGATAAAACATGTGCTTCAAACTTTATGACACTTAGGCCAGGTCTACACGACGCGCGAAAATCGATTTTAGATACGCAATTTCAGCTACGAGAATAGCGCAGCTGAAATCGATTATCTAAAATCGATCTACTCACCCGTCTTCACCGTGCGGGATCGATGTGCGCGGCTCGCCATGTCGATTCCGGAACTCCATTGGTTTTGGTGGAGTTCCGGAATCCATGTAAGCGCGCTCAGGGATCGATATATCGCGTATAGATGAGACGCGATATATCGATCCCTGAGCAATCGATTGTAACGCGCCGATATGGCGCGTCGTATAGACGTGGCCTTAGTAAGCAATGGGCAGAGAGAGGAGACTGTTTGAATAGATACGTTTACCAGAATGCACTTTTTCTGGGGGTACATGAGTAATATCATGGCTGGGGTGGTTGAATTCCTTCCTCCTATGCAAGAGGAGGATTTAATCTATGCAAGGGAAATGGAACTGGGCAAGGTCATAAAGAACTCGGTCTGTACAGGGAACATGGGCTGCCCTTGAAAGGGATAAAGGCCGAGCTGGGAAATCCAGGTGGAAACTCCTTTCCCCGAGTAGCAGGGGTCATTTGGAAGCAAACCCTGCCAGGGCAGAACAACAAGCATTAAGGATTGAGGGGAGGCCAAAACCCAATTGAAATGATGCATGCTGTTGTAGAAAAAGTTATTTCAGCATCAATTCAAGAGTTACAGGGCGCTACAGGACAAGCAGAGTTAGACCAGTGGGATGAGTACCTCTAAGACCCAAGAGGCAGAACACAAGAATGGCAAGAGACACAATCACTGATGGCAGGGGTGGAACAACATCAAGGAGGGGTTGAGGGGCAGGACATTTCAGGAGAGAGAAGTCTAATGGACACGGTTTGGGAGAGCACAGTGCTGCAGCCAAGGAGAGCCTTGCATCAGTTCAGGCACAGGATAGTTGATACACGGCTCTCTTAGACGTCAACAGCTTTTCACAACTGTTACAGGTTAACTTACAATTGTTTCAGAGGCTGGGAGCTTACCTCACCAGGAGGAGTCCTGGTCACCATGCATGGGTTCAGCTTTGGGATAAAGGAATAACTGGACGCTGCAGTCCCTAGACAACGGGATCATTAATACAAGAGAGAAAAATGGGAGACAAAAATTCAGGGATAGATTGCCTCGGGACTTTGAGGGATTCATGGAGATTAGTTAAGAATATGGTAATACAGAAGCATTGGACCAAAGAGGAGTTTACCTTCTCTCCAATATTAAAGATGAGATATTGAGAGGTGAATACACAGACATTTATCACTGCTTGACAAGGAAGCTATCAAAGACAATAAGATGGGATAGGACAAGCAAACCATTCATAGAATCATAGGGTTAGAAGAGACAACAAAGGTCATCTAATATAGCCCCTTGCCAAGATGCAGGATTTGTTGTGTCTAAAACACTCAAGACAGATGGCTATCCAGCTTCCTTTTGAAAACCTCCAGCAAGGGAATTTTCATGACCTCCATACTGTTTTTACAGTTAAGAAGTTTTTCCTGGGATTTAATCTAAATCTGCCAATGTCAAACAACCAAGGATAGCTGGAATCTGAGAAAACTGGGAAGCAGCTCTTTTGATCTACACATGTGTTATTTTGGAGCAATACCCCGAAAGAAGCCCAGCATTATTCAAATATATGGACATTATATGGCAGGCATTTAATACATTTGGGGGCATGGATTGGTTTAATTGCGATGAGCAGTTTAGACTGAGGGCTGCAACACAGGCTGGAATTCATCCCACATCACATGTTCTGCTTGGGGTGGATGACACCATGGGGACCAAGTGTTCATACTGACAGCAGCCTATCTATTACTCAGCAAGCCCAACAGAGAGCCCATGCTGTGAATGACATTTGCTGGACTTTTGACGAGAGCAGGTCTTTGCTTTGGGGCCCATGCGTCCCACAACTTCTACAGCTTTTGGGGAAGGCCGAAATGTGGTAGAACACTGGGGTAAATCCACTCCCCCTCCTGCTTGCTCTGGAGTAAGGGGCAGAGCAGCTGGCAGCTGGGGAACTGGCAGAAGCTTCTAAGTCAAATTAAGCTCAAAGTGTTGTGGTTATTCCTTTGGGATTACTCCCAGCAAGACAGATGGGTTGCATTTATGGGAAGGGTTTACAGCAGGTTTTAGGATTCCCTATATGAGGGTAAGAAGTCATGTAATGTCCACAAATCTGAGGTCCATAGAAGGGTTGGAGCACATTGTAAAGAAAAAGATTGCACAGGAAATAAATGCTAACAGAGTTGCAGGGCCATTCAATCATTTACTTACGAAGAACATCTGAGTTTCTCCCTCTAGTCTTGGTTCCTAAGAAGGCAGCTGGCGCTTGATCCACTACTTGTCCTACCCACACAATAGTTCAGTTGATGATGCAACAGACCCTGAATTATGTTCAGAACATTATTCTTCCTTCAGTGAGCCTGCGTGCATGGTTAAGACCTGTGGCCTGGGGGCGCTGCAGGCAAAATGTGACATCAGGTTGGCATTTCTGTTACTGCCAGTGCATTTTTCTGATTTTAACCTTCAGGATTTCTGTTTCAAGGGTCAGATTGTCTGTCTCTGACTCAGCAAGAATTCAGGACAATGCTGGAATGCGCAGTGGGATGGGCATCTGGTTTATACTATGAAGTACGCTATTTGGATACTTCTTGTTTGCACACAGGGCAGATTCTGAGGAGTGTTCTAGATTACTGGCCACACTGCAAGGTCTGCCTGGTACTTCTGTGGAAAAGAGAGAAGAGCACTCTTCAAAGCCAACCTACCTGGGAATTGAGTGAGATATATAGGCTGTTATATCTAGAATCCCCCTGGATAAACTGGGGGAACTTCTGGGATTGATCATCAAGACTAGGGCAGCAAAGAAGGTTATACTGTGGGAGTTGCAATCTATTATTGGGCATCTATATTTAGAATACCAAGGGGTGGCATTTTGCATCAAACTGTCATCTGCCACACAGAAATAGCAACATTCAACCATTTTATAAAGCCTAATAAAGAGAAAAAGGAGGATTTAGGAGTTTGGGGACAGTTTCTGAATCAAGTTAATGGAGCATCTTTTTGGAGGGAAGAATGGATGATAGAAGCAGATTTAATGGTTCATTCAGCTGCATCAGGAAGAGTAGGTTTTGGCGTATTTTACCAAGGCAGCTGGTCTGGCTAGAAATGGCCCTGAGATTGTACAGTAAAGAGTATCACATTCCAAGAATTCCTTCCAATTTTGGCAGCAGTAACTATCTGGAAAATGGATTTTTCAAACAAAACTGTGTTTCTGAAATGACAGCATGCCAGTGGTACATGTTATGAATCACCAGTCCTTCAGATCACTCAGGATTATGAAGTTGGTAACAACATTTGTATTACAGTGTTTAAATCTTAACATGTTTCTCTGCCAAGCATATGCCCAGGACATATGAATTGCTGAGGCCACACTTGAAGCCCTCTGGCAGGGGCTCCAACTCATTGCCAAATATGCTGCAGAATGGACTGGTAAAGATTGGATTTCAAGGAAAGCATACCTGAGGGGAGCTGAGTCAGGGGGTGTTGGGGATCTTACATCTTGTACAGCAGGGAGCTGATCCGCTCCTTTTTTCGAACCCCCTTTAGTGGAGCTGAGGAATGGGGATTGGTGCTCCATCTGGAACAGCAGGACAGCAACCCCCTGCTTTATTCATTTCCTTTCATCTTATATGAAGGGAGGATGGTGAGGTCCAGGTAGCAGGATAGCTGGGACCTGGTTGGGGATTATATGGAAATGTTCAAGGAAAAGATGAAGACCTGCACTGTACAATTTGTTGCCTGGCACTCCCAGATATTTTAAGTGGATAATGTTGCAGCCACATGAAATCACATCCATTGCCTTCTGTCTTTTTTCTGGTGTGGCCAGAAAACATGACTGCGAACTTATTAAGTACAGTGTCTCTCAGAAATTACGTAACACCAATGCTCCATAATTTCCACTGTTGAACAATACATGTCCAAATGGAATTCTAGTTGTTGGTTTTCATCTACAAAACCCCTCATGATTTGGGACCCGTTTGCATGATATGTTGCCACTCTCTGTATCACAATAGAACAGGTGAGACCAATAAAGTCACTCATACAAGAGTTTCTAGATTTAAGACACTCAGGGCTAATGGCAGAGTTTTCTCTGAGAGTCCTTAACTTTGGAATGTGCTCCCCATTATTGTCTGCCAGACTCTGAATTTACTAACCTCCTGGGCATGATGCAAAGTCCATCTTTTTTCTTGACTGTTTGGGTTGGTGAGAGATATGGTGGCTTTGATCTGTTGTAGTCATTATTATAATCAAGTTGTAGTTTATTGTTTAGCATTGATATGTGTGTAAATTCCGTAAGAAAGTGAATAATCTTAACTTTATTTTAAACCTATAAGCAATTTTACCAATAACTGCAACAATTTATTGCAATTTACTAATTTTTGTTTTTTAAAATACAATGATCTTGTCAAATTTATTTATTTGACAGGGGACTGTCGTGTTAGAGGATGAACTTTCTTTCACCTCCCACAGCATTTTGTCTGAGGATTTTCTTACATATAAAAAAAAATCTCTTTCCTCATTAACAAACCACAGCAAACTTGTTATCATAATAATATTCAGATATTTGTCATATGTCATTTAATTTTATTTTTACTTTTTGCAAGTAAGTATACTCTGAGTATGAATAAAGAGTAACCAAATATTTCAATCTTTATTTGCCTTCTATGGAATACCAATAATTTTGATTTTGTGAAGCACCTAGAGAAGTACAGGGTTAGATTGTAAACCCTGTACTTCCACTGGTGTGCAGTTACTAAAATAAACACTATAAAGTCTAAACAAACAAACTGACTCTTGTTCATTTTTCAGCTGTAAATGAACACCTTAACTTCTTGAGGCCAACTGTCTGGTCTAGATCAACCAAACTACTCCAGCCCTAACTATAGCATACAAAATGAATGCTTTCAAAACGCAACACATCAAGAGGGAGAGTAATGTTGGGAGGTGAAGAGAACATGGAACGGCTCCAAGTATTTCGGAAGGAAAAAGAGAGGAGATCAGACAACAGTACACAAATATTTCCCTAATTAGTATCTTAAAAGACTAGTCATGAAAAAAGAGGTAGGATACCAGAGTCATGTTGACTAATTATGACTTCCTTGTTAAGGGAGTTACTGCAGGCAGTGCCAGAAGCATGCATATTATCATATGATTCAAATTTGTATAGGACAGCTTACTCATTGATCTTCTTTGGTGGGTAAACGGTTTCAAAATTTGTTTTAGGCTAAAGAACCAATTTAAAAAAAAAGACAGATGTACAATTTTAGGGAAGAGTACATGCACTGATCAAGAACTGGAAGACAGATTATACTGGCTTTCTCAAACATAGACAAAACAGACACAGCAAATATCACTGAACTGTAGCAAAGAGAAGACATTTTGCCCAGTAAGATATATGTCTGCATAGAAGTCAAGAGTCATTTGTTTGGGCCACACAATAGGAACCCGATAGTGAGACATTTATTTCAGGCACTTCCAAAAATAGGTGCTGTAAAGGCAAGTTTTAAACAGGACATGCCAAAAAAACAAACCAAAAAAGGTGCTGAAGTAGGAAATAATAATTCAAAACATAAAACATCTATGAAATGTAAAAATAATTGTCAGTCATCAAATGGAACAAAGGAGCTGATGTGACCATGAAAGAGAAAAGATTTAGAACTAAATTCTGCTGTTGGTCACAACAGTACAACTCCAATTAAAGATAATGAAATTCCATTGGTGTACATGAAAATAAAATTACCTAATTTCTAAGTGACATTATCTTTCAGAAATACAGCATATAAAAGACTCATGTCACAGCTATAGTAGACTACGAGAACGTCTGGAGTACAGCATTTATAAAACATATTTCTATGTGAAAAAATTAAGTGCTTGTTGGACAGTTGGCAGATGGACAGTATGGAAACTGAAGTTCTCCACCGATCTACAGAACTGCAGACAGTGTTCTAAGCAACTGCTTGTAAATGCACTTCAATATGAGGGGGCTTTTCTAGGAGTAAGGAAGCAGTTCAGTCTCCAATATCTATTTGTTCCTGGGCTTCCACGTGAGACTGCCAACAGGGAGTGTGCATTACACTAGCAGTATTGATGACTGTTTCTATGACCTCACAAATCAGACTGGAACTACCAAATTCATTTCACATACATGCACCCACTAAAAAGTTGGTTGATGGTAATGACTTGGAGGTAAAATGCCTTATATACTACTACCAGTACCCTGAGTGTGATAACCATGCAGCCAGGCTTCTCCTCCGTCATCTCAAAGCACAGTGTTTTAAATATCAAGGTTCTTGCCTATTTACATCTTGCTCTTTCTTAGATGTCAGCTAAGAGGCATTAACTTGCAGACACTTATATCTGTAATCATTCAATCACATTTTAGGGAACCAAAGCATGCAAGATTCATCCATATGGCACACAGCTGAGTTTACTCCAACAGTAAGACACATGTGCTGGCAATGGATGTAATGCTATATTGTAATAACCTTCAAAGAGATGGTGAGGTGTAGGGCTATGTTTGGCAGCTAATATCTATACATGTTTTCAGATTTTTTTGCCCCAGTTTAGAATGCAAATATCCACCATCAAGGCCTTTCCTCTTTCTCCTGCTGTATAACATGAGGTAACCTCTGGAAGCTTGGAAATGTTCATCTCCTGGCTTGCACCTGAAAAAATCTACAGGGCCTGAGAGCCTTGTGCCTCACTTATTGTAAATCATCAACTGGGATTAGGCAGATGGTATTTCTATTTGAATTACAATATGAATTTGTCCAATGAATACTTGTATGAATGAAGCTGACAAACAAACAACAGCATTTCTTTTTACAATTCCCTAATAATAAACCATGGATAAATTTATAACACTTTCACACCAACAGCTGAAAAGTGCCAAATGGAAGTTATGTTACAAAAAAATGACATGAGTAGTCTGACTTTTGTTGAGGAACATAGTGTGAAAGTTACTGTTAAATTCTCTGTTTGAGTGTCAGAAGACAGATGGGTGGGTGTCAGAGAAAACCCTCTAAGGATAGCCCTTTGGATTATATGCTAAATAAATGGCCTTTACCCGGTGTTCTGAAACGAATCCTAAAGAGGAAAGTTCTTGGTGTCTTTAAAATGTTTGTAAATAAATTCTGGTAAAGTTAATTATGTCCATTTTAAGGTAAGAATCTTTAAGTTGTGGATAGCTTTGGATCCAGAAGCAAGCCAGAAAGCATCTGTATTAATGCAAATTATCTAACTGATAAGGTGGAAGCCACTGAAACCTGGGCTGCCTATGAAACAAATACAAGAAAATATGGGTTAATTCCTCTGTTTTGCCTGAAATCAACAAGGGTATTTGTATATTTTAAGTGATGATTGACTGCCCAGAAGGGGTAGATCTGTTTTTTTTGTCTTTCAGATAATCAGAGAAAACTGATGCCAGCTGAACAGCATTCAACGTATCATGCTTTTACTGGCACAATAGGAATTATGTTTTGTGTTCTATGTCCTGTCTTGTGGTGCTCGTCTCATGGCCAGTATTGTTGTGTTTAATATTTTCATAGAATAGTCTAGTTTAAAATCAAACAGAAGGGTTAAATTAAAATGCAGATACTTGTTTTATTCAACTTGGAATACAAAGTGTTTGAATAAATCAGGAAAATGTGATATACTAAAGTCCAATACATTTCCTTAAGTAAGAAAAGAAACTTCATTGGCCAAATCTTTTACTTGAAAATTGTTATTAAAATTTGCATACCAACAGTCTTTGGAAGCAAGGACATGAAAAATTAACCCACTCCCCATATTGTACATGGGATCCTTCTGGCTATCTCAGATTTCTAGCCAGAGGGCTTGGGATGGTACGAAGCTATTGAGTGAACTCCTCAAGTGGGTGTGCTTGTCCTGGCTTGTTGCTCCAAAGCTCTGTAATAAAGTTATTTTAGTGGAAGTTTCCTTTGTAAGTTAAAAGAAGCCAAGAAGGGAAGAAGGAAAAAGAACAGAATGAATTAACTGGAAAAAAAAATAGCTAGCAAGCTCAGGCTAAAGATAAAACACTGGCCCCATTCAAGGACACTGCTCACAGCTAAGACATGGCTGACAACCAAGAAAAGGGGGGTCTTGAATGTGCCCAAACAGCGATGAGATCTGCAAAACACTGCCAGGCACTAATGAAATGTGTTAGGTTTCTTTTCTCACAGGTAAAGAAGCGCTACCCAAAGACCCTAGCAGCCTTGCCACTCCTTGGAACCAGGAAACTGGATCTATGTAAAGGTCCACCAACTGGACTGCTTTGGCTCCATGCTGGAAAGGCCCTTATTAAGTCCTGTTGACTACCAACACCACTGTGAAGTGTCAAAGACTGACTGCTTGGACCCATGATTCTCACTGCAAAAAGACCCCTCCACCTCAGGAGGATTCCCCTACTGATGATTAGCCTATTTCTCCTTCTAGCTATGCTGTGCCTTCTGGACAGCAAGGAAAAAGAACAAGGTGGAGTGCTAGTAGCCTCTCCCTTGTCCACTAACAGACCTACTGTGCCTTTTAATTTTTCTAGAAAAAGCAAAACCATTACAGGGTGATGTGGTAGTAACCTCTCCCCTGTAGGATCCTAAACCACGACTGTTTCGGGAAAGAAGAAGGAACACTCATTCCACTGTAATTGTCAAAGTCCAGGAATTCCTGACTAGAAAGGACATTAAGAACTGACCCTGGTGAAGAAACAAAGAGTTATACACTGGCAGGAAGAAATATGTGGGACCCAGACTTGAGAACGTGGTATTGATTGGATTTTGGGGTTTATTCTACAGGCTGCACCCTGTGTTCTGGATAAATCCTTCAGCATGTATTGCTCTCCCTAATTAGATTTTAAATGACAAGTACCAAAGGCATCTTGTTGCCACTGCCCCTGCCATCTCCTCCATTACACTATTACCCCTGTAATACATCCGAGTACAGGCTGGAGTTCGTGAGTTACATGTCATTTCCACCCTTAGTTCTATGACCCAGAAGTTACTGACAGAGATGTTACTGAATATCACTGAGGCTGGGAAGGCATTGCAGTGGGATCTAGTATGTTTAGAAATTCAGGATTCCTGAATGACCAGCTGATGGCCAATCGGAGTGATCTTGAGCACCAGACTTGGCCCACTGCCCTTACAGACACATCAGGAGTACCATCTGATCTGTGGTCATGGAGACATACTGGAGACTTTCTGGGTGGAATTGTGGACATTCACAGTGCTCCTTCCAAGCATTTGGACCAGTTAGGGGGGTGTGGGCTCCCACATACCAAATCCTGATGAGTCCATGGGGAGGATGCATGTGGGACTGGATTATTCACTGAGACATCTGGGAAATTAGACCACCTGGTATACCTAACTAATTTATAGTCAGTGCCCCTAGAATAACACCTGACATTTTGGATAGGAATAGGGAGTCAATGGACATTTTGGCTGTTAGAACCTGTACAGCTTCAGTGTATCCATAAACTGAAGCCAGGGGAAGTTGTTACTGTTCATGATAACGTTTGCTGGGAGGGTAGAGGACAAGGAACTATCCTGACAGGACACCTACTTTTTCAAGCTAATGATAGCTGTGTGTATGTCAAAACCACCACACTGCAAGATATACCCTTTAATTGAACCAGCTTAGTACCTAAATGGTTTCAAAATTTGCTTTCATTGTTACCAGAGATTCAAAGAATCTCAGAAATACAAGGGCAAATTCACATGCTTCAAAATATATATCAAGTTGAAAAGTATGCCTTTCATACAGCTTATAGAATGTTCACTTTATGTACTAAGCATGATGTATTGTGCTTTGTGACTAAAACTGCACAACAACCCCATCATATTATTGTTATGGAAATGTTATTGCTTATATTGCTATTAGTTAGCTTAGGATTATGTTGTTGTTGTAGTAAAGGAAAGTAATACCTTTCATGTCCATGCTAATCATGCATTGTCATTACATTCAATCAAAACCCCTAAGGTTGAAACATCTAATGTAAAATCTGAAATCCATGGCTTAATGCAAAGAGAGATTTGAAAATATCTGTTGTACTAGAAGTACAAAAAGGGGAAGTGTGGAAGTACAGAAGAACTGACAGGAATTTGTAGGGGATCTTAATGCATGACAGTCTCTGTTAGCCAGAGTTAGGCTAGCTGTAACCCTAATAACGCGAGATTTGTAGAAGCGAGGATTGTGTGAGGTGAGCAGAAACAAAATGTGTGAGAAGTTGTTTTGACCTTGTGCAGATAGACTGGCGTCTCTTCAGAAGTGAGAAAAACAAGATATCAGGATGACCTATGAATAAACAAAATGCAGCTGTTGTTTTCCACGCTGTATCTCTTGATCATACCCTTAATTTTGAGGACCTCCTCCCAGACCTTGGGGCATGGTTTACTGGCCTTTTCCGTACAATTGTCAAATGGATTATTTTCCTTCTTGACCTTTTATGTATTATTTGGGTAATGATTCAATGCGCAAAATGTTTGTGTAATGCTGTGATCAGAGGCTCTGCTGTCCGTGAAAAAAAAATCCAGTATCTGTCCCTCCAGCTTGACCGCAAATTGCGTAATGGGCCTGACAATTTGGGTTTGTCAGGCCTGAACGGGGGACTGTGAAAGTTACTAGCGACCCCCCTTAACAGCTAGCAGGCAGCCATTACAGGGAAGCAGAAGCCTTAACATACACAGTAACCTGAACTTTTGAACTATCTTCTCTTCTCTGCCTTGAGGTAGAGGAATCTGGCTCTAAACCGGTTTTTACTGACCAGATAGCAGAAGTATGGGGTCTGGCAACCACCAATCAAGTGTTAACACGGCAAGAGTCTTTGTCTGAATGTGTATAAAAGATTTGTGAAACTCGTATGAGACCGAGTCTTTGTACCAAGGTGCAAGGCTCTCCTTTTTTTCTGCAGAATAAAGCATCTTTTCCTTATCCCTGTCAGGCTGTTATTGGCTCTCAGCTAGGCAGACCCAACATTTCGGTAACAATAGCAACAAGGAGACACTTGTGGACTCATTTTTGGAGGTGTTGAATACTAGAGCCCCAGCAGCACCCAAGAAAGTCAGTAGGATTTGTGGGTGCTTAGTACCTCTGAAAATCAAGCCACTTAAACTTCATACACATCTTAGATTATATTATGGCATTGAATAATTCACATGCAAATAATATTTTTGTTTAATGACAGAAACCAAATCAGAGGAAGATGCTAATAAATAGCTCTGAATCTTAACTGAAGGTTGATGATGCTTTTTTTTTTTTTGCCAAACCCATGATATACTGTAGCACAGTTGACTATAAAAACATTAATTGCTGGAACAAACATTATAAGAGTAGTTGGTGAAAGTAGCAGAGTTGAAAAGATTAATAAAAAATTATAGGATGGAAAAATAAATAAATCCAGAACTTAAGAACATTAAACAAAGCAGCAAATCATTTAAACTTTAAATGCTCTGATTCAAAGCTGCAAGTCGAAAAAGTGATAACTCAATTAAAAAAATAGGTTTTTTTTTTCAAACTGTAACCTTGTTAGAATAAAGGAAGACAGTGCTGCTGATGATGTAAAAACACTAATCTGTGCAATATAGTCACACTAAAGAGATGACCAAGTTTGCATTGTAACAAGCAAAAAAGTGGCAGCTCTACTAGAGGTGAATGAATCATAAACTATAAATTACATGCAGTTGCAGAAGCATATTCAGTAACCATAAATTACTTTCAGAGAGCCTAAAATTCAGACCAAAGTCATAAATTTAAGGAAGAAATGCTGCCTGTGGTATATAATGGCCAAGCAAATGAAATAAAAGGAGAGTGTAGAGTGAACGTGACCACAAAAGGAAAAAGCACACTTCGCTGTTAGTTGTAGTACCAAACAGAAGACATTTTCAATTAAATGAATGGGCCTGTATATGTTTGAATTTATTAAAATAACGAACGAAATTACAGGTCATGATGACCTTAAACAAACTATAGACTCCAAAACATAGAAGAGAAAAAAGGTTTCTAAGAATCATTTCAAATACTACTTGAATCAACAACACATCTGGAAAGAATTGTGACAAAAACAGTAAGAATTAGCTGCTATGGAAAACGCTCTCAAACTTAAAAGTATGGGTGGCCTAGTGGGTCACACAAGTGATGCTTTCCATTCTGGGATGAACTCCCACTAAAAAGGAGGAATACTACTTAAAGCAAATAGCATCATAATTACTATTTCTATGTGAAATGAAATCCTTGAGAGACTTTAGAGACGTCTGTTTACTTGCCACACATGAAAAAACAATTGAACAGGTGATAGGAAATAGCCGTTTATGTCTTAAACATCAGTACTACTGTTCAAAGAATCCAGTGCTGATAGAAACAGTTCCTGCATATCCATGGGAAAAGGTAGGCTCTAGCTTTTCTCATTGTCATGTAAAGGACTATATGTTAATTATTGTAGATGACTGTCCTGTCAAGCATATCAAGTGTTGCAATTATTAAATCCACGCATCTACAATCCAAATCCAAATGTAAATGAAATTCATATTCTCTAGGCATATAATCCTTGTAACAATGGTCCACTGTATTCTGGTAATGAATTTAAAACATTTGCCTCAACCTCTGAGTTAGGTTGCAAACAAGTCTACTCATTCTCCAAGTAAAATGGCCATGCAGAACCTAGGGAAAGGGATATTGAAAAAAGAATTAGAAGGGAACACAAATAGATATTTCTATTTTTCTGGATTATGAGATGGACCCTAGCTCAGTGCTGTGCAAACTGGGGGTGCACAAGAGGTCCTCGGGGGAAGAAGGGGGGGATGAAGAAACTTCGGCCTTTCACTTTTAAAAAGCAAACATACAAATAAAAGCACAGGCTGACTTATTTTCAACAATTTGTTTAATTTCATAACTACAGTAGGCCTAGTATGCCTTTAAATTAATTTTAATTCTCATTAATTTTAATTCATTTAATGATTAATAATTGATATTATAATACATAAACTGGCAACATATATAATAATAGCTGAGAGCCCAAGACCTCTTGAATGAGTCATATGCTCTAACACTAAACCAAATGAATGAGTAGTCTCATCTCTGTGTTTTCCCGCCACCTTTTGAAGTGAAAAAGAGTTTCAGATTACAAGTAATACAAAAAAAAGTTTCCGATTCAGTTTATTACTTAAAAGAACTTCAGTCTAGCAATCAAAGAAATGGTTACTTACTGTAACTGTGGTTCTTCGAGATACGATGCAGACGTGTATTCTGCTTAGGTGACTCACAAGCAATACCCCGTCCAGGGGTGGGGGCTCAGAGTCTATGTGAAATGAAATCCTTGAGAGACTTTAGAGACATCTGTTTCAGCTCTTCTCTTCATTCAGCCATGCAGCAGTTGTGTTGTAAGGTGCAGAGAGTTGAGCACAAGATGGAAGGTGAGGCCATGGATCCAAGTGAGCAGGTTGGGATGGAGAAGAAGCATATGGGAGGCTGAATTGACAGAGCCAGAAGGTCTGAGAACGAGCACTGTCTCACTCACACCGGAACAATGAGGATGAGCTTGGCCTGAGCTGCCTTGAGCTTCAGGATTACCTGAGGAATGATCAGAATTGGGGGAAAGGCATTTGGAAGAGTCAACTGCCAGCTGCAGTGGAAGGCATCACAGAGGGAGCCCAGGTTGAGCCCCTCCATTCCCCTGAGAGGAGAATAGGCAACACTTTCTGTTTTCTCTCATCACAAATAGATTGATCATAAGGATGCCCCATGTTGTGAAGATGACCCAGAGGACACTCAGCATCAGGGACCACTCATGGCTCAGAAAGAAAACCCTGCTGAGATGATCCGTGAGACAATTCTGCATCACCAGCAAGTAGACTGCTACTGGAGCAATGTCTTTTTTGATGGAGAATTGCCACAGGTTGATCACCTCTAGGCAGAGTAATCTGAATGTGCCACCCCATAGTACATCACAATGTTATTGTCGGTGAGTATGTAAACCACCGAGTGTCTGACATGGTCTCATAAAGCATGACATGCACTGTAGATGGCCTGAACCTCCAGCATGTTGAGATGGAGTGAGGGTTCCTGTTCTGACTACAGGCCCTACACTCAGTGAGCCCAGATGTACCCTCACAACCCAGAAAGGAAGCGTCGGTAACCACTGACTTGGTTGGAAAGGGCTGAGTGAAGGGGATTTCCTGGCAAACATTACATGGGGATGCTCACCAGCAGAAGGAGTATAGGACTAGTGGAGGAAGGTCTATCCAGAGAACATAGAGCAGGGCAATAGACCTGAAGCGGGCTAAGGTGCAATCTACTAAACTGGATCACCTGCGTACAAGTGGACATGTATTCCAACAGGCTAAGACGCATGTGAACACATCATGAAGGGCTTGCAGACTGAGGCAGAGCTGATTGAAGACTGAGGCAAAGCTGTTGAATTCCCTGGAAGAGGTTGGTCAGCAGAAGTGCTCTCGACTTCATGGAATCTAACAGGGCACCAATTAACTTGATTTTTTGCATGGTAGCCAAGGTTGACTTTCTGATGGTTGAGCAAATGCAATGTGGAGTTGAAAGAACCTCCTCTCTGGAACCGCCCCTCAGTAACCAATCATCAAGGTCCAGGAAAATATGGATTTCTTTCCTCCTGACAAATGCCATAACCACAGCCATGCATTTGGTGCAAACTTAGAGGGCAGAAGAGAGGCCAAATGGGAGAACTGCATCCTGAAATTGGCATCCTTCTACCACACAATAAAGACATTTTCTGGCTTGGCAGAACTACATGGAAGTAGGTGTCCTGAATGTCCAGAACAGTGATCCAGTCATTCTGAGAGAGCTCTGGGAGGATACCAATAAAGCGACCATGCAAAACTTCATGTATTTGATTGATTTGTTGAGCCCACATAGGTCAAGAATGAATCTCATCCCTCCCTTGGGTATTGGTATCAGGAATTATCAGTGAGCAGAAGTCGTGGCCCCACGTTACAGCAGAACTTCCTCCACTGCTTCCAACATCAGCAGAGAGCTGACCTGACCTGCTTCATGAGCAGTGTCTTGTGAGAGGAGTCCCTGAAGAGGGACCATGAGGAGTGGGTAAGGAAAGGAACTGGATGACGTAACCCAATCTGACTAGGACCCAACTGTTGGAGGTGATCAAGCTCCAGGAATTGTAAAAACAGGCCACGCTGTCTCCAAAGGGAAAGGGGAATGAAGAGGGCAGTGCAATGACTGGAACAATCCTCTGGAGCAAGGTGTCAATGTGGGTACTTAGCAGGCACTGGAGGAGGGCATGAGGACTGATCAAACCCCAACCCCAACTGCTTCCTCTTGTGAGATACAGCCCTCTTTATGGATTAGTTCCAATGCTTCAGGAGGAAAGGCTCTGCAAAGGAGTGCTGTGAGCAGCATTCTTGCATGTACACTCCCATGGACTGCAACGTAGCCCTTGAATTCTTAGCGTCAAAGTGTCATCAGTCTTTTCCAAGAACAAGATCCATCCATCAAAGGGCAGCAGCTTGCTGGACATCCAAAGCAATCCCAGAATTTTGCAGCCAGGAAGCCCTCCTCATAGTAACCTCAGGGGCCATAACTTTGGCCAAAGTGTCTGCAACATCAAGGGCAGACTGCAGAGATGTTCTGGACACAAAGCAGCCTTCCGTGATAAATGCCCCAAGCTCCTCGTGCAAGGCCTCAGGCAACTGGTTCAAGAAAAATCACATTTGGACAGCAAAACTTGTTGATTTGTGATCCTCATCTGTAGGGACGATGAGGTATAGATCCAGAAGATCCAACTGCTTGGAGTCTCTGTCCTTGGGGGTGGACATGAACTTATCCTGCTGGGCCCTATCAATCACTGCCATTACAACCAGGGAATTCAGGACTGGATGGGAATGGAACCCTTCAAATCCATGCATAGGAATGAAGAAGCACTTCTCCATGTGCTTAGCCAGCGGTAGTACCAAGGCCAGTATACTCAAGAGGGCTCTCAATGACTCGAGGAATGCATTATTAATTGGGAGGACCACTCTCCCAAGAACAAAGGGCTATAAAATGTTCACCAGTCATTGATGTTCTCCTGGAGAAATTCTATCAGGATGCCAATGGAAGTGATTATGTGGCATAAAAAGTCTTGGTACACCTTAAAGTCCTTTGGTATGGAAGGGGAGGATGAACCAGGCAATATGGCATCGTCTGGAGATGAGGACAAGGTTCTTGGTTGAGCCAAAGCCAGCTCTCACTCCCAGGATGACACAGCCAGACAGGAGGACCCTGCTCGCTCTGCAGGGAGGAAAACCGATGATGCCTGGGCTTGCGGCTGATCCATCATTGATTTGGTGGGGGATCTTGCCTTTTAACGAGAGATGAGGAGCGGGATCTCCATGAGCAAGGAGCGTCCCACTGAGTCCAAGGAGGCCACTAATATGGGTAGGGCATTGGTGGCCATTAGGGGCCAAGTCACAGGTCCTCCATTCCAGCCATGGGTTGCATGCCAACCCTGGAAGCCATGCTAGTCCATTGGCGACCTTCAGAGCTCATTGGGTGATGCAGAGCAGGAGGATGACTACATTAACTTGGAAGCAGAAGAGCCTCAGGATCTTGGAGACATGGTGGGAGTGACTCCCAAAGGAGCCAATAGGTAGTCTGATTCACGCATCGCCCAGAACAAAGCAGGAATTGGTGCCCCCAATGAAGGCAGTACCATTGGTACTCAGTCAGTGCTGCAGGCAGGGTTAGTTCTGCCTCAAAGAGCCATAATGGAGCACCTGAGTGCATCAATGTTGAGGGTAATGAAAGTCCCCATGGAAGCATCTGCAGCATTGACTGTAGTGGGGCCGTCAAGGGTCTCAGTACCGAGATCCCACATATTGATTCCAGTATTGGTTCCATCTGAACCACTGGAAGGGAAGGATCTGGGTGTGGTACTGAGGGGCTTGACAATTCAGTGGCGGGCTCCATTGGAAGGGTTGTCCAAAGTGCAAAGTCCCAGAAAGTCCTGGACCAGTGATGAGGACGGAACAAAAAGGCTGAGCAGGTCCACTGCAAGCTGGTACATTGACACCGTGGATACAATTGGTGGTGGCATCGCCCTTGTTGGTACTGGACTCAACAGATGCCTGGAGGCCAGAAGTGAAGTCAACGGTATGGGGTTTCTGACCTCCCTCCATCCCTCCTCAGTTCCAGGGAAAGGTCAGAGGTACCTGCTACATCCCACATGCCAGAGCAGGCCCTGTGCAAGTCCACGCCTTTCCTGGGGGAGGCAGAGGAGCCACCCTGAGACCTGGAGTGGTCTCAGTCTTATGAGACATTTTCCTCAGCACCAACAACGGAGAACAGTTCCTGTTTCTCTTTGGAGAGGTGCCTGCCTCAGAACAGGAGACAGCAGCACTCTCCAAGCCCAAGGGTGATCTTTGACCCATGGAAGAACTTGATACTAGATTAGGCCGCATGGCCTACTTAAGCAAGTGCTACTTGAGGCAACAATCCATTGCCACCTGAGTCCATTTCTTGAATGATCTACAGACTGAACAACGCTATTTAACCTGCCCTGAGAGTAGTTTGACTACACTCCCATTGAGAACAATGTGAAGCGAAAGCCATTTTGAAAGAAGGCATTTTGCTAATGACAACTCCACAGTTAAAGTACAGAAATGGACAGTTAAGGCATCCAAACATTCCAAATTCAACCCCGTAGTGGCATCATAAGAAAAACAATTATTTTTTTCTTTAGGAACTATTTTTATCTAATCTTCGATTGTATAAACCGGGGGTTGGCAACCTTTCAGAAGTGGCATGCCAAGTTTTCATTTATTCACTCTAATTTAAGGCTTCACGTGCCAGTAACACATTTTAACGTTTTTAGAAGGTCTCTTTCTATAAGTCTATAATATATAACTAAACTATTGTTGTATGTTAAGTATATAAGGTTTTTAAAATGTTTAAGAAGCTTCATTTACAATTAAATTAAAATGCAGAGCCCCCCAGACCAGTGGCCAGGACCTGGGCAATGTGAGTGCCACTGAAAATCAGCTTGCATGCCACAGGTTGTCTACTCCTGGTATACACTATTATGCACTAATAACAACCCTACAATTATTGTATAGTGTCACTAGTAGTGGAATAAAGGGTGTTTGGATGTCTTAACTGAGCATTTTCATATCAACATGTCTGGATTAATTTTAAATTTTTACACTAATTATGAATTTTCTGGGTTTGTACTCCTTGTTTTTGGGATGATTACATCCCTGTAATATTTCTATTCTTAACTTATTGATGTGTGCTTGACCTTAATACTAGTTTAACATAATTTTCATCTGGGAATAAATAGACTCAGAGACTGAGATAGAAAATAGTATACTGCTGAGTAGAACAATGGTGGTTGATAAAAAATGCTTTCAGTACAGGGAAAACATCAGCAGATTATAGGACCATCTAAATATTGTGGGACAAACTACTCTAAAAGGCCCAGGAGCCCTAGTTAGGAGTTTTCAGTAAGTTGGGAGGTTTTTTCCCATGTTTCTCTCTGCACATGGAAGTTGTGAGCAGATCCTGAGGGCCACACCATAAAAAGATATGATAGACAAGGCTGTGGAACATCCTGGGTTGTGTACAGAAATCTATATATGGAAATGGAAGCATTCACAGGTAGGAAGGTGATGGGGAAGAAAATGGCATTTCAAATGGGGAATGGAGGAGGACTTAGCATCTTCTGAATTGGGGAACAGTGAAAGTTTGGAGTTATGCTCTTGCTAATAAACAGAGGTATGGACACATAGAAAATGGAGAAAAAGTACAAACTACGATCAAAGTTAATTCCTTTCCAGGACTTACTGCTAGCCTACAAGCTGGCCCTCAAGTCCTCTCTGGTGCTTGAGCACAAGTTCTTCAAAATATAAGTGTAACTGTGTGACAGAATGCTGTTGACCTATTCTGTTACCATCTTGGAACCTTTCAGTGAAATACTGATTCTTGCTCATTTATTGTAATTGGGCAGCATACAAGTGTGGTGGGCATAGCTCCGTGGGCATACAAAACAGCCATATTTAAGCTTACATTTTTGTTGAGGTTTACATTTTTAAATAAGATCACTAACTTTGTTATCCAGTCTAATGTGGAGAGAAGCCAAACAGTAAAAGCAAAGGCCAGATCAATGGAAAAGTAAACGAGGTAGTTCCATGTTAATGAACGTTTGTAGAAGTCACTCAGATAAACACAAATATCTCCAATTTTTGGGCTGAATGGAATGTACTTGACTCTTATGAAGGGTAATATATTCCGTTCACATTTATAGGGTATTACTGAAGCTTCCATGAAGTCAGAGGAGATTAAGCAAACTTCAGAAGATCATGGAAGATTGAGTATCAGTGCTTACCCCCAAAGGAAAGTTGTAGTTGATAAACAGAAGCCTTTAGTGACTGGGAAAGGTACACTCAGGTTTGTTGACAGCTTACCTTGTTTTCTAAGAGGGGGTTGTCGGGTATGCCTGTATGTTAAAGGAGAAAGGTCTACCTTGCAATTACTGCTATGTCTAATAAATGCACATTTTATGGTGAAAGAAGATGAACTGCTAATTAATGTTTGTGCAGGACTTTTGATATGTAAATATGACATGTAATAGTTATGGCCAGATCCACTGTTATAGCAAAAGAGTCCTTAGTGCATCTAGTGGGATGGGAAGGGGAAACTGCTTTTACATCCCTTTCATTCTGGGCCAACCAGCTGATGAACTAGTACAATCCCTTGCATAAATTAGAGCAGCTACAGGGCTGTTGTAATTTGTACTAGCTGCAAACAATGTCCACCCGCCATTATGGTAGCTGAAAATCAGCTCTACTTCCTTCACACGTGAAAGAGGAGTGGCATAAGAATCACTACAGTGGATATCTGTCCACAAAGAATTCCTCTGTGCTGCAAGCAGCTCTAATGTATCAAAGGATTGAGGCCTATGTATTTATTAATTACTGTGATTGTATTGGGTGAGGCTTAGTTTTGCAAGTGAAACTTAATGCCACGGACTAAAAATGGCAGAGTAGAAAAACAGTCAGCAGCTATGATCCTTCCCTAGTCAGTAACAAAAGGAATCCCTAGAAATCAGTGTTATGTTGCTGATGTGCTAAAGCTGTTAATGATGAAACATTATCGCTATAAAGTTGTGCCCTTCATTTCTGAAGATAGTTCTGTCACTGATTGTCTTAAGGTAAGATCCCACTGATGGAATAAATTCTTAGTTTCTATAGTCAAGAAGGCACCCGATGGATGCTAATTACCTAAACAACTAATGAGATTAAATTTACCATTTCCAGACACTACAATTCTAGCATCCTCCCTGCTGGTGATTTGGAAAAAAAAATTTTCTGCATGAAAATAAAAAGTATTGAATTACAAATAAATTGTCATTGTACATATGTTAATACCCTATTCCTGACTTTATTCTGTTTGTGTTCACTTACAAGGAACAAAAATTATGTCGGTCTCAAAAGCACAACTATCTTACAGAAAGATTCCAAAGAGGTTCACCATTCCTTCATTGATCTTCTACAAATCTCTTTAGAAGATTATATTCCATTTATTTACACGGCTATTAAGATTAAGCCTATCCATAGCTGGATGAACTGTTTCAATCACACTAAGTCTGAGCTTGTTTGTAGATTTGAATTTTTTTTGTGTGTGCTACCTTATATGCTAAAGAATTTGACATGAATCCTACAGTTTCTTCCAGAAACTAAACCCCTTTAGCTTCCTGGTAAAAGAAAGCTGAACTGTATGGTAAAGATTGTCCACGCCATTGCAATATGGGAAAGGGACACTCCACATGCAGATATCCTCTTTCAACATGGCTCAGTTGCCTCTGTGGCACAATCATCTCTGAGTCTGGAGGATTCAGACTGGGCCAGCCATTTCTGGCCCCACTCTGACTGTGAAGAACTTGGGCAAAAAAATAACATAGCCCAATATGGGGCAGTATTTGTATGGAGCCTGGGGAGTGGTTTTGGAGGCTACTGTGGCAAGTGGGAGTAGAATGGACACCAGAGGCCAGGGCTGGGGTGCTGATCAAAGTAGGCCCTACAAGTGAACAATCAGGGAATAACATCAGGTGGGGATGATCCAGAACATTACCTCCTTCCAGAGCCCCTCTATAGGGCTTTTTCTGCAGGATGGGATGATCTGATCACAGCTGCAATAGTATGATAATAGTCATAACTTCTATACTATATTCACAGGAAACAAGTGCGGTTTATACTAAAAGAGAGAAACTACAATTATTGCTAATATGAACTGCTAACAAAGTGTGTTAATATATACAGTGAAATGAGAATGTTTTCAGTCCAGCTGATATTACCTTTACCTTATAAATACTACTACTAAGTAAATAAGTTGTCTGCTTTATATATTGATCAATTAAAATGGCAAAGATTAAGAGAAGCAACTTTCAAAACTGGTCCCTTTTCTTGTTGTGTGAGTCGGGTCTAATCTTCCTCCAGAGGCTTTGTTATTAATATCTTTCTTTACTTTTTAAAATTACTTTGGATATTTCTAGGCCTATGTTAAATAAAATCAGGATTTTTATTCATCAGTGATTATTGATTATCCATATACTCAGAACAACACAGAAAAATAGAATATTAAACAATTGAGGTGGGTTCTATAACCATTATTGTAAGAGCACGAATTATATCCCAAAGCAAGTACTATGGCAGACTACAAATTAACAGTGCTTTACTAACTAGAAATGATGTGACTGCCAAATGCAGTAGTTAAGATATTATTGCTTCTGTAAACTCTAAACTTAAGTATAAAGTAGACATGTAATCTTCAACTCCCTAAACACTCCAATTTGGCCACTAAAGATGCTGTTTTACATTTCCAAACATTTTCCCCTGTCACTACTTTTTATACTTCAGTTCTCAGGTTGTAAGTATTTGTTACTTGCAAAGCAACTCCTTTTGAACACAGAATCATGGGAGGCATTTGTTACTAACTGCTAATGCAGCCTGCCAAACAACAACTCCCTGCTGGTGACATGACCACCTAGTGACCTCTAAAAATGTTTTAACAATGTGAAAAATATCTCCCTCTTGTAGGAAACAGCAATTTTTTAAATTAAACGTACATTGAATGTTCGCTTACATACAGATAAATGGTATTCAGAGTCACCTTCTCTGTTTCCAATTTCATCTTTTGAAACCCAGCCCAAACCTAAATAAACAAACATTGATACTAAGAGGAAACTAAGAGCTCAAGAGTCTGGTGATTTCACAAACAGCTTTTTTCCATTTTCTAAAATCTAAACTTCAAGCCAGACATAGAACAGGTAATGAAAAGAAACAAGTTTGGCAGCCACTATATGGGTCTAAGCTGAAAGTATGTCAGGCAAAAGTAAGTGGCTATAATTTGGCAGACTTAATGTCTTTAAAAGTTTGCAGCTTGCTAGAAAGATTTTTTTTTTTAGCATATAAAATTTACAAATTGAAACACTATCACTGTGTTGAAAAGGCACCATGACGCAATGTCATCATTATCAATCTTTTAAACATAATTTTATCATTATGTGCCGTTTAAGTACTAGCACAGCACAATGAACAAATAAATTATATCTGTATTTGTGATGGTGAACATCCTATGTGAAAATAGTTTATATTGTTTTAATATTGTTAGAGAATTTTGTTTGTCATTTTATGTTACCAGGCCATTAGCAGCCTTCAAGTCCAATGTAATATTGGCTAACTACAACAGATTTGATATAGACCTAATTTTCTTATGCAGACTGGACCCAGAAGAAACAACAATGACATTTATGTGAAAGTGTTACTTGTTTTTGTAAAATGTAGGAATTATTGTAATAATTCCTTTCTGGGCTATTATTAGTTATTTTTGAGATAGTATTCACAAAAAGTCTAAATTTGCAATATTCATTCCATCAATATTTCATTATTTCACTGGCTACTAATGGTCAAAAGGATTTAATCTGTGGTCTTAATGTTGACATACAAAGCTTTTAATAAGATAGGTCCTAAGTACCTTGAACAATTTATCATAAGCCTTTCTCCCAAATCTAGACCTTAGCGTCCAAAATCTGGTTGCTTAGCATGAACTCTTCTAAGCTTACTTACCAGCTTAGCTTTGATCTTGCTGCCACCATCCAAAAATTCCAGGGTTTTGGCCCCCTCTGGTCTCCCCAAAACCTTCCCTGGAGGGACCCCAAGACTCAGAGACTCTGAGTCTCACAACAAAGGGAAATAACCCACTTCCCTTCCCCCTCTCTCTCCCACCCAGACTTTCCTCTCTGGGCTAACCTGAGAGTACTGATGCAATCTCTTTACATCACAATACCAAGAAGCATGTCTCCTCTATTCCACAAAGAGACAAACCCCAAATACAAGGAAACAGAAATGATTCTCTCTCTCTTCCCCCTCCCACCAATTCCCTGGTGCTGCAGAGGTTTACCCTCCGTAGATCTAACACAAAGAGAATTCCCCTCCCCTTTGTTCCTTAGCCTACCCAGAGAGAAAAACTCAAACAAGTCTTAAAAAGAAAGCTTTATATAAAAAAATAGAAAGAAAAAAGACATCAAAATATTCTCTGTATCAAGGTGACAATACAGGGCTATTGCTTATAAGAAAAATATGAATAAACAGTCTGATTCAAAAAGATATCCAATTTGAAACATTCCAGCAAGCTACACACATGTAAATACAACCAAAACAACATAAAAGCCTATATTGTTTTTCTACCTGTACTTACAAGTTGGAAACAGAAGATTAGAAGAAGAAAGAAGCTTCTCATAGCTGAGAGACAAACAAAAGACTCAGAGTCCAAAAATTCCCTCCCTGACTTTGAAAAATCCAGTTTCCTGATTGGTCCTCTGGTCAGGTGTTTGGTTCCCTTTGTTAACCCTTTACAGGTAAAAGAAACATTAACCCTTAGCTATCTATTTATGACAAGGTCCTAAGTACCTTGAACAATTTCCTCTCATCCTATTTCCCTGCCCATTAGATACTGTTACTTAGGTGGGCTTAGATCTAGTTCCTAGCTGTAATCAGAAGAATTTTAGACCAAGGCTTTCCCAGTTCTAGGCGTCTCTCACTGAGGATGTCCAGCACAGTCCCTCACAGACACTAAGGTATATATATACAGGCATTTCATGGCATGGAGCAGACAGACAGAGTCGCTAAGCTGATTACACATTTGAGAATACAACTGAAGAAATAAGAAAAATATTAACATGGTTCCCATGTGTTACAACTGTTTTACACTCATATAGCTCCACTGACTTTAGTTAAGTTACTCCTGATTTACACTAATATAAGTGAGAGGAGATTCTCACTTGCACACAGATCAGATTCTCACCCATAATCTATGCATTTAGAACATCTTCATCTGATGTGAATTCCATTGAAACAAATGTATCAACACCAGTCAACACCAGCTAAAGATCTGGCCCAAGGAGACTTGCAATGGACCCAACTACCATACGTTTAGAGATGAAATTAGTTACCGCTGTTTGCAATTCCTTTTCTTAATGTAATCCAAAACAAACGTCAATGTAAAAATTAGGCAATGTGCTTTATTACTCTCTCAGCTATTTACTATTATATTATAGTTCTTTTCTATATCACAGGTAAAAATGCCAGGTTTTCAGTATGTCTGAAAACTAGAACTAGCAAATACACCTCTATCCCGATATAACATGGCCTGATATAACACGAATTCCGATATAACAGGGTAAAGCAGCGCTCTGCGGGAGCGGGGCTGCGCACTCTGGTGGATCAAAGCAAGTTCAATATAACGCGGTTTCACCTATAATGCAGTAAGATTTTTTGGCTCCTGAGGACAGCATTATATCGGGGTAGAGGTGTATAGCATATAACAATATTATGCATTTTGGGCTCTGCTATTAGGGTTTTACTCACTACTCAAAGATTTTTCTTTCTTTTTTTTTCTTTTCTGTTCACAACAGCAGGAGACATGCCAGCTGGAATATTTTAACTCCCTTTCATTAAAAAAAAAAAGAAGGTTAAGGTCAAAATAAGTATGATAAACATGGTAGTTTCTATTCTGAATACTCAAGGATGAAAGACTAAACAGAAAAAAATTTCTAAACCTCACTAACTGTAAAATCAAGTTTTTCTGTGTAACACAATTAGAAGTAAAACTTGGGAAAACAACAAAGTTTTTACAATAAAATTCTTGTCTTTTAAATGTCTAGTTAATTTAGCAGCTGTACATTCCTTAAATTTATTATATGTTTTCAATTATCTCAGTGATTGACACTTTCAAGTTTTATGGTAGATTATGAAGAGCAATGCACTTAAGAAGAGATGAAGTATATTTCCCTCTGTAACAAAAAGAATTCAATTTGTGTTTTGGTTAAATGAGTTCTTCTTTGTCTAAAAATTCCTCAGTGCTAGGTCTTGGATTTTCTTGCCTGTAGGTTTAAAATATAGTAAATCCCATCACTTTGATTTTTTACTATAAAATGCTTAGTTACAAGAACAATAAAATATGTTTCCAATAATTTGCCTAAAGGAAAAACAGTCTAAAGGTTATCACGCTAGTGGGAACCATAGATTAACTTGCAAAGAATTATAGTCTGTTTCTTCTAAAGGGAAAGTAAATTTACAACACAACAAACTTTTACTCCCAAGTGGTTAAAATAACTGGAATGCTGAGGTCTAAAACTAGTAACAAGTAGAGCTGTACAAAACATTTGTAATGAGACCTGAAACTTGGCAAAGTTACTCAGAGGGAAGGGGAGATAGGGTAGGAAGCTGGGAAGGTAGACCTGTTCTCTCTGAAATCCACAGCAAAAATCTTCTCAGTGGAGGAAAGCAGGCAGCAACCCCCAATTCTGTAGCGAAAGGTTCTGGGCAGGTCTTACTATAATGTGCTGCTCTTGCACTGCCACATCGGTCTACAACTGGCAGCCATTCCAGATGGTACCCTACAATATCTAGCAATAATAGTACCCTGTAGTAAGGGAATCTCTCTAAGTCTTAGAGCTCTGTTATGTGGAATCTAGAGTGACCTGGTGGAATATATTAGGTCCCGTTGGTACAAACCAGGGAGGCAGATAGGCTGCTTTCACCCCGCTAATCTTTCCTGGAGATTTTGGTGAACGGAGAATAGTCCTAATTCTGCTATATATATCCATTCCTTCCTAAAGACTGAAAATGTTGGAGTGGGCCAGTCAGTAGTGCATAATTAGCTAGGGAGAGTCAAAAGGACCAATTAGCCTCAACCCCAAGGACATCAGAATTAAATAACAGTTTACCCCAGCAAATTAATGCTGAACCCTGTGCAAATAAACTATTGAGATCGCTAGTAATTACCTTTCAACAGAATGCATATACAGTACAGCATCCATATGTATGATGGCAGAAAGTGCCCCAGATATATATCTCATTGGAGGAGGAGAAACTTCCTAGTAAGAAAGAAAGTAAAAGCAGCTGGAAATGGAGCAGAGTGTTGACAGCTAACGGCCAAATTCTGTCTTGATTTAAGTACTGTGCAACCTCACTGGGATCAATGGAGTTGCATGGAGAGTAAATCCAGGCAGAATTTAACCTTACATGCCCTTCTTGGACCAATTATTGTGATGCTAGATTACTGCATTAACTCAGTATGAGGATACTTTTCATAGCTAGTGCAAAGAGAGAAGCTGATGCAGAGGGTAGCAATCCTAAGCAGTATATTTTAGCAAAATAACTTGACACCAGTGCTCCATGACCTGCACTGATTGCCAGTTTCTGGGTGAAATTTAAATTTTTGCTTTTGATCTACAAAATCCTACATGGCTTGGTACCTACTTGAATGACTCTCTCCTGTATGTGCCTTTGTGGTGGTCAACAGAGGCACTCAATATTGGAGCCACTTGATTTTAATAGAGAGGGCTAGTACTCTAGCTTCTTCCACGAGGGCCACTCAGCTGTGGAACAAGCTTCTTCTCTTGGTCTGACACAGCCAAGGACTATTGGTTTTCAGGCCATGCTACAAGGGCCATCTTTTTGCTTGGATATTTGAAAAGCATAGAATGTCAGAGTTGGAAGGGACCTCAGGAGGTCATCTAGTCCAACCCCCTGCTCAAAGCAGGAGCAAACCCCAAACAGATTTTTGTCCCAGATCCCTAAATGGCCCCCTCAAGAACTGAACTCACAACCCTGGGTTTAGTAGGCCAATGTTCAAACCACTGAGCTATCCCTCCCCCTGGAAACAGTGACTATCTCTTCACTGTGTTAGTAATGAGGATTTTGTGAGTCTTTGCTGCTGATTTGTTAATGGTGTCCAAAATAAAAGATGGGTGTTATGTGTCATTATCAATCTCAAAAAATAAAATAATCATCCTTTAATTTAATTTAATCTTTCACATGATGCCCAGATACCATGGTGAAGGGCACTGTCTATTAATCATCAACATTTTTATCAGTACTGTACATGATACCAAAGAGGAAACAGACACCAGCCTAAGTTGTTTGCAGCCCTTGTTTTCAATTGGGCTATTTTAAAATTACAGCAAGGTTTTTACTGAGGGCAGAATCTTGCCTTAAATATAAAGACAGATGTTGAGACCACTGGAAATCAAATTCTGTAGAAAAACTTTCCAGATAAATACCCTCTCCACAACAGTAATAAATAAGATTTAGAGATTTATAATTGAATGTTCTTGAATGATCGATGTAAAAGACATTGCTTCTATGACCATTTAAAGAACACTTTCACTACTCATTATAAGCTGTCTTTTTTGTGCACTTGGCAACACATTTTTACTTTAGCAGAGAAACAGTTAAAATGTACTGAATCAGAGAATAAGAAAAAGATGTCATAAAATCCAGTTGTTATTCAATATATTATTGCAGTATTTTTACATACACCCTGGAGGAAATGATAGAAGAAACAGGCTGCACAGTTAATACATGGTTCAGCTATGAGACTACTGTATTCAAACAGTAGATAAACTCTTGGAGATCTCCCATAGGATATCCCTATTAAATACTCATCTGTGATTAAATCTAGTTAACCACAGGGTGTCAACACTGGTCCACACAGAAACAGTTCATTGAACATGTATTTGCCAATTTAAAAACAATTCTGAAATAAAACTATCTAGAAATAACAGTTTGAATAATTTGACACATACAATAAACATATGGAATAACTTACTACGGAAGGGGATTGAGGCAAAAGAGAAAAACTGAGTTCCAGAGAAATTTCTACTTTTTTCTGGAGAAGGAAGCAAAAGAGGGACACTGAATCAAATCCTGTTCAATTAACACTGAAGCCAGTAGGATGGTAAATGTGATTAAGGCAAACAGAATTTAGGTATTAGTGAAAAAGCAGGAGGTTAAGATCAGGATAAACTGAAAAAAAATGGCCAAGTATGTTGTTCTGCATGACATTTTCCTGTTCCCAAAATTTCTTTCTCAAAAGACAATCTCATTCCCATTTACTCTTCCAAAATTGATCATACTTAAGAAAATCTTTGTATAATCAGATAGCAAAATAATAGCATAGGATATACTATGTAAAATCCACTGGAAACAAACCCCATCCTACCAATATTGTCAATGCTAAATCAGTTTTTTCTCTTTCCGACAGATTACCAGATTTTAAAAAAATCAATCTGATTAAATGAATTAAACCAGCAAGCCCGATCCAAAGCCAATTGAAATCAACAGAAAAAGCCTGAGGGTATGTCTACACTGCACACTAAGCCAGGGCTCTGACTCAGGTTTGAGCCCAAAACCCCCTTTCTGACCACACACAAATCAGTTTGACTTGGTTCAGCAAGCACTCAGAGTGTGGGTCAGAGCCTGTGTCCTGCTAAGATGCAGGTTTACAAGGCAATGTGAATACTCAAGCATGGGCTTGGAAACACCAAGTCCTACAGACATATCCTCACTGATTTTAACAGATTTTGGATACAGTGCAGTATTTTCAAATCTCTGTACAAATCATAGGCCAATGGGGGCTGTGGGAAGTGGCACGGGCTGAGGGATGTGCTGGCTGCCCTTTCGGCAGCCCCCATTGGCCTGGAGCAACAAACCATGGCCAGTGGGAGCCGTGATCACCCGAACCTGTGGACATGGCAGGTAAACAAACTGACCCAGCCCGTCAGGGGTTTTCCCTGAACAAGCAGCGGACGGGCTTTGAGAACCACTGGTCTAGATAACACTTAGTCCTGCCGTGAGTGCAGGGGACTGAACTAGATGACCTCTCGAGGTTCCTTTCAGTCCTATGATGCTATGATCATTATCTCCAATTCACAGATGGGAAAACTGAGGCCCACATATCATGCTGAAGGGCAGCTTGGGTTATCGACAGCTCCTACATACCACACACCACTCATGCCATTGTGTGCACCCTGAAGTGGTAATTTGCTACATCTCTCAGCACTCTCTTGTGACCTGTGGAAGAATTCTGACCGGCCACTAAAATCATGCACACCACTGTTCATGCAGAGTTTGTGATGGAGGGGGAGGGCTCCAGGGCAGAAACAGGGTCAGACTTTCATGTCTGTACAGATCTCATAAAAATATAAAGTGCTATGTACTTGCTAATTATCCTTATTAAAGAAGAGCGGTGACATTCTTATTAAACTAAAATATTTTCATTATTCTGCAACTAGTGGAAGGAAGGATGCTAAAGGTACAGGACTATGACTTAGGGCTTTTCTGTGCTAGCCTACCATGTCTTATGTCATTGTTTGGACCCTACCACACACTAAAGGTTCTGTAGTGAGCTGTGCACTTTGACCCACTATAAGCCTTCATACAGACAAGCCCTAAGAAAACTTAGGCTCACATTTTAAAAACATTTATGTGAGTAGTCCTTTTGACTTCCTGTGCCACCTTCTGCACACCACAGCCTCTCTTTATCTCGGTCAATTCAACTATAAAATAACACTTAGCTACCTTATGGTGTAGAAAATTAATTTTATTAATATCTGTAAAACATTTTGATGGCCTCAGATGGATGGCACTATAAACATGCAAATTATCTTTATTACTATAAGAAAGAAAAGATAATTTAAAATGTAATACTATATAATCAATGTTGTGTCTTTTTAACAGAATTAAAATACTCCAATAATTGCAGTGCCATATTTTGCACTAATAAAACATATTCTGCAATAGTCTGCTAAGTAGGAAAATAAGTGAGACCAAAGTGTACTGTACATTTTCTAACTGCTGAGAAAGTTGCATATACTGGCATATCCAGCATTACTCTACTTTTTTTTTTTTTTTTTTTTTTTTAACAGCATACATCTCTCCATCAAAACCTGATGAGTGTGTGTTGTAAGCATTAAGATACATGCCAGCTGCTGATATTTTGTGTTGGTCATTTTTCACTATCGTGACCTATGGACTTTGAGCACAGCTGCCAAAACCTGCAAAGCTATTTTGCTTTGGCAAACCATGTACATTTTTAAAGTATTTCCTTATTCAAAATTTCTGAAAGCAAGTTGTGTCATTATGTAATAAATTTTGGATATTTCAATTAATTCAGACTTTTCTCAAAGGAGGATCCTCCTCCCTCCCGCAAAGAAGTACAAGCTTCTCACATGCAATGACAGCAGCTTCCTGAAAAATGCCTGGTTTTGCTGTACACTAGTACTTTGTAACTATCAGTGAAATGAGGATCTTCATCTATGCTACTATTAATCAGATGTAATAATTTTTAAAGTGAATGAATGAATTTTATGTTCATAAGTCAAGAACAATTAGCAGTACTAATATTAAGGTGCTGTAAATATGCACAGGTCATAACACAAATGCACATGTGACTCTTCCATGCTGGGGAGTCCAAGTGTGGAAAAAGAGCTCTGCAACCACCAAAAACTCACTTTGGTGTAAGGGACTATTTTCCAAGACAATGGAATCAACCTAGGATTACTTCCCATGACCGATTCAAGGATGGATCCTGTAAAGTGCTGAGTACTCTGGCCTCAGCCCAGTAAAGCACACTTAAGCACATGCTTGGTTGTAAGCACATAATAGTCCTATTGAAGCCAGTGAGATTGCTCATGTACTTACAGCTAAGCATGTGTTTAAACGTGTCACTGGATGGGGCCACAATGCTCAGCATCTTGCAGGATCCATGCATCCCCATCCATCTGTGATTGGAGGGGCTGGTACAGAGTAGTGTATTAATTCTGCAACAATTCACCTTGACATTCCCAAAATTTTATTTAATCTGTAGTTAAAGACAGCCATCAATCTTCTCAGCACTCAGATATTTTCAAGCCATCAAAAAAGCTGTCAAAAACCAACCACTGCAGAGGACAGATTTCTGTTTGGATTCTATCCATGTTTTAGGAAACATCTGTCAATTTGCTCTTCTAAAAATTATTTAAATATTTTGTTTACAGAGAAAAACAAAATTATCAAACAATGTTACATTAGAATGATCTCCTAAAAGGAACATATGGATAGGGACCTGTGAGTCCAACACAAGAAAAAGAGGATAGAAAGGAAGTGGAGCTAGGCCATGTTTATGGAGAAATACAAAATATCTTTTGTAGTCCATAGTTATCAATTTCACAAGTTCAAGGACCTTTTATTATTTTGTATTGGGCCGCTGTTGGCACATGCTACTGCTCCACATCATTTTCTCAGATTAACAACCTCTAAAAGATTGTCTGTGACACCTTTGGTGTTAGCTCTTCAAGCGAGTCTGGACTCACTACATTAGCAATTTAATATCTTTAGGATACCGTGCCTTTAAAGAAAACAAAAGTATTTGCTGTTTTGAGCTGGTATAACATATGATCCTCTGGTCTCTCCTATTACACATCTCACATAAGAGAGAACATGATATATGGGTACTTCTGTATCCCCCATGACAGTTGCTCCTTTCTTTGTTATCTATCTCTTTTGGTTCCTGGTGGCTTCACTTGATAAAATAGTCATAACCAATTTTTCAAAAATGGCCACTGATCTTGAGTGCATCACATCAGGTTAGTGTTTTAACCTAAACATCAGAGGTAATGAGCACCCAGAGTTGCCACTGATAGCATAGTTGTGGGTGCTCAGCACTTCTGAAAATCAGGCTCATGTGTCTAAAGTTGGGCACTCAAAAACTGAAGTATTCAATTAATGGCCACAGTCAAGGATTGTCACCATTTTATATCAATGATGTCATACGATTCCTCACCTGAACTTCCTTTTGAAGCTTCTAATTACCAATGTAAACTGTAATTCTAGTAACTTCTCTAGGTTACAACTCATGATATCTCATGTTGATATAGCCATTTAATTTAATGAGCCTTTATACAGTATAAGCCATTATTTCTTGACTGGACTAATCCAGTTCATTACATGAGGGTGTCATCTTGTTATTTTCTTCAGGCAGCTGTAGTTTGTGCAAAGCTTTCATGCCAGAATTCTTTATCCAGTTCTAGACCTCAGAGATCATTACTTCTCTGCTGAGAGAATTTACAGAGAAGCAGTGAATCAATTTTAAGATTCTTTTGCTAACAGACAGTGCTCTGCATGACCTTGCACTTTGCTCTATCATGTTTACATTCCCTACTACAGTATGTCTCTAATCCCCAAAGTGTCCCCAAGGGAACTTAGCTGTTTCTTAAGTTAGAAGAGACTGCTGAACTTTGCAAAATATACCCAGTGCAAACAGAAGGCACTTGAGCTGTCCATGAATCCCTCTTCCTATCATCTTACTTTTCCATTAAGTATTAATGAGGAGTTTTTTGTCTTCATATTAGAAAGATCGTCTAGAGCTCTGGTGTTCCCACTCACCTTTTACTTTCCTCCTAGAGTGACTGGTATTATCCTAATGCTTAATATTTACAAA
The DNA here is from genome assembly GCF_003597395.2 of Chelonoidis abingdonii. Classification (NCBI taxonomy): domain Eukaryota; kingdom Metazoa; phylum Chordata; order Testudines; family Testudinidae; genus Chelonoidis; species Chelonoidis abingdonii. The sequence goes on from NC_133785.1 coordinate 14,654,356, forward strand.
TATTTACAAATCATCCATTACCCTGATACCCAGAAATAATTTGCATGGGTAAAATGGGGTAATATTTTCAATTCAGAGGAGCAAAATCCAATGCTTTCCTGCAGCCCAGAGCTTTTAAAACAGAGAAAGGAAAAAGATCTGGCCAGCTGGCTATGTACTCAGGATTCCACTAACTATATTTAAGGGCAAACTGCCGTGGAGATTTCTTCTCTCACTACATTTCAGCTACTCTGTCTGTTCTCCATTTTAAAAGTATGTAGTGTAGAGGGAAGTAAATAGCAATGTTATAGCTCTTCTCTTTAAAAAGATCCAGTATTATAGCTACTAAAAACTTATGCATGCCTGTGTGTGCTTACTGCACATATAAAAACAGAGAAAGACAACAAAATTGTTGAACTGGGAAAACAAACAAACAAAAAATTTGGCCTTTTCTCAGCAGGAAGAGAGAAGGAAGGGGGAAGGAGAGAAAAATGCTCGTTTTCCATTGTAAAAAACTGTGATAATTTTTGAACAGCCAAAACAGGTGGCAGTTGAAAGCTGACATGAAAAGAACCCTCAATGAAGAACAGTGAACAGCTCTGTGTGTGAATAGTAACTTAACTGTACAATGAAATGTGTATTCAAATAAACTGCTGCAAATTGGAAGGGAGGATTGAAGGAATCCAGTGGTCTTTGTACGGTGTTCATGGACTAAGATAAAGGGCTCTGAGGAAGTCCTTGCCTGAACCTCTGTGGAGAGGGGTTGAGGAAGGTATCCTCTGGACTTGGTAAGATGCAAAGGGACTGAGAAATAACACCTGTATAATGCTTTACTGATAGTATCATATTTCCACCTAGTTAGAACCTCTACTGGCAGGGCATTGGATTAAAAATAACAAATGGAAGAGATCATTCCAGTCAATTTTACAAAACCCTAAAAATCTAGTTATGTACTGTGCTCAGCTAGTAGTTGATATTTTATCATCAAACTTTCGTTTTGGTGGAATGATAATTTGCAGAGGTTGAAGACCTTAAACATGTCACTGTGTAGTCAGTGGTTGCTGTGTACAAATTAAAATTCAAAACATCCTTCTGAAAAGAATGTACAAAGCCTATGGCTCCTCATCTCTTAAGTGCTGCGGACACAGTAACATGAAGTTTGGACATTTTGTTGTCACTGTGAAGTTCTCGTAACAACAGGGAATCTTGATTGGCTTGTGAGGAACTTGTTTTCCTTAAAAGAAACACCTGTACAAATTATCCATATTAAATATATTGTATACCAAGTCTGACAAAACAAAGTAAATTTATTTATTATTAATAAGTGTCAATGGGCTTAAACTCTTAAGACATGAGCGGTACCTTCTGTTTGCCATACAGATGCCTGAACCACTCTGCTTTGTGGTTCTTCCACCCTTCCCACTCACAAAATGCCTTTTTCCATATACAATATACTAAAGATATGATTTTATAATTTTACAAATAGTAGAATTTTATATAACCTAACATGATTAGAATCTCAGTAAAAACAGTTCAAATGTCATTTTAAACATTGTCTGCTTATGCTGTAACCCAAAACAGAATACACTGTGCAGCTCTGCTGCATGGGAAATCAGATAAGAAACAGACTAATAACTGAAGTAGGCATCATAAATAAAATTGAAAGTGACCAGGCTATTTTAATTGTCCAAACAAGAGAAATGCCAAATATAAAAAAAAAACATAAATGGCAGTTTCAACATAAATATGAATTTCATTTAAATACAATTTTATCTTGATAGCTTCTTAGAACATATGGAACTGCACTTAAGAAAATATACCACTACTACAGTTTAGAAGGCTAAAACACACATTCACCTGGATAGAGTAGAGCTTGATATACTGAAGTGAGATTATAACAGTATTAGAATGAGTCAGGAAAAAATTAATACACCTTTCCATAGAAGGGAGTTCATAGAAAATTCTTATCAATTTATGAGATGACACAAGATCCATAACTGGAAATGCTTACAGAGGGAAAACAGGGGTTCAAAGTTCATTCTCTAGATGAAAAAATGAACAGTGACATATATTTGGACCAAATCCTGAAAGTATAAAAAGTAATGTTTTTACTTGTTAGGTTAGGAATGGTTTACATTTTCAAAAATATTGATTTATTTCACTCTCCTTAGGCATTTTTTCCCACTGATTAAGAAAAAATAGTAATATTTATTTTTTTCAGAAAGCTCAATATCTAAAGTTATACTGTAAGGTCATCATTTTATCAAACAAAGTTTCTCAAGGGGAACGTTATTTTCACTGCAGTTAGTCAGAATTTCCTTTTCAGTCATCAATATATAGTCATTAACAAAGGATATATTGCCCAGCAGTGTAGTAAGGAACAATCATGTTACATAGAGTCTGGAATATCACCCTCAGCTTGATCCTGAACTAACTTCATAGAAAGATAAATGATATTTCCATTGCAAAGTCTCCACAAACTGTTCAGTGTTTTAACAGCTTGTACTACAGACCTTCTTTTTCTGTAGTCTTTCAGAAGCTGCATTACACAATATATTACAAATTAATATTATTACAGGAAAAATTAATTTTGTAAACTAGTCGCTATGTATTTTGCATTTTTAAGACAAGATTATAACTGATCCTACATAAACGAATAGGGGTACGGAGAAGACACAAGATTGACAATGTAGCCATCTTCAATCAGGTTGGGGTCAGTGTATGCAATCTCAATGCTAACCAAGCAGCTTCTCAAAAAAGGGTTCAAAGATCCCATAGCCCTGTTGGCTCCTTCACATCAGCCAGCAAAGCTGGGCCAACACGGGAAAGATCATGCTCTCCTATTGCAAAAAGTGGCACAGCTTCTGCTCCAGCTTGCACTCCCCAAAGCCCCTCAGGAGGAATTCTGGCTGAGTTTGTCATTGCAACACCACTCATCTAAAAAGCAGCCAGTGGTTTAAAAATTTCAGAGTGGTAGCCATGTTGGTCTGTATCAGCAAAAAGAATGTGGAGTCCTTGTGGCAACTTAGAGACTAACAAATTCATTTGGGCACAAGCTTTCATGGAGAAAGAAAAAAAAAAAAGCTTATGCCCAAATAAATTTATTAGTCTCTAAGGTGCCACATGGACTCTTCGTTCATTTTGGTTTAAAGATGTAATCTGGCCAATAACAAGCGTGTGGACTTAGGGAAGAAAAAACAAACCATAGAATTTACTTGATATTTTCCAAATATTTGCTTACTGGCTGTGGAAAAAAGTTATTTAGTACACACATTACAGAAACCTCACAAAATTAAGCTATCTACACTGTTTTCAGTAACTCAGTGCCATGATAAGGCATCTAGTAGTAGTGATGTAGAAGGTAGTTTGTTAAGGTTATCTACTACTCGAATATCACTACAATAAATATTGCATTGCAGATAGGGTGACCAGATAGCAAGCATGAAAAGTCACGACAAGGGATGGGGGGTAATAGGTGTCTATATAAGACAATGTCCGGAATATTGGGACTGTCCCTATAAAAGCGGGACATCTGGTCACCCTAGTGGCAGAAGACGACATCCTGAAGACGTCCAATTCACTTGGAAATTTGCATTAACTTCTGGTAGGGTTTTAGAACTGCTCAGCATTCACTTAGGCACCATAGTAAGGCTCAGATTGTCCAGTTATACTGAAAGGAGGACAGGAGACACTTGATATGGATTTAATCAGGCTGCAACTTTATCATTAGATGTCTGGGACTATCCAGCAGATAAAAGTGTACAATGCAGGTAAACTCTGTTTGTTTTGTAATTACCCGGGTGGGGGGCTTCTACCAGCTCCCTCTTTATTTCCATCCAGGTCCCTCCAGCAAATCCATTGCTAGGACCTTACCATCCATCCCCCCTCGTAGGAGGGTTAACGTGGGCTATAAGAAAGGGGGGTTGGCTCCCTGCCATTCCAGCCATAGGAGCCCCAAATCCCACACCATTCCATTCCTTTAACTAGCACCTCCTGTTTAAGTCCTTTACCAGGCCATTTATCTGGTCATTGGATGCCTTCCCTATGGAGTACATGCACTGTGCATCTGCCACAAGGGGGCACCAGCAATTAGCTTGGTGGCCTCCCCCCACACCTACTTGGGGTCCCAGACATCTTTCAATGGACTTTTGTGTAGCAGCCCAAAAACACATTACCCCTGAAGTTTGATCAGTGAACTCCCCTCCCCGCCCCAGTGAACATGGTTATCCTTTGAACTACGCAAGGATCATCAAGGACTCCCACAGCTGGGTTGCCAATGCCATGTCCTGCAACACCCATCTCTTCCTGATAGGCCATACAGGTTACCAGCCTCCCAGACCCTCATATGCCACAGCTCCATAGCACCAGCAGCATCTGCTTAAGTTAGTTGCTAGCTTCTGGTGCAGGCCCCACACTCTGCTGAACTGCAAACAAGACAGGGCAGGCACTATGCCATCCTCCAACTGTGGATCCATGCTTGGAAGGAAAAGAGATGTTAAGGCTCAAACACTGTGACACAAATTCACTCACTAACATCATAATCCTGTGAGAGGTGGAAGTTTGGCCTGCCATGTTGTCATACAGGAAACACATACTTTTACTGCAAGGGAGCTGTAATATGCCTGCCTTCGTGTTCACTCGATACCCAGGTATGCTAATTTAGTGGAAGGGCCCTCTGTCTCGTCTTCTGCATGGGGTACTCCCAAATGTTTTGCCAGGCCACCTGGTTCATTGTTGTATGAACGGAGCTGCCTTGTGGGTATGAAAGGTGATGTATTACTCGATATTCACTTGGAGTGCTTTTGGGAACCGAACCTGGGGTAGTGGGGAGAGCCTTAGGTTCCCTATAGGCAATTGATTAATTTTTTTTTTTTTTACTTTACATGGGTGCTACTCCCCGAAAATCTGAAATCCCAAAGTTACACCCCCCCAAATATGCCACATGTGCTTTATTAGGGTAATATCATAGGAAACCCTGAACACCTTAAGCCTAACCGGTAATGGTGCCCGTGCCTATTGGACTGCCCCCAGCTTGCCTTCCTACCCTGTCTGTGTTCTGCACCTCATGACCTGTTTCAGCTGAACCAAACCTGTAGTTGGCACTCCAGTCATCCCCAATCCTGTTTTCCCCTTGCGATCGGCCCTTTCCACGTCCGCAAAAACGGGCCAAATGGGTCCCAAAGCATATCTCGCACACATGCTTGAATCTACAGGGGCTGCAAAAACAACCATTGTTATTAAATGCCCAGCAAGTATTATGTGACTTATGCCCCTCCTGAGCTTCCAGTGGAAGGAACAGGCCACTGTCCATGTGAACTCCTGGTCCCCGTGGAGTCATCCACTCTAACCACAGGGTGTGATGAGGTATGTCCCACCGGGTCCCAGTTTGTGTTGCTACCCTTAATCGAAACTGCTCATCATAATTGAACCAAGACATGCCCCCAAACATATTGTATGCCCGCCTGATTATATCCATTTACTTAAACAAGGCTGGGCTTCTCTCTGGGTAAGCCTGTATTATAACACCTGCATAGATAAGGAAGGCAGTCTTCCAATTTTCCCAGTTGGAAGCAGGGGCGGCTCTAGGTATTTTGCTGCCCCTAGCACAGCAGGCAGGCTGCCTTTGGTGGCTTGCCTGCAGGAGGTCCCCAGGCCTGCGGATTCAGCTGCACGCCTGCGGGAGGTCCTCCGAATCCACGGGAACAGTGGAGCCTCCGCAGGCATGCCGCCGAAGGCAACCTGCCTGCCGCCCTCGCGGCAACCGGCAGAGTGCCTCCCATGGCTTGCCACCCCAGGCACGTGCTTGGCGTGCTGGTGCCTGGAGCCGCCCCTGATTGGAAGGCATCTGTGGCTGCTTGGGCAACTCCTCATTCTGTGTGATCTGTCCCAGCTTACTCTCTGTCAACATCCCCCTGTGCAAGAGGGATAATATGTCCACGTATTCCCCTCTCAAGATTTTATCTTTAGTTGTACTGAGCAGGTGAATTCCATCGGGTCACCCACGCCAGCATAATCGTACTTGGGACTGACTGATGGGGCCTCCTCGGTGCCTTGTTCCCCCAAAGCTCCCCCCAGGAAGCTCAATTCTATTCCAGAAGGTTATCTGTCTTAACAACTAGTGAGTTGATATGTGCCCAGGGGTTTCAACCACAACACTGCACCCCAAACTGTGGGGGCGGGGGGTCTGCTCACCTGCCTGTCTCTAGAGTCCTAAACTCCATGCTGGGCCTCCTCTGGAACCCAGGCCAGACCTATCACCCACAGATGCCTGAAGTTGTCGCAGCAACTGCAGACTAGCTTGCAGCAGCTGCCCAACAACATTAGTGTCCCCAGCAGGGGCACATCCTCCAGATGCATCTGATATGGATTCTGGGACTCCCATTCCTGGCCCTGGCCTATCTGTTACTCCGCAAGACTCACCACCTGAAATCGCATTGAAGCATTAGCTAGTTCAATGTATCCTTGATCTGTATATAGTCCATTATTTTTCAGGGCTGCCCAGAGGATTCAGGGGCCCTCGGTCCTTGACAGTGGGGGTCCCCCTGCTTTGGTGGCGGGGGTCCTTCTGCTCCAGGACCCGCCACCGAAGTGCCCGAAGACCCACAGCAGGGGGCCCGCGCCGCCGAATTACCGCCGAAGACCCAGCTCTTCGGCGGCAGGTCCTGGCGGGTCTTCAGGGCACTTTGGCAGTGGGTCCCAGAGTGGAAGGATCCCCCAACACAGAATTGCCGATGATGACCCCGAACTGAAGAAGCTCCGGGGGCCTGAGCCCTGCGAGAATTTTCCGGAGCCCTCGGAGCGAGTGAAGGACCCCACTCCAGGGGCCCCGAAAAACTCTCATGGGGGCCCCTGTGGGGTCCGGGGCCTGGGGCAAATTGCCCCACTTGCCACCACCCCCGAGCAGCCCTATTATTATTACATAAAAAGAGAGCAGAAGCATATCTGTTTTCTTCAAGTTACTGATATTAATGCATACAAAATAGCTTACATCATGTGAATGAAAAAAAATATCAGAAACACTTGCAAACTAATATATAGGGCTTGAGCCTAAACAGTGCAGGTACAGAGTAGGTTTACATATAATTGTGTGGTAAAAATAGAGTAGAACAAGATGTCAAGGGGACCTAATATTGCATTAATGAGCACACTGTTGCAAGGCCATCAAGTTACTTGGCTTGTAGCATAAGGGCTACAGCTAAATACCCTGCTATAGCCTATGGATTACCCATAAACCCATATTTCCCCAAACATTATCTGTTCATGCTCAATCCCTTTATCATCTTGCACTTGAAAGTAAGGGAGTAGGCGTGCAAAGGATTTAAGAATCTGCTTGATGCAGAGGACACAAATAGGGCCACATTTTCAGAAGAGCTCAACTCTAATTTACAGTATTGATTATAAGTGGCCAGATTTTCAAATGTGCTGAACACTAAACATGCACAGAAACTGATGAGCTTTTTTGAAAATCTGGTTCTTCTAACACAACTTCACTTGTACTTATGGGGAACCTTTGTTAGCATATGAGCTGGAGGGCAACAACCTTGTACTCCTTGGTGTGCACCCCAAAAGGATTGCAGGATCAAGACCCTCGTTGTACATGACTACAAGTTGAGACTTAAGGAATTCCAAACACTTTCTATTCAGCCAGAAGTTTTGTTTGGTTGGTTTTGATTCTTGCTTTAAGTTTAGTGAAAGAGAAATCTCTGCAATCTTGTCAAATAACGTACGAAAATTAAACAGAGAATTTCATTTGACCTTATGTGAATCTGCAAGCAACTAAAGAGACCGATATGGCTCCACCAGGAGCTTTTTAATTACCGGAAAATGAAAAAGGAATCCTACAAAAAGTGGAATAGCTAATAAGAAGTAGAAAAGAATAGTGCAAGTATGTAGGGACAAAATCAGAAAAGCTAAGGAACATAATGAAATACACCTAGCAAGGGACATAAAAAGGAATAAGTAGAAGTTCTTTAAATACATTAGATGCAAAAGAAAGGCAAAGGAAAGTGTGAGTCCTCTACTTAGCAGGGAAGAAGAGCTAATAACTGATGGCATCAAGAAGGCTGAGGTGTTTAGTTCCTTTTTTGCTGCAGTCTTCACTAAAAAGTTAATGTTGACCAGATACCAAAATGAATTAATATGAACAACAAGCGGAAAGCAAGCCAAAATAGGAAACAACAACAGTTAAAGAATTTATAGATACATTAGATGTATTCAAGTCAGTAGAGCCCGGTGAAATTCATCTTAGGGTACTTAAAAACCAGAAAAAGCTGAAGTAATCTTGTCATAGCAGATCACAAACTGAATAAGAGTCAACAATGTAATGCAGCTGCAAAAAAGGCTCATATCATTCTGTGGTGTACTAAAAGGAGTGTTGTATCTAATATATGGGAGGTAACTGTCACACTCTACTTGGAGCTGGTAAGGCCTCAGCTGCAGTACTGTGTCCAATTCTGGGTGTCACACTTTAGGGAAGATGAGGACAAAGTGGAGAGTATCCAGAGGCAAGCAACAAAAATTATAAAAGGTTTAGAAAGTCTGATCTGTGAGGAAGGCTTTAAAAACTGAGCATGTTGAGAAAGGAAGACTAAGAGGGCACTCTTCAAATATGTTGAGGACTGTGATCAGTTGGTCTCCATGTCCTCTGGAGGTAGGCCAAGTAGTAATGGGCTTAATCTGCAGCAAGGGAGATTTAGGCTCGCTATTAGGAAAAACTTTCTAACTAAAAGGGTAATAAAGCTCTGGAACAGGCTTCCAAAGGAAGTTGTAGAATCCCCATCATTGGAGGTTTCTAAGCACAAATTGGACAAACACCTGTCAGGGATGGTCTAGGTTTACTAAATCCTGCCACAGCACAGGGGGCTTTCCTTGATGACTTCTTGAGATCTCTTCCATCTTTACATTTCTATGACGCTATGAGCTTCAAAAATGTATTGAGATGAGATGAAAACATAAAAGCATTAGTTTGCACTTGATTTTAGTTTTGCTATGAGCCAAAAAGAAAAAGGAAGCCAAATATGGAAAAACTGAAAACAAGGATACAAACGGGAAGCCAAAGAGAACTTACAGACACTTTGGAGCAAATTAGCTTCAGTCCTTCATTACTGAATAACAAAGATCAAGCTACTCAAAAATTTTTGCAAAGGAAAGCCTACTAATTGTTTTAGCAGACGATCAATACATAGGATCATATGATATGAGTTCTTTCTCAAGCCTGTGCTTTGTTGTCTTGTTGAATTTGGTCCTTCTGAAAATGAGACTAATTAAACCAGCTGGAGCCTAGAATGACGCAGCAAGCTAACCTACAAAGCTCCATTGATGAGGCTTATTCTGTATGGCCACATCCATACTGATCAACTCCTGAGTTCTTTACAAAAAGAGATTACTACTGTAATTGTGTCACCTTGTTTCACATGAAGAGGCTACTCACCCTGTGCAATAACTGGTTCTTCGAGATGTGTGTCCCTATGTGTGCTCCACTCTAGCTGCACTTGAAATCCATGCACCTCAGATGGGAGACTGTAGGTCGCCATTTCCATTCAGTCCATGCATGCGCCCTCTGCAGCCTCATGCCCTGCACCATGGCTATAAAGAGCTGCTTACCTCTATTATATAGAATACCAAAGCAGAGGGTAGGAGGGCAGATAGCAGAGCTGTTGAGAATAAAGAAGTGAGTAATCTTCTCTTCAAGTAACGTCTCTGTGGGTGCTCCACTCCAGGTGACTACCAAGCAGTACTTCTATGGAGGCGTGAGTCTTCAGACTCAAGTCAAAGATTGAAGACAGTACAATAGTGTCAAACATGGCTTTACAAACTGAGGCAAGGGTGACCGCATAGTGTTCAGAAAATGTATGTACAGAGGTCCAAGTCATGGATCTACATATTTCTAGAACGTTCTTAAGAAAGGCTATTGAGGTAGTGAGTCTTTTCTTGGAAACTGGAGATCCCACAGTTCTGTCCACAATGGAGAGAAACAATCTGGGAGATTTTCTCAAGGCCTTAGTCCTGTCTAGGTAAAAGGCTAATGCCCTCCTGACACTGAGTATATATAATGCTGCATCTCCTTTATCCTGGTGTGATTTAGGGAAGAAAACTGGTTAGATGGGTAGATTGGTTTATGTGGAAGTCTGAAGATACCTTTGGTAAGAACTTGGGATGCTGTTGTAATGTGACCTTATCGTTAAAAAACGACTGTGATGGGAGTATGCCATCAAAGCCCCTAACTTTCCAACTCTTTGGGCAAACGTAATGGCTACTCGAAAGACTGTTTTTCTAGACAAGTGTAGCAGGAAGCAGGTAGCCATAGGTTCAAGAGGAGGCCTCGTAAGGCAACTGAGCACCAAGTTGAGGTCATAGGAACTGCCAAGTGCACCCTAACAGAGTTTAGAGACAATCCTATCATTTTTAGCTATGTAATCCTAACAGAGTTTAGAGACAATCCTATCATTTTTAGCTATGTAACCCTAACAGAGTTTAGAGACAATCCTATCATTTTTAGCTATGTAATCCAGTATAACTGATAATGAAGAGATGTAGGTGAGAGATGTCTTAGGTAACAACAGTGACTGAATCTTATCCACTTTTGCATGTAGGTATCATGAGTGGATTGTTTCCTACTATGTAACAGCACTCTCTTTACATCCTCTAACCCTGTGAACCATCTATCAGCAATACTTTGAGACTAAGAACCTTGAGATTGGGGTGAACGATTTGACTGGCATCCTTAGAGAGAAGGTAGGAGATGGTCTGGAGAGAGATCAGTTGACAAACAACAAGGTGGATGTGGTAAGGGAACAATGTTTGTCTTGGGCCACATCAGAATTACTAGAATAAACCTGTCTGTATCTTTCTGTATCTTGAACAGTACCTTGGATATTAAGGGAGTTGGAGGAATGCATACAGCAGGTCTGAACTCCAACAAAGATTAAAGGAATCCCCCAAGGAGTGGTGACCTAGCTATTTCTTGAGCAGGGAGCACTTCTTGCTCTTGGTTATGGCGAACAGGTCTATCTGCAGGAAACCCCAATACTGAAATATCCAGTGGTGTGTAATGGGATTCATCTCCCATTTGTGATCTTGAAAGAAGCACCTACTGTGATGTTTTGTATACCCAGAAGGTAAGCTACTGAGATATTGATTTCGTATGCACCAGTTCCAGAGCCTCACTGCTTCAATGCAGAGGGAAGGTGAACTCACTCTCCATTGACAGTTGATATAAAACATGCATGACATGATTCCCATTACGATCTTCACGTATTTGCCCCTAATCAGGGGAAGGAAATGGAGACAGGCATTTCTGACCGCTCTGCGTTCTACTGCAGAGTGGACTTGAGAGGAGACCCCTTGTCTTGAACAGTGTGAGCATCTAGGCGGGCTCCCTATCCCAGTAGGGATGTATCTGTTTTAACTGACATTGTTGAGGGCTGATCAAAGGGGAACGCTTCACAAACATTGTGAGTGTCCTTCCAGAAGTTGAGGGAGTTTTTTATGACCGAAGTCACTGAAACTAATTTGTTCAAACTGTGTTTGCTTGGCAAATAAACAGTTCTGAGCTACCCTTGGAGGCAGCACATGTGAAGTCTTGAATGCTTCATTACAAAAGTGCCAGCCACCATACGTACCAACAGCTGGAGACCATTTCTGGCTCATGTCTGGGGGCTGATCTGAACTATACTGAGTAAATTGGTGAGGGTTATGAACCTATGCGAAGAAAAGTATGCTTTGACCATTATTGCACTGAGGTAAACACCTATGAACTCCAAACTTTGCACTGGGGTTAAGGTGGATTTTTGAATGTTTAATTGTAGTCCCAGCTTGAGAAATAGGTTGCTGGCCCTTTTAGTGTCCACTGAGGCTTTGTTGTGGGAGCATACCTTGAGAGGCAATCATTGAGTGATGGGAATTCCTAGTCTGCCAAGATGAGCAGTCATCACTGAAAGAACTATATAGCCATGGGTGTAGGGCACAAGACTGCAGGGCATGCATACACAGGCCGAACAGACATTGCTACCAAAAATCTGTGATCTGATGCGCATGGGGTGCAAGCGCACCTAGATGAGCATCCATAGGGACATTACTAGAGTGGAGCACCATTAGGGACACTACTCAAAGAAAAAGTAGGAGTTTTATAATCTATACCACAACCACCAAATTCATAAGGCTTGTGATCTACAATAATCACCACTTGAACCCAGATCTCTGAATATAAAAGCCATTAATATATAGGGTCAATTTGTGCTCTAGTCTCAGTTTGAATAATGGATGTCAATCAGCAGTAAGCTTAGCAAAAACATTTCTTTGGAGTGAGGACAATAATTGCAAGTCAGCAGAAAAAGTAATGGATATATTTTCTTGTCAGTTTTGTGGACTGCCAAGAATTAAACTTTTAAATACAATAAAATAATAATATGATTCAATTTCTTATGTACAGTTTTATGCAATTTAGTAACACCCCCAGACCAGTGAAGGAAAGATACAAGATAAAAGAAAAGAAACTATGTCCCATTTTTTGTCTTACAATTCCTATTATTACTGCTTATAGTGCTGCACTTTGTCTCAAGACCCTCACCCACGATTGTGTATCTTATGTATCCATGCACATGGAAGACATAAAATACATGTCAAACAAAACAAAGCAAGTTATTAAGTAGAAATAGACCCTAAATCTCAGTGGAAGTCAACAGATAAACATACTATAGCTCTCGTACACCCTAAGTAGACAATGCATAATTCAGAGATGAACTAAGTTTATAACTTATTGCAATATTTCTTACTCATACAGACGTCTGGTATATTGAAACTTGTAGTTACTAATTTAGCAAAACTACAGAATCTTCTCTTCTTTCTTCTACTGTAAAAAAGCGGGGGTGGGGGGATGCCAGTACAATGGTGTTTCTGCCATGATTGACAGGGCTGGGAAGAAATATCTTTGGTCTGAATTTATGTCTAAAATTAAACATAGAAAATGATCACTAAATTGCTTATACACAATGCTCTTATTGCCACATACACAGAGTGCTGTATATATTTACAAAATGTTTTTTTTTTTAAGTCTTAGTCTACCACCATCAAAAGTCTAGACACTGCCAAATAAATTCTGCTAGCCAATATTATGGGAATGAGTTAAAGTGGTAATGGGAAATACCATATGAATATCAATAAGAGTTTGTATACAGAGGCATTTATCATGGCCACCATTAAAATCTTGGCAATGACCTTAGATAATGGTACTCTAACTACAGTTTCGGGAAGTACAGAAAATACTGCAGGTATTAAACAAGCATTAGCTAAGGTATGGTAGGCAAATCTTTAGAGGATGACCACTCTACCACAGGGAGGCACAGTGGAACACATTTTGTCCTGTCTGGATCCCACACAGCTCCAAACAGGGCCGGCGCTTTCATTTAGGCGACTTAGGCAGTCGCCTAGGGCGCCAGCATTGGGGGAGGGGGGTGGCGGCATTTTGCCGGGGAGGCGGCAGGCAGCCACAGTCATACCTACGGAGGGTCTACTGGTAACGCGGCTCTGGTGGACCTGCCGCAGGCATTTCTGTGGACAGTCCGCTGGTCCTGCGGCTCCGGTGGACCTGCCGCAGGCATTTCTGCGGACGGTCCGCTGGTCCTGCGGCTCCGGTGGACCTGCCGCAGGCATTTCTGCGGACGGTTCGCTGGTCCCGTGGCTCCACCAGAGTCGCGAGACCTGAGCGTGGGGCGTCGAAATGGCCCGGCGTCTAGGGCGCCAGAAACCCTGGCGCGGTCCTGGCTCCAAAAGGTGCAAAACACAAATATTTCAGCATGTTAAGGTAGATTCTGACCCACACCCTGCCCTGATTAAATCTATGCAGAACCAGAGACTTTTGACTTCAGTGGATGTTACAGGTTTCTAACTGACAACAAATTCTGGTCCCTAAAATAAAGAGGCAACTTATTACAGATCCATATAGAGTGTGTATATGTGTACTAGTCTATTTAGTAACAGATCAAGATGGATGGTTTATAAACTAACGATCTACAGAACGGATACAATTTTTGGGCCAAAGCATGGCTTTCCACAAGCCCCATGTATAGGGCAGTATGCTCACTGGCATGCTGTAGGAAGGTGGCAATCTAGCAGCCTCCCAGTCCCCACATCTCTCTGCCCATTCCCTAGGCCACTCAAGGAAGGGGACAAGAAATTTATGAGTTAACAGATGCCACTCTCCCTTCCACGCTGTTACAGTATAATGTCACAGGTAGTTGGTGGATGATGCCCTCATACTATTCTATGTCCAATCTTGTCTTTTAAGTAGATCTGTGTAAGATTTCAATATTTGACAATAATTCCCCTCAAGTTTTTTTCGTATCTCAGGGAACCATAAAAATATTCCTTCAGTAAATATCTTATTTATGGTAGAGGGGGCCTCACCTCAGTTCCTGGAAAAATCATGGAGCAGGTCCTCAAGGAATCAATTCTGAAGCACTCAGAGGAGAGGAAAGTGATCAGGAACAGTCAGCATGGATTCACCAAGGGCAAGTCATGCCTGATTAACCTTACTGCCTTCTATGAGGAGATAACTGGGTCTGTGGATGTGGGGAAAGCAGTGGATGTGTTATTCCTGGACTTTAGCAAAGCTTTTGATACGGTCTCCCACTGTATTCTTGCCAGCAAGTTAAAGAAGTATGGTCTGGATGAATGGACTATAAGGTGGATAAAAAGCTGGCTAGATCATCGGGCTCAACGGGTAGTGATCAACAGCTCCATGTCTAGTTGGCAGCCAGTTTCAAGCAGAGTGCCCCAAGGGTAGGTCCTGGGGCTAGTTTTGTTCAATATCTTCATTCATGATCTGGAGATGGCGTGGACTGCGACTCTCAGCAAGTTTATGCAAGAATGACACTAAACTGCAGAAGTGGTAGATAATGCTGGAGAGTAGGGATGATGAACAGAGGGACCTAGACAAATTAGAAGAATGGGCCAAAGAAACCTGATGAGGTTCAACAAGGAGAAGTGCAGAGTCCTGCACTTGGACGGAAGAATCCCATTCAATCTTACAGACTAAGAGCTGAATGGCTAGAAGCAGTTGCAGAAAGGAACTAGGGGTTACAATGGACAAGAAGCTGGATATGAAGTCAACAGTGTGCCCTTGTTGCCAAGAGGCGGTAATGTACACTTTGGGGCTGCACATAGTAAGGGGCATTGCCAGCAGAATCAAAGACTATCATTACCTCTCTAATTTGCACTGGTGAGGCCTCATCTGGGAGTGTGTGTCCAGTTTTGGGCCCCACACTTCAGAAGGTGTAGAGAAATTGAAAGAGTCCAGCGGAGGGACAACAAAATGATTAGGAGGCTGGAGCACATGACTTATGAGTTGAGGCTGAGGGAACTAGGATTTGTAGTCTGCAGAAGAGAAGAATGAGGTGGGATTTGATAGCTGCTTTCAACTACCTGAAATGGGGTTCCAAAGGGATGGATCTAGACTGTTCTCAGTGGTACCTGATGATAGAACAAGGAGTAATAGTCTCAAGTTGCAGTGGGGAGGTTTAGGTGGAATATTAGGAAAAACTTTTTCACTATGGAGGGTGTTGAAGCACTGCAATGGTTACCTAGAGGAAGGTGGTGGAATTTCCTCTTAGAGGTTTTTAAGGTCCAGCTTGACAAGCCCTGGCTGATTTAGTTGGTGGTGGTCCTGCTTTGAGCAGGAGGTGGACTAGATGCGAAGGAGGTTTCTCCTGAGATTCCTTCCAACCCTGATATTCTATGATTCTATGGCCATAAAGACGGGCTAGTAAATCATTGTTTAAATTATTTGGCCACGAATACTTTTTGGCATGCCTGCGCTACAGCCTCTGCTGCAAGTTGATTTTTTTTTGTTTTTTAACATTCAGCAAAAGTGGTTCGGCCATCGTTCTGAAGTACAAGGTTAGGGGAATAAATGTGCACTGTTGCACAGTTTATTACAAAAATGATGGATAACCATTCCGATCGTGGATAACCTCTATTGTGCACTCTACACAATACTTGATGTGGGAGTAAGAGGTTGTTGGCCCTGATTAGCGTTAGGGTAGTGTTTCCAGCTTAGAGGTGGATTGCTTCGCGCTCCCCAGTGGAAAATCACCATATTTGGCCCAAGTATAATAGCCACGAAAACTCACTAATTTGCAACATACTCAAAAGGGCATGTTCAGAATAAGGTGGCTGAAAATTCTGAAAGATTCTCCTCTGGTCTAGCATGCCGAAAGGCCCAGGCTGCAGGGGCTAAGAAAATTTCTTTGCGAGATCTGGGCCCGCTAGTTTTGCATCTGGACACCAGAAGATGGTAAATATGTGTCCTGTGTGAGCTCAGTGCAGACGTAGTGAGAAGATGCGCAGTGGACATGCCGAAGATAGGGTACGTGTGAATTAAGAGTGGGGAGACTGGGATAAGAGGAGCAAGTTGATTGTTGGGATAGGGTGAGAGCAGTATGAGCTTACTAGTCCAAACTCCCCTAGAACTGAAGAAGCCACGGCTTCTGGAGCGCCTCAAAGCATTATCTCTCGCTGGCTCTTAGAAGTGGTCATGTGGCAAGTGCCCCGCATCTATTATTGATGGGTCTCGCCTCTATTCCTTAGTGGGAGGATCAGGGCACCATTTCTTTGCCCGCAATGCGACATGATTACTGCCCCTAGTGTACAGAGGGAGGGGTGGAGTGGCAGAGGAGGGACTGTAAGAGGCTCATAGAGAAGAGGCTGCATACTACCAGATCTGCCAGACAGACGCCTCTGGTAGGATTAGTGCGTAAACCACATTGCAACTGACACTTCCTTCCCTGCCTACTTCCTCTCCTTGCCCTCATGGAAGAAAGAAGAGAAGCCAGGCCCACTTACTCAAGGGATCTTGAATCTTCACGTTCACTGCAGCGGCAGCTGTTGCTCCGAAACTGTCTGCCGTCATGCTTGTCCCTTCCAAACTACGATCTCGTGCTTCCCAGACCCCCACACTGTCTTGAATATGAAGCAGGGTTTTTATATGTGATGGCTTCGAGAGAGCCGCTAATTGGCTTCTACGTGCAGCTCTAAATAAATCCTATACGAAACTTCTCCTGGCCCTTACAGGGAATAAGGCTCCCTTCTACCCTCTCTCCTGCTGCCGCCATAGGGCCATTGCGTCGAGGTATTTACAGTGGTAAGACCCATCTTATTCTTCCCCTACTAATTGGGTCCACGAGAGCATTAATGTCTACATATTGCTAGCAGTTACCGCTATTAACGTAGGGCTGTCCAAGCATTAAAAAATTAAATTGTGATTAATGTCGCTGTTAAAACAAATAAGAATACCATTGTATTCTAAATATTTTGGATGTTGTTCTACATTTTGAATATTATTGATTTGATAACAACAGGCACGAAGATACCAAAGTGTACAGCCACGTCCACTTTATATTTATTTATGATAGCAATTACTTGCAACGTAAAAACAAAGAAATAGTAAATTTTGCCAAATTGCAACTAATATTTAAGTGCACCAATTCCTTTTCATCAAAAGTTGAACTTACAAAGTGTAGATTTATGTATAATAAAACTGCATTCAAAAAATAAAACAAGTGTCAAATGTTTAGAGCCTGCCAAATCTGCTCCAGTCATTTCTAATTCACGACAATTGCCAAGACAAACAAGTTTCGTTTACTATTAGGCAGGAGATAATTGCTGTCCACTTTCCTATTTGCGAAATGTCACCACAGCAGTGGAACAGGGTGTTTTCTTTTTTGGTGTTTGGGTTCTGTAGATTATGCACTCCAGAACTGTTACTAACCTTTAAAGAACTTCTGACAGAATTCTCCACCTCGTCGCCTCTGCTCAATTTGGGAGGCACTTCAGATTCTAAAATCTTGGGTTGCGTTTAGAAATCTCACGATTGGTACCTTTCTTTAGGTTTTGTGAAATTTACACTGTAAACAGTCGTTCTTTAAATATGAAACATGAGCTGGCGTCATCATCTGAGACTAGTATACACCACAAGAACATATAATGCAGATATGCCACGGTTAAAACACAGGTAGGAGACATACCAATTCTCCCTAAGGAGTTCAAGGTCATAAATTTAATTAACTGCCATTTTTTTTTTATTAAATGACGCTCAGATCAGCATGGGGAAGTCATGTCTTCCTCATGGAACGGTGGCCCCAGCTATGAAGGGTTTAAATAGATTGGTAGAGCATATTTGGCACGTAATAACCCAATTACATCTGCCTATCGTACAAAGTGCGATGCTAAATGTCGTTCTCACTATTCTGCCGTGCCATTGTAAATAATAAGAGGGCGCAGCAATTAATCTTACCTATAAACAATGTATAACAAAGCTTGAACTTAGTTGCGCAGACTGGCTTAAGCCAAGAAAGTAGGCAACTCAGTGGCCATTTGATAGGCTCTAAAGTTTTCATTGTTTTGTTTTTGAGTTTAGTTATGTAACAAACAAAAAAAATCTAACTTTGTAAGTTGCACTTTCACAATAAAGAGACTGCACTACAGTATTTCTATGAGGTGAATTGAAAAATACTATTTCTTTTATCATTTTTACAGTGCGAATATTTGTCATAAAAATAATATACACTTTGATTTCAAATACAACACAGAATAGAATGTACATGAAAATGTAGAAGAACATCCAAAATGTTTAATACATTTCAATTGGTATTCTATTGTTTAACAATGCAATTAAAACTGCAATTAACAGCGATTAATTTTTTTGATCACGATTAATTTTTTTGAGTTAATTGCCTGAGTTAACTGCAATTAATTGACAGCCCTACTATTAAGTCAAATTAGAGATCTGTACTGTAGAATGGAAGGATCCAATCCTGCTGATGATCCTTGTCAAGGTTAATAGGGTTCCATATGATGTGATTTCTGTTTATTTCTGTTTGCTTTTTTAAGAACTTAAGATATTGCATACAAAAACTATGTTAAAGGAATGTTAATGTTGTAAAGTCAAGCAATCTAAAGTTAGAAAATGACAGAATTAAGGTTGCCTGGGCTGACACAAACAGAAATATAACAAATGCATATATGATTTATAAAATAAATATTTTAAATATACAGATTTACTGGATGGCAGGATGCTTAAGATAATTGTCCTGGATAGAACTATACTATATGATATACTTCAGAATTAGCCCTAGGGCTCCATTATTTCGGAAAGTGCCCTTCTTGTCTTGGTTAGTTCTGGAAACTCTTAAAATCATATTGTAGTGCTGGTCTTGGCACTTGTCCAAGGACAGGAAATACCATCATTCTTTACTCCGAACTTCTACCTCTAGGAACCAATACAGAACTTTGGAAAGTCACAGGCCAAATGTCAACATTTAAAAGGATATCTGTGCTCTAATGTTTAGAGATTTTTTTTATTCGTTTCTAAAGATTCAGAATAGTAACAAGAACCTCCATCTCAATTCTTTATCGGTCAGATAAAGTTTACTGGCAGTATGTTAAGTGCCTGAGGTGAAACTATCCCAGTGAGTCCTTATCTAACTGATAAAAGGCCGCTTCATCAGTCCATATTGCTTATTATAAACCAGACGAGGTGTTGATTGGTGCAATAAAGGTCATTATCTCACAGATAAAGTTTTGCCACTAAAAACAGAAGCTTGTTTTAAAATAATTGTGTTCAGAACAAACAAATGTAGAAAGTGCTGCTGCTCTTTAGTAGCAGAGTATATTTTAATAGTACTACACATTGGAATAGCCATAGAGCTCTCTTTGAAATCAATATCTGTCTCCATTTTTCACAGAACTTTTCAAGAATTTCCTCTTTCCCACTGCTTGCTTTCTTCATTTTTCTAACAGCACTAAAGATCTTCATGTTAACTTTTTTTCCATTTTTCTTAATAGCTATTACCTATTATTTGTCCTGACTTATTCCATCAACAAAACAGGAAGTTGATGGCATTCCAAATTATTTTTTGAAGGTTTTGCAAATTTTCCTTACTATTTTTCCAGTCTGCATTCTAGAACATCAGCCAGGTACACTACAGCATATCAGCATTACAAAACAGCTGCTAAAGCAAAATATTTTTTTTAGTCTAAGGGTATATGTGATGGGGCACACATCTCTCATGAGTGCCTCCTGTCAGCAGGATGTGGTGCCGCAGACTTTTTTTCTCCTGGCTCCTCCTATAGGTTGTCGACCTTGTTAGGCAGGCCTTCAGTGGCTCAGCCATCCAGCCCAGTCACACAGTCCAAAATGGACAAACCCCTTCCAGAGTAACTAAAGTCCAGTTGAAAGTCTATACAAATATCCAAACAAATTACTCTTTTCTTCCTTTTGTCTTATTCATCACCCTGCTTTCTGGGCTTACTTCTCAGACCCTTCTTTAAGCTAACTAAGTCCTTCCCTGCCTGTTATAGAGCACTGACTCCATGACTGCTTTCCCTGGAGTCCTTCTCATTGTCCATTACTTGCTGAAGTTCCCTTTTCTTTGCCCCTACACCTAGGTTCTTCTTTGCTCCTTTATCTGAGCACTGTCCCAGGCATGGGCACAAACTCCGTGGGTCCTCTGGGGCTGGAGCACCCACAGGGTAAATTAGCAGATGCTCTGCACCCACTGGCAGCCAAGCTCCCACCTCCGCACCTCCTTCTCCCCCCACCAAGCACACTGCATACCCACTCCTCCCCCTCCCTCCCAGTGCTTCCTGCCCCCTCTCCCCCCCCCAATAGCTGTTTGGTGGCACTTAGGACTTCCAGGAGGGAGTGGGAGGAACGGGGATGCGACACGCTCAGGGGAGGAGGTGGAGAAGAGGCAGAGCAGAGGCAGGGGAAAGGTAGTGGAATGGGGCTGGGCTGGGCTAGGCTGAGGCAGGGTAGGGCAGAGACTTTGGGGAAGAGGTAGAATGGAGATGGGATGAGGGCAATGCAGAGGCAGGCAGGGGTAGGGCCAGGGGCAGGCAGGGGGGGTGAGCTCTCACTGGGCAGAGGGGAAGTCGATGCCTATGGCCCCAGGGCTTCCTTCCTGGAGACTCTATCTTCACAGGTTCTCACTATCCCAACTCTCCAGCGAGATCACCTCTCAAGTTTAGTCCCCTTCCGCGATTGCAAACAGTTCAACAAACTCTGCCATCACCATCACTAGGATCTTCAGCCGTGCCTCTGGGCCCTTTAAACTCCAGCTCTTTGCTTAGCTTTTAAAATGGCCACTACAGGGCTTAGACCACTACAGCCCTGGTTAGTGGGGGAGACCCTGGCCTGCCTACTACTCTGGGTCCCAACCCAGAGACCCTATACACAACAGCCACGTATCTCTGCCTCCAATTTGCTGCTGCTATTGCCTGGGCTACATTTTCCTATATAGCTCCTTTCCTTTCGCCCATTACCTTAGGGTTGTCAGAACCTGTCATTGCCAGAGCCACTAAACCAGCTCATCAAGCTCCTCTGGCCAGAGCAGAGCACCCTGTGATGTTGCATCCCACAATGCTTTGTAGAAATATACTTATGAGTGTAAATATGACATAATTAGAATATGTTTTATGCTAGATATGCCAGATAACATATCTTTGCAAAGGTTATGTTCTACTGCATATATTCATCCTATTCATATGCATGCATCATATTTATATCTGAAGTTATGAGCATTGGTTCTATGCTTGTATTTAAAGTGTTTGCTGTAGGAAGCACCTAAGGCAGATTTGGTCAACAATAGCGTGAAAGGGTTATTCAAGTAAATGGGAGTACTTGGCTAACGAAGGACCTTGACAGACGCCAATCCACAATTGAGCTTTCCTGGGAATGTTCAGGCTAACATATAGACAATGGCGTCAGCCTTTAAAGAACTGAATCATGCATGGACATGTGACTTGCCCATGTGACTCCAAAACGTCATCTTGTAGTCGTGATTCAACAGAGGGCGAGAGAAGGGGTTTCCACCCACAAGAGAGACTATATAAGGCCCTGGGAAACCTCTCCATTTTGTCTTCAGCTGGCTCAAGAGGTAGACTCTCCACCCCAAAGGATACCTGAAAGAAACTGGAACAAAGGACAGTAACTACAGGGGTGTGAGTGAATGCTGGACCCAGATTAGGAGGAAGTCTAGTCTGTAACAGAAGCTTACTGGAACATATCTGAGGGTAAGATTTACCTGAATTTAATTTCTTACTGTATTAGCCTTAGACTTGCCTGTTTTTGATATATTTTGCTTGGTAATTTACTTTGTTCTGTCTGTTATTACTTGGAACCACTTAAATCTTACTTTTTACATTTAATAAAATCACTTTTTACTTATTAATTAACCCAGAGCAAGCAATTAATTCCTGGCAGAACAAACAGCTGTGCATATCTCTCTATCAGTGTTATAGAGGACAATTTATGAGTTTACCCTGTATAAGCTTTAAGATCTCATTGGGAACTGGGTATCTGGGTGTTGGAGACAGGAACACTTCTTAAGCTGTTTTCAGTTAATCCTGCAGCTTTTAGGTGATGTGGTTGGATCTGAGTTTGCAGCAGGCAAGTGTGTCTTGCTCAAACAGGGCAAGGTACTAAAGTCCCAAACTGCCAAGGAGAACGGGCTCAGAGGCAGTCCCAGCAAATCAGGTGGCAATTCCCAAGGGGGTTTCTGTGACCCAACCCAGCACACTCCCTTCTTTGCCCCTCTGGTCCAGCCAGGAACTGACCTGCTTCAGCCATTCAGCCCCCCTTTATCTGAGCCTCTCTTGGCAGGCCTGGAGGACCCATCTCAGCTGCTCCTTCCTGGGGGTGCAATGTGGTAGGACCATGTGGCTTCCATCAGGGGCCCTGGTATGCCCCAACACAGTATATTTACGCTGGAAACATTACAGGAACACTGATGCAGCACTGCACCGGTGCGACTGTAATGCAGACACTTATTACAGCAACAGAAGGGGTTCCCTCCATTGCTGTAGTAAATCCACCTCTCTGAGATGTGGTAGCGAGGTCGACGGAACAATTCTTCTGTCAACACAGTGGTGTCTACACCAGGGCTTAGCTCAACTTAATTTTTCACAGCACCAAGTTATGCAACTAACTTTGTAGTGCAGACACTGGATTTATGTTAGACAGAATGGTTACATTTTGTTTTAATGTCATATAATTTTAAACATTTGAAATTCTGTAATTATACTAGCATCTGATAAACCATCTTTAAGGATTTCACTGAGGTTATGCTATCATCTTAAAAATTCCGTTCTTTATAGTAATATTTCAGATACAAGGGTTAAAAAGAGGAATATTATAGATAGAAAGACAGAACTGAAAACATTAAATGATTCAAGAGCAGTATGAGTGCTAGTTTTCCTTTCCTTTGTTTAATCTCCAAGAGATTTCTTAATATAAAAAATCTATATCTAAACAAGGCTGGATACGTGTGACAGCCTCCAACACAAACCCAAAAAGCCAGGATATTACAAATTATGGGACACCTCTTAACTGCACTCTAATGCCCACACAGTGCATTTCCACTGGCAGTGACAGGAACTTCCTTCTGACATCAACTTATGAGGAAACACACCACAGACAAACACATTAATCTCGCTCACAGTACAATGTAAAACCTTAATTACAACCTCATGCCTCCCTCACGAACACAGAGCACAACACATACTATGTACGCATGTCAACTCTGAATATTTGCTAATGTTGCTTGCTGAGCATGTAATCAAGGTTTTGCATTGTGCCATGAGGGATATTAATGTTGCATGCAGTCTGTTTCTGTATCAGTTGTGACTATTTAGTCTGAAAATCCTCAGAAATTTAATTCATTGCCTCGCAGATTTTGTTCTGTAAGTTCGGACAAATACACAGTTTCCTCATACAAAGAGGTCAAAGTCTCTGCCATAAGTGAAAAACCGAACCCAGTCTTAATCTGGAGATGCCACCACACCTGTACAATAAATACAGTTTAATGAAGGAGTTAATCATTTTATAATGTGCTGTAGTATGCTGATCAGACTCAACTCTCTAACAATTTTATCAGAACTGAGACATTGTGTTTCTTTATTTTCTCAGTGCCTGGCTTCAGTAGAGGCCTGACTGAAAACTGGCTGAGGCCCAAACCAGACAAAACTTATCCTGATAAGATAAAATTCTATTTGAAAGGGGGAAGCAACTAGAGTATTGAAGGGGGTTGTGACAGCTCCATCAACTGGTGAAGTACATTCAAATTTTTATTAAAAGGATCAGAAATATCAGGGTCCTTTTGGATTGCTGCCTGCTCCTGAATCCCAAATGGCTTATGCTGTAGTACTTATTCGGCCTTCCTTCTTTTTACCTCCATCTTGCATTACTGCAGTGCCCATTACTTCGCATTAACCATGAGACCACTAAGAAGCATCACTTAGTGCAGCTCAGTGTCTAAAACTCTCGCATAAAGAACGAGAATGTTGATCTCGGAACTACAACTTTCATTGAGAAACACAGTCTATTCCAAACATATTTAGTAATGTTACAAAGGCTTTTAAAGAAAATCTGCAGATCACACTACAGGTGAAAATAATTTTTCATTACTTAGTAGTATTATCACTTTTATAGTGCCTTATAGATTTTACCACCAATCTTTTAAACGAAAAATAATTGCAAATATACAGCTTCAAACAAACTGAAAACACACAATGTGCCAATTTCTTTGTTTCTCTAAAATGTCATAAAAAAGTAAACACTGAAAAAAATGACTTATCTGCAGAGGTATGCCAGAACAAACACGGATCATCAAATACTTCCAAAGAATGAACTTGTTCTCCAAGTTATTTTCAAAGAATTACATTCCAGCTTTAAGAACACAAATCCAAGAACTTCTTGCAAAAAATTCAAAACTGAAGACCCAATTCTATGAGGAGCTCAGAACTATAACTCTCAATAAAGTCAATGAGAGTTTAGTATGCTCAACATCTTTCTGGAAATGCTCAGTATCTGGCAGGATCAGACCCTAAAAGATGAGACTGTGCTATTAGGTTCTGGTCATTTTTACAAGGTTTTAGTAAAAACAAAGATCAAAAGAAATGTTTGCATCTGGTGTTCTGTTGATTTATATCAGTTTAACTGCCAATATTTCTTAATTCACAGTGAAACTGCACAGGCCACTGTTCATAAATATTTATGCAAAATGTTAGACAACTGAATTTAAGTAGTGTGTCAAGCTATAAACAAATTCACAGAATATTTGTTCCTTCAGAGAGCAGATGTCAACGTACCCAGCTTCTTTATTCATGCAGCCAATCCAGAGGCGCATCTCTTCCATTTTCTTTTAGTAGCTTAGTATTCAGCTGAATGGTGATTATTTAGACTACTAAATGTGTTTGAATTTAGATTGCGCGGTAGACCCACTATTTGTATTGTTATAGGATAGATCTGCAATCTATTCTTGAACACGAAAATTACATGTAAAGAGTAATTTCCTGAGTGTAAGATTGCTTTATAGAGCTATTTATTCATTATAAGAAGTTATTTTTAGTGATTATCTTAAGCGAAATGTAATTCTAAAAGTAACAGGAACCATTCATATGCTACAGTAGTTTATTTACTTATATATTATGTAAGCATCATGCATAAGGTAATTCTTATATCTTATTACCATTCATCTTTTTTAAGCATCACATGAAATAGCTGATCTTCTGCCTGTAGCTTATACAAAGTTGAAAGGTTAGTACTTCCACCTTAAGAAAAATGTCACTAATAGATCCTGTGGATGTGTAAATGGTATTAAAAAAGGTCAGCGAGACCAAAGTCTGGTTCTCATGAGGTCTCACAGCTACAAGGTGTTTGGCTTTGTTGTTGGTGCTAGTTAAGACATGTCTGGGTTATTTGATCACACAGATTAACACAAAGAATATATCGGAACTGTGAAGGAAAAAATACACAACAGGAAGCTTAAATGCAGCCACATGGCCCATCTGATTCTTTCAACCTCCTAACAGATGATGGGTTGAAATAACTGCCTTTCCTTGTACGCTAATTAAATAGTCCTAGCAGTGTATAAAATGGCTATAATAAAATTGAGTTTAACCATAACCTCCAGCTGTGTACCACTATGACTCACATTCCAGGGCATCTTATCATATAATATGTAACAATTTTGTTAGCTGAGGTGTAATAAAACTCCAAATACATTCACAGTTTAAAAAAGAAAAATTATTTCATTAACAAAAATAATGGCATTCATAGCTAATTATACAAAACACGAAGTTATCTATTAATATGCAGTACCAGGTACCTTCCCTACCTATGATAATTGAGACTATTTAGCAAGAACAAATGATTTCCTTCATGTTGATTAATTCAAATACATTCATCCACACTGTTGTCACAATTATCACATTTTGTTAACAATTGCTCTACAACAGTAGTTAAGATATCACAATTATTTTCTAGGGCTAATACAAAGAAATACTATGAAATCACTGTCATGATTTGGTAAGAGCTGCCTTCTTAATGGCAACTGCTGTTGTAACGGAGAGAGAGAGAGAGAGACACCCCTTCTATTTGTTCTTTCCCAACAGTACCTGCTTTATTATTTGCTTTGCTATTTATTTTAAACTTAGAGCTCTTCTTTCCATAGGCTGCCAAGTTCAGCAGAATTTTCTAGTAACTGCTGCAGCTGGAGAAACTCCAAGAGGCATGATCTTTGCAGTTGCAGTGATTCTTCCCAGGGTGACTGAAAGATATTATATGTCTCTGGTGTCTCTCAAAGACCGTTGTACCTATAGATGTGTATTTATTTCTCCTGGACAGGAGTAGCCATCCAACATTTCCACCACATGACTTTCATGAGAAGACATGATGGATGTCCTTCTCAAGAGCCCATCCTTCCATAATAAACTAACAGGACTGCAATGAACATGTTCCCCAGATGTCACTATCAATTATCTATTTAACATTCATGGCAATTGTGCTAGGTGACACTACAATCTTTGAATAATATGGAAGTATGCCATCTAATTTTGTGGTCTTTTAAGATGGTATTTCTTTCTGTTTATTGCTTAGGGTTGTATTTGTCTGTCTTTGCTAGAGAATTTGAATTAATTACAATTTACAAGGCAAATGGTGCCAAAAATTGTGATGCAGAGGGCTTTGCATTGGTCCTTCACACCAAGTGAGTTTTACTCCATATGCATATTTGCAAGATCATTTTTCTTCTTCACAGAGAACATATTAGGGTTTCATGGGCACTAAATACTGCAGTTTTTAAAAGGCACTGATTATAAAGTGGCAGGGTGAAATCCTGGCCCTGTTGACATCAATGGGAGTTTTGCCAGATTTTCAAAGGTGCTCAGTATCTAAGTTCCCTCTAGGCTGTGCAGCCACGCAGCTGCCTATTAAGCACGGTGCAGGTGCTCAGGGCTGTGGCAAGGAGAGATGCCTCTCCCCCAGCCCTGGACTTGCTGCAGTGGGGATAGGTACTCCTTCCCCAGCCCCAACCCAGACCAGCCCCAGATCTTCTACTGCCAGGAAGGAAAGGCATCCCGCTGACTCTAGCCTAGCCCTGGACCTGTTGCAGCCAAGGAGAGAGACACCCCACCAGCCCCAGCCCAGCCCTGGATCTGCCATGGCTGAGGGGAGAGGCACCCCACCCCCGGACCCCACCTGGCCCCAGCCCAGACCTGCCGTGGCTGGGAGAGAAGCATCCCTTCCCCAGCCCCAACCCAGCCCCAGCCCAGATCTGCCATAGCCAGGGGAGAGGTTTCTATCCCCCCCACCAGCCCAAGTGCTGCTACAGGAAGAGAGAGTGGGGGGAAGTCCTCTCTCTCTGCTGTAGCCCTAGAGCAGCCTGCACCCCAAATCCTCATGCCCGGCCCCACCCCAGGGCCTACACCACCAGCCAGAGCATGAGGATTTGGGGTGCAGGCTGCTCCAGGAAGTTCCAGAGGACTGAACATTGGGGAAGTTCCAGAGGACTGAACGGAAGTGAATATTGTGCCAATATTTAGAATGTGTATATGCTTTGACCCAGGTAGTCCTAGGCCAGGTGAAACAATGGAATGGCTGAGTCAGGACTCAATCAATAAAGAATTAAAGAAGGACAATAATTAATGCCTATCAATATGGTTTATGGAAATTAGGTCTTGTCAAACTAACTTAATATCATTTTATAAGATTAAATTTGGTTGACAAAGGTGATAGTACTGATATAACATACTTAGACTTCCGTGAGGCATTTTACTTGGTACCACACAACATCCTGATTAATAATCTAAAATGACATAAAATCTACATAGCACACATTAAAATGAATTCAAAACCAGTTAAACAGAGAATCACCACTGAATGGCTGAGGTCTCACAGGGATCAGTTCTTGGCCCTATGCTATAGGGATAAAGAGTGATCTGGAACTCCTGGTAAACTGGGCACAGGCAAACAATACATGTTTCAATATGCCAAATGTAAGGTCATATCTAAGAACAAAGGCCATACATACATAATAGGAGGCTCTATCCTAGGACTCAGTAACTCTGAAAAAGACTTGGAGGTCATGGTGGATTATCAGCTGAATATGAACTCCCAGAGTGATGCTGTGGTCAAGAGGGCTAATTTGATCCTTGGATGTATAAACCAGGGGATACTGGATAGGAATAGAGAGGTTTTAACACCTCTGTGTTTAGTGCTGGTGTGTCTGCTACTAGAATACTGTGTCCAGTTCTGGTGTCTCACTTCAAGAAGGATGTTGAAAAATTAGAGGGGGTTCAGAAAAGAGCCATGAGAAAGATTAAAGAATTGAACCCCTCCCATCATCATATATTGAAAGACTTACAGAGCTCAATCTATAGAATTATCTATAACTACCCAAATGGGGTACAGAAATTTGCTAATAGAGATCACTCCAATCTAGCAGACAAAAGTACCATGAAACCCAATGGCTGGAAGTTGAAGCTAGATAGATTTAGACTAGAAAGAAGGCATAGATTTTTAACCACAAGGATCATTAACCATTGAAACAATTTACCAAAGGTTGCATTTTTTAGTTAAAATTGGATGGTGTTCTAAAAGATATGCTCTAGTTCAAGCACAGCCATTGAACTTAATGCAGGAATTAATACAGATATTCTGCGGGCTGTGTTACACAGAAGGTGAGACTAGACAATCCTGTCTGGACTTAAAATCTATGAATTATTAAATTACAAGGGTAACATGATGCATTCTGCTCCTTTACCCCCCTGAGCAAAGACAAAGGACAGGCCACAATCTGGTTCTTTGTGATTCAACTTACCTATTTTCAGTTTCTAACAATGCAACATTATACAACATTTAAAATCACACCAAAAAAATCAGTTAGTGGGAATTGGTCATTCATTCATTTATAAAAGTAAATTAATGTCTCTCTTCCAGATGACGTTTGGAGGGGGAGGGACAGAACTGTCTGTATCACTACCGTAAAAAACAACTTAACTGATATCCTCATCAGGGTTTATGCCTTCTCCAGCTGCATATTTCATCCACATATTTCATACCATAATTTTTGAAGGAAAAGGATAAGGATTAGGTATATTAAAATATATATATATTTTTTCCATAAATGTTCTATAGGAAATAAACCACCAGCTATAATGTGGTGTTTGTATTAAGTAACACAAATAAATTTACTGCAGAGATTAACACTTGGGAATGTCATAAATGCCTGTTATCACTGACAAAATCCTCTTTGGACAGGCTAAAAGTAGTACATGCTTGGTCTCAGATTATAGCTATCTCTGCATACAGCAACTGCTTGTATGAGACTGATAAACTTTAACATTTCACTTATGTTCTTTGATGCAGAACTTGTGTTCTTTGATGCAGAACTATATTTGTTAGGAGAAATAATATTCTTCTGAAAAATAATATATTAAGTGCCATATAAATAACATTTTTTCATGTTATTTGGCAGATTTGAGTCATATTAATTCTGCAATTTCCAAAGCTGCATAAGACATTTGGATGCCCAACCTTGCAGCCATTGTTCGCTATACCGTTCACCAGCATTTCAAACAAGCAAGATGCAAACTACTAATGTTCACTTTTGGAGGGAAAAAAGTTTTACTAGATTGTTTATAATTTCCTTGACGCTTGAAGTTGCTGCTATTACATTTTGTATTTAGTAACATCCAAACTAAAATTACAAGTTCTGTTTTGTACAAAAATCTGTAAAAGGTTTCTTGGGTATTGATTGCTGTACTGTACGCACTGATCTGAATTTTTTAACTGGATAGGCTCTCGGATGCAACACTGTCTTCTTCCTCTTTATTCTGATCATTTAATAAATTTTCATTTTGGATTGTGGATCACAGAAATGTTTTTTCTTCCTAGTCTTTTTTGAGTCCTTCATAACAGGCAGCTCATTTTCACCTGTTTAATAATCTGTATCGTGTATACTATTCGATAGCCAGTTAGTTCATCAAAAGGCTGCATTTAATATTTCCCAGAGTCACTGGGAGAGTAGCAGTAGAGATTAGGATATTGTGTAATGTCAAATTAACAATAATAAATGATGATAATGCAGTGTTTTTAACCATCCTGATGTTCACCACATTTCAACCTGCAGCAGTTATGCTTTCAAGTGTATCCTGGTTATCAGTTAAACATGTTATTAAATGGTAAAGATAGAAGTTCTTAAACATTTTGAATCAAAAGTTCAATTTCATCCAATGGAATTATATTGCTTCATACCAGGTGAGAATCCTTTGTTTAACACAAAATCAATTTCATTGCAGATAAGAGGGAAATTTGGCTCTCAATTATATTATTATGAACCTTGAAAAACTCCACTAGCTGCAGTGAAAGTGTTTTAGATTTACACCAGCATAATAGAGCAGAGTTTGGCTCTGGATGCGAAGTTTACTTTTTTATTTTCAGATTTCAAATATTAATTTTAACTTGAGTAAGGGCATTGTCTATAAACAGTAAAATGACACATTTGCTGCTTCTCAGACGTCAGCAGCCTCAATAACGCAGTTTTTGAAGCTTAGGAAATAATTTTTTCAGGTCTTAAACCATATGTTAATAGCTTATAAAAAGTGTGTATTGACTGTTCTGCTATCTCAACTAATTTATTTTGTAATAATTGTTCATTAACAGCAACGTTCTTCTGTCTTACAGCTTTAAACTACCCATTCATGGTTTCACTGACGGCCTTTTTTTATTTAAACACCTGAACCATCAAAACTTTTCTCTCCCTCTCCTGTTTCTGGGAATTTTCTGGCTCTCTTTTTGACCACAGGAACCACTTCTGCTATTTCCTACTGTTTTTAATAGTCTAAATGTCCATGGATTTCTTTTGTCTCCCAACTCAACAATTTCCATTTGGCATTCTTTTCTTCTCCTTTGTCAGCTTTCTTCTCTGCCCTCTTTGCCTACATCTACATACATTGACACTCTTTCATTGATATGGAGACCATCTTACCAAATTCTGATTTAGCTTCCCATCTGACAGCATTAGCAGGTGGGCAACACAGGGTGGATCAACCAGTGACTGGAAAAATATTTCATCAGTAGTCACTTTTCATAAATGCACTATATATGTGGGCGGAGGGAGACATTAAATCTGGCAAATTCAAGGAATCTCACAGTCACTAAAATAGGTTACTTTAGAGCTTGCTGCAAGCAGGTTTTCACCATATTTAAAAACAGTTTTATCTACAAAAAGGAAGCTGATGGCATATAATAATCGTTTATGGGTGCAGTCAGATACAAAGGAGAAAGAAAAAAATGAAAATGCCTAACATCAATAACTGCAAGAATAAGACAGTCAGGTAGGCCTTTTATTAGGCTAAGGATAATGTCATTAATTATACACTTTTAACCATTGTTGTGCCCTCCAACCAAAGACCACAGCATTCTTTAGAAGTATTATGTCTTTTACCTCTGACAGAGAATTTTTTTTATCTGCTTTGAGATCCAGAAAAACAAGGCATAGCTTGATTAAATTATTTGCTCAGAAAGTCAGTGGCAAAGCTCGGAAGAGAGCCAACATCTCCTGATTTGGTACTTTGGTCCTTTTTCCTCCTTATTAGAAGCCCATAGGTCTAAATAATTCATCAACAAAGCAGGCTAAAGGCTAGAATGTGGGGGACTCAGCATGAGGGGGCAGTAATATAAAAGAAATCATGGCAAAAACTGGGTAAAGTACAAGCTCCCATGGCATCTCCAGAAAAAATGAATTAACTGGACAAGTGAGTAAATGGCCATGTACAAAGGCAGGAGTCAGTGAAAGAAAAGATACAGGAACATAAGAAAAAACCCACAGTGGAACAAGAGATTCTTGTGAAAACAGTAGTCAAAACAAGATGATGAAGATTGGACCATGAGGTCCGGTCACACAACTTTAGAATTAATGATCTGTCTGTAAATAAAGATTTGCCTGACTCAGAAAAATTTGCAGACAGATATTTGGCTATTGTAGTTTAATGGAACATAAAAAAATTACCTAAATTTTGCTGAGAAGTGTTACACAATCCCTCCCAGAACTTCTAACATGGTGCATGCTGATGACAGCAAGGCAACTGCTTCTGCGTTTCCCCAAAATAAATGTTTTTGTTGCCTGTATTCATTGTAAACCACATCATTTTGTAAATTGTCATCCCTCTAAAATGAAAGTTAACTGCTCCTTTAAAATTTTCCAAAAAACGGAAGTTTTAAAACAATATTGAGCACATACTTATGTATGTGATGTGACTGTCCCATAGCACGGAACCTTAAATGAAGAGTTAGAGGATAAAATTACTTTTCCTTTCTGTTTCTCTTGAATTAGTCATTTCTGGAAAAATGGAAAAAATTTACAATATCATAGATTGCTTGCAAATTAATGACTCTGATCAACGCTGCCAGACAAAAGTTTGTCTTTTTCTGGAAACCAAGGATCAGTATCACAGTAATTGCAGACATTATGAAGATTTTGTAACGTATAAATCTATTTGAAGCACTGGATTTCAGCCATACTGATATTGTGAAAGCATCAAATTAAACTTCAGCAAGAACTGAAAATGGAATTCCATGAGGCCAAGTCTGACCATCATCTGCCCTGTTGAACTTTTGACCTTTACGGTGCCCCTTTTTATACTTTGTATTTAGTATCCAGACTGAGATGCTTTGATTCCTGGAATCAAGTTCTTATTTTAGTGTATTGTAGCAGTGTACATTGTACACAGTCAATAGCGTGTATAGTGGGAATAGTCACACACAATCTTAAGGATAATCATGCTAAGGATACGAGTGCTGCCATAAAAATGTCATTCCTCTTACTCACTACAAAATATAAACAAAATGTTGGAGATGATTAGAAAATTACTGTTACTCAGATATTTTGCAAATAATGGTTTTTCTGAGACAAAAACTAAGCTGAAACATTCCTGGTTTTCTTTATTGGTATCCTCAAATACAGAATCAGGGTTCTCTCTTATGTAACACGAGGACTTAGAACAGACATATAGTCTGCTGTCCTTATTCTGCAACATTTATGAATAAGCACCCTTCTATTGTCTGTTACCTTGCCTTCCAAAAATCTTTTATGTCTTAAATTCTGTACACAACCATCTAATCTTCAGTGGTTCAAAATGAGACCATTTCTCTATCGGTACAACTATGGGAGTTTGCCCAGTCATTTCTACAAGTTGGTTCCCATTTAACAAAAACCTCTTGACAGCTAGCAGCTGCAGTAACTGGCAGCCAAGTTCTTCCACCTCAGAAGTGCGGCCAAATATATATACATTAAACATTTAAAAGACATTTTCAGCACTGAATTGTAGATTATATTATAGGTACATTGAGGTAGCTTTGCTGGTATGTGGAAATGAAGGTATTATACTTCATAACACCAATTATATCCACATGCTGTATTATGCCACACAAATGTCTGTCTATGTTTGTGCACATTTAAGTGCATACATATTCATAAAAGACAAATAAATTTAGTGACTAGGAGGCTAAATAAGTGGATTAAAGAGATATAAATATGTTAAGGGATTCAGTGAGGCTATTACAGCATTTTGTCTTTGTGCACTGAGATTCATAATACAGAAGTGTAGTGTCTGAAGTGTGAATTAACTTTAACAATAATGAAAATATGGAAACATTTTAAAAAGCTGCCTTTGCAAATGGAGAGCACATGTAGAGTACTTTTATCACCATAGTATCTCAGTTCTATAGTCTTCTTAGTACAATGGTGTGCTGTCAAGGAGTTGGAATTCATCTCGGGGAAGTGATAAAAAGAAATATGCATAGAAAATTATAACATAGCCAAAGAGGATTCCCTTTATTGAAGTAAACTTTCAGGAAATCAATAGAGAAATTCTGGCCTATAATGACTTACTACAATAGTACAATTACTACAAACTTTGTTGTTTGAATATATTCAAGCCTCTGGGCTTCAAAACTATATTTCATTAGCCATGGTATAGAAGAAAATAAAACAAGAAATATGGAAGTCTCCAACATTCAGTCAAGTAACTAGCTTATTGAGTTACTCTTTTCATTTCACCCAGGGTCCCATACACTCAGGGTAAACAAACATCACTCTCTCATGTACAGTTTACTGCCAAGCACATTAACTAGTGGCTTAAGCAGAGCTATTTGCAACACATTCCAAGGCAAATATCATCATTTTCAAAACTAACATATAGCATAGACGGCTATGTAAAACATTATATTAAACTAATACAAAGTCAATAAAGCCACAATTATAATACACAATCACATGTAACATTCCCCATGGATATTTGACCAAAAGAAAGTAAATAAAAGCACTAGAGATGTGTATTACCAAAGATATAGAAAATATTTTAGAAGAAGTTTTTTTAAAATAGGACTATTACCCAATCCACATTGCTTCCCCACACATATGCACCCTATTAAAGCTGTTTTGATCAACCTGCTGAGTGAGACCTTTGCTCAGCAAGGAGCATTTTGAATTGTTGATAAATGCTTCTTTCTTCTCAAGGGTGGACTGTTGCAGTTCTTTACCTGCAGGAGTTCCTGACCTTGCTATCTCTAAATACTGCAGCTCACACCATCACAGACACTCCATTGTTTTAATACATCACTCCTACTTAAAAACCTTAAACTGCCTTTCCAGAAAAGTTCATATCTTTAAAATTCTACTATTTACATGCAAGAAATCTAATATTTTGGTCCAGCATACTTGACAGATTTTTGAATTTTTATTTAAAGAGTTTTCTATTGCACTTACTGAACTTTCAGAACTTGTTGCTAACATTAGTGAGTTTATCTGACAATCTCTCTAAGGTAGGGAAGTATTATTGTGCCTATGTACGAAGGCATGCAGATCCAGAGAGGTTAGGGTCTATGTTTCCAAAAATATCGCCTCCTATTGAGAGCTTCGTTTTTTGGGTACCCAGCAACTGTTAAAAATTTTGTCCTAGAAGCCTCCAGTGGAACCCCTAACATTACTGGGCACTTTTGAAAATCTGAGCCAAAGTTGGCTTACCCAAGCTCACACAGGAAATCTGTGGAAAACTAGGGAACAGAGCTCCTATCTCTTGATTTCTATTCCAGTGCCTTAAATACTAGGCCATCCTTTTTCTTACAATTTTTGCACTCAGCTAGGTCAGAATCATCTGGTTACTTAGGACTAGAGTCTATACTCAATTATGCATATGCAAACTATCACTGACTTTAACAGTATCTAAAGAAAGATTTTTGACAGTAGCCCTAGTTATAACCTTTAGATGTTGGATGTTCAAGTACTCTACACTCCATGGCTACAGACTGACTTCCCAAAGCACCTAAAATGTCCTGTCTGTCCTGGCATTTAACATTTATCATATATTTGATGCTGTACTCAATCATTTCTATAAAACAAGAATTTCTATCAAGTATTGTATCATGAAACACCTTATAATTTTTATAAAGAATGCTGTATAAGCACATTCATAATATGGATACCGTATAACAATAGCTAACTATATATTATAAATCAAATCTATTGAATAAATACATAAATATACTGTAGTGATGTATACAATGCAGTACATAAAATTTTGGATCAAATGGGCTGATTTCATTGGTGTTAATTTAGATTTACACTAGCATAACAGTACAGAATTGGCCCCAGTATACATATCATATACTCCCCACTAAATCACGTATAGCACATCTACTGATTGGCATTACATTTTAGCTAATTTTTATTTTATTTTAATTTTTTTTGGTCATTTAGACGTTGTTTTCTATATTGACTTTGAGTATTTTTTTCTTTTGCTTTGTATATCGGTCCCTGGCTTGAAATAAATGCAAATAAACATTGTTCAGTGCCAGAATAGCCACAGGCAAATACTTTTCTTCCAATGGTTCTGGGAAGTGGTTTGTTAAGCTATTGTTCCCAATTAAAAACTCATGTGTTTGTTCAATACAATATGGGTCGCTGCTCTGAGTGAAAGATTCCCTTGACATGGCAAAACCTCTAATTGTAGCAAATCCATGCCAAGTATTTTTTTAATAAGATGCAGCCCCAGGTTTGATTAGCAGCCACTGGATTCCTTGTACAATCAGATAATGATGGTTTTGCTCTTCTCTGCTGAGCAAACATCCTCAGCTTTTAACCAAGTATATATATTATAAAACCTCTATATAAATAACTATGTGCAGCAGAACCGTCTTAAATCCATGGTTCATCTCAACTTATTTGAACTTTGACTGTTTAATCTTAGGAGGACTTGTGTAATACCAACTAAAAATAAATGGAATAAAATATTTATTTTGGCAGCTATCACACAGATATAGTAGAGGGACATGTGATGCGTGGAAATTTTCTGCCGCACATGTAGAGTGCATAGAAAAGGCTCTGGAATACATTTTTGTTTTCCCACTTGTGGGATAGCATCTATTGGATAATGATGATATTAGGACTGCAAAGACATGTCATTTTGGAACACAGTTCCAATAGTCCTCCAGCTATGCCTGAGGGAAGGTGTTGAAGATTGGTGTTTATTCTATTTAGGGAGGCATCTCAGCTGATGTTTGGACTTTTATATAATGTTAACACATAATTTTCTGGATACATTTACATGGATGTTCATAATTAATAAATATGAAACCTAGACATTTTAATCTCCATACAAGGTATGTTATTACAACTGTTCTTAAGAGTAATTCGATGCTTTTATCTAGGAAATAAATACAGTACATATTATCCCTTAACAACTATTCAGAATATCTCAACATCATCTCTCATAGAAGGTGTTAAGTAACTGTCCTTCCTCCACATAGTGTTGTAGAAACAGATTTTTATACTCTATGTTTAGCTTGTTTTGGTCAGGCTTTATGTTCTATTGAAAAGCATGGAATGAAATACAAAAGCATGAGGTTAAAAGGAATGGAAATTAAATTTGTTATGAAAGTTCATCTTTATACTGTAGGGGAAATGTAAAATGAATCTGAAATAACTAAATATCAAGATTAAACTGAGGACTGTTGGAGAGAAATACGAGTGTATTTCCAGATACTTATCTTTCATAAACAGCAGGAGCAGGTGTTCTCCACTATTGCCAAAAACATATTTCCCCCTCAGGAAGTATCAAAGGCGTAATGATTTATTTTCATATAAACCACTGTTCTTTCAGTGAACAACGTTTGTGCATTTTTGCTTCAAAAAGTATGTCAAACTGCTAGTCATTATAGAAATTCACCATAAACCTATATAAACAGCAAATACTATGAGATTCACTTTGATTTGCTTGCTACTGAAAGTAAAGTAACTCTTCATTTAACTACATCTTCAGGGACACAAGATGCAGGCAGCACTGGTGCTCACGTTTCTGTCAAATTTCCTTTCATGAAAATCTGAAAATGTTATGTAAAAGGTAATTGAGGGTACCTCAGTCATGCTCTTTGGGACAAAACTGGGTAGCTTTCTTATTCCAAGCAGTTTTATACTGTAATATTTTGAGAAGAGGAGGAGAAAAAAGTTAGTATACTTACAGACTATAAAATTAGACTTAGGCCTCGTCTACACTATGGGATAATATCGAATTAGCTAAAATTGGTTTTATAAAACTGATATTATAAATTCAATTTCATGCAGCCACACTAGGCACAGTAATTCGGCGTTGTGCGTCCATGGTCCGAGGCTACGTCGATTCTTGAATGCGTTGCATTGGGGTACTCTTCCGTAGCTATCCATAGTTCCGCAGTTCCACGCCCTTGGAATTCTGGAGTTGAATCTTATTGGTCGCGTGGTTGGTCTGGGCAAATTCGTCAGTTTCCTTCCGTCCGCGGAAAACATCATCTGACAATCCTTTCGCCTTGTTTTTCCTGGATGCCCTGAGCAGACGCCATAGCACGGCACCATGGAGGCACGTTTCAGCCTTTTTTTTTTTCCTGGCCTGTATGTGTATGGATGCCGGACAGATGGATGGCGATACTCCAGCGCTACTACAGCAGCATTCACTTGCTTTTGCATGATAGCAGAGTGGTTACGGTCTGTTCTGGTACCGTCTACTTGCGGAGAAAATCTGGCAATGAAATGATGGGTTCTCTCTCCCCTCTTTACTGTCCGCGCTGCTATCATTGAGTGCCCCCCTGGCTGAAATCGCGTGGGCGCACGCAAAGCAAAATTGGGACTGACTCTCTGAGTCAATCCCCTCTTATGTTTTTGTAAAAATAGAGTCTAGTCCTGCTAGAATATGGGGCAAGTGTACTAGAGGACCAGTGTATCAGAGAGCACAGCTGCTCTGTGTCAGTATTCACAGGGGTGCCCCTGCAACAACCCAACCGTGCTTCCTCCTCCCCATTTCATGGGATACCGTGGCAGTGTCCCCCCCATTTCTGTCATAAGTTATAAAGAATGTCAGGAATAAGACAGAGACTTGTTAGTGAGATAAAATGGGGGAGGCAGCTCCGGGCTATGACAGTCCAGGCAGAACATTAAGTGGTGCGGGGAGAGAGGGCCGCATGCCCGCTGTATGACAGTCCAGGCAGTACAGAATCTTTTCTTTACACAGGAAAGGGAGGGGTGATGAAAGCTCAGCCCCAGTTGCTATGATGAAGACGGTTACCAGGCGTTCTGTACCATCTACTGGGAGTACTGGAGTCATTCCCATTTTTACTCAGGCGCCCCGGCCAGCCTCATCTGAGGCGACCGGAGCAACTCACGGGCTGATGGCGATGACGGATATCAGTCATATTGCACCGTCTACCACGGGGAGGGAGGAGCGGATATTGCTCTTCACTGCTGCAGCATCGCGTCTACCAGCAGCATTCAGTACAACATATGGGTGACATTGAAAGAGTCAAGAAATGATTTTTTCCCTTTTCTTTCACTGTGTGGGGCGGGGAGAAACTGAGGCGCTTTCCCTGAACCACGCCAGACACTGTGTTTGAACCTAACAGACATTGGGAGCTCAAGCCAAGAATACAATACTTTTCAAGATGCTGTGGACGTGGGATAGCTGAAGTCCTTAGTACCCCTACATCCATGAGCGTCCATTTGAGTCTCTGGCTTCCATTACGCTTGTCCACAGCGCTGTGTAGCCTGGAGATTTTTTTTTCAACGCTTTGGCATTTCGTGTTCTGTAACGGACGCTTGATACAACAATTTGTCTCCCCTACGCGATCAGATCTAGTATCTCCGTACGGTCCATGCTGGAGTTCTTTTTGGATTTGAGACTGCATCGCCACCGAGTGCTGATCAGAGCTCACGTGCGCAAACAGGAAATGTAATTCAAAAGTTCGCAGGGCTTCTGTTATACCTGCCGCTGGCATCGAGTTCAGATTGCTGTCCAGAGCGGTCAGTGGTGCACTGTGGGATACCGCCCGGAGGCCAATAACGTCGATTTCCGTCCACACTAACCGTAATCCGATATGTTAATATCGAATTTAGCGCTACTCCTCTCGTCGGGGAGGAGTACAGAAATCGATTTAAAGAGCCCTTTATATCGATATAAAGGGCGTTGTAGTGTGGACGGGTACAGCATTAAATCGATTTAACGCTCTTTAAATCGATTTAAACGCGTAGTGTAGACCAGGCCTTAGAGGAACAGTTTCTGCCTTTTATAATAATAAACAGAAAACAGCAGAAAACTCTTCACAGTTTTCAGTACTGATAACTTAGAGCATTTGCCATTTAATTTTCCTAAATAAAGTTGAAACGGTGCAGCATTCTATAATGAAGTTACCTGCACAATTTTCTAGACATTTGAAAAGAATAGTAGCATCTGCCTATTGTAAGCTGCAGTGTGAATTTTTACCAGAAAGGCAAGCAGTGACAGAAAGCACTGCAAGTCAGGCACAGTCCTACTATCCTTACTCCAAACAAAAATATGTTTGGATTGTGCTGCTTTCTACCTAGCTATGTATGTTATATCTTTTTATGTCAGTCATGAAAATTCACATTACACCTAGCAAACAAACACCAGTAGACTTCTTAATCACATAGGAAACAACATATCAATGATTAGGGTAAAATAGGCATATATAAAATAGATAAAGTAAACAGATAAAAAGCAAACAACAAATGTACCTGTATTAAATTACCACCAACACACAGCAAAATAAAATGTCTAGGATAGCCATATTATTATGAATAGAGCTCTTAAATCCATTATTTGAGGTTACATTCACTGTTACAAAAGCAACAAATTCCTAGAAAATAACTGAAACTTAAATAAAAATTTGGAGTATATCTGCATGTATTCCATGCTATATGCTCTCCACATACACAAGTCTATTAGGGACCCTTACGGTATTTGCAGGCAAAAATATTAACAGCTACAAAGTGGTGACAAAGACGCACACATAAGGCATATTTTATAGGTCTCTTTGCGATATTTCCTGCTAAGGACCCATCCTCACACTAATTTTGCAGAGTCCTTTTGAGAACTTGAACTTTTCCCACTTTCAAAATAGGTGGAATCCCTTGCGATTTTTTTCCTATTGGAAGGCAAAAATTCTCCCAGTTTTCTCATGTCATCACACTAGCCTGGACCCCTATATGTATAGGACCTCCCTTTGTAACTCTGCTTGCTGGAGTAAAATAGCTCTGTCTAATATTCTCCTTTTCCTCTGAGCGCTTTTAATATGCTGTAAATAAGAAACTTTAGTGTGTGTGAAATAATGCACAATGTGTTTGACTTGGTAAGTTGTACCGCAAATTAGGTTTACCTTTGCCAAACATCTTTTGAGTGCACAGGTTGCGATATCTGCCTGCTTCTAAAGCAATTGGCAATTTGAGACAGAAGAAAATTAGCACGTGTAGGTTATTTTGCCAAATAGCACCTTTTCCCTTTTCCATAGACAGGTATGACATATGGCAATGCCCTGTGGAGATTTTTCCACAAAGAAAATCACAGGAATTCCAGCTGACCATGAGCTGCTGAGAGTAAAAGTGGCAGGTTGGGAGAACTAACATTTGAGAATGGTAGCAGAGAGAGAATCTGGGGGCTTAAGGTTTTGTGGCAGCTGG
This sequence comes from Chelonoidis abingdonii, assembly GCF_003597395.2. Classification (NCBI taxonomy): domain Eukaryota; kingdom Metazoa; phylum Chordata; order Testudines; family Testudinidae; genus Chelonoidis; species Chelonoidis abingdonii. The sequence continues at coordinate 14,695,668 of NC_133785.1, forward strand.
AGGAAAGGAGAGCAATAGGGGGCATGATAGGTTCAACTGGTGGTATGGCTGGTTGTGCAGTAAGAGGGCTGGCAGATCGGGGCAGAGGAGAGGTATATTTTTCAAATTCCTAATCATCAAATTTGTGCAGATCTCTGTACCACCATGAGCCAGTTCACTCCCAGGGAATTCACTCCCAGGGAAGAGTGTTTCCACCACTGCTTTCCCTAAGGGACAATCTTTTGGGGAGAGGTGGTGGAGGGTACAAGGTAATATTCTGAACCATCATCTTCTGGCCCCTGCAGTCACATTCTTCCTAGGCTGGTTCTCCACATTTTTTACGCAGTACTGGCTGCCAGCTAAATTTTCTGCCTGGGAAAGGAAATGGGCCTTGCACTGTGCCCTGAACATAAAGAAACTCTGGCTTTGTCAGACCAGGGGGGAATGAATTCCATAGTCAATGGACCTCCGCTGAGAATATCCTGCCACCAGATGTTTAAATCAAGGGATTGTTAGTGCACCAGCTGATCTCAATTGCTGTGGTGGTACAGGAGACGCTTTTGGCTCTATTGTTTGATTTGGGCTGTTGGCTTTCTAGGTTGGGGCTGTCATTTTAATAACGGACAGCACTGTACTTCCCAATAGGAGGCCCAGTCTTATGATCCAAAGTAGGATGGGAGAATTAAGGTCTTGTTTAATATTTTGTTGTTATATCACATCTCACAAATCGCACTGTTTTATTCTAGAATTCATGGAACAATCTTGTGCATAAGATTTGTTTGGAAAAGACAGGATTTCCAGTTTGGCAGGTACTTGCTTGGGATTCAGCAACATTTAGGAACTGCTTCAAGTTCTGACACACATCATGAATTGTCCAAGCATCCAAGTGAATTTTGTAAGGTTACACTTCTGTCTTGGCACATTCACCAATGAAACAAAACAAGGAGTCCATATGTAACTTTCAAACACAGTGTACAAAATTCATAGGTGCTGGACCTAAGGGTCCTGTGAGTGTGGCAGCACCCCCTGGCTTGAAATGGTTTCTATTACATACAGGGTTTACAGTTTGGTTCAGTGGCTCTCAGAAGCCTTAGTATATATAAATTGTTCCAGCGCCCCTGACAAAATATATGAGCTCTGCCAAAGATATGATGTACTATAAAAAGTAAGAAAGGGACAGAAAGATTTTGTGTGGTCTAGTGACAATGGCCTGGGCTTTCAGGGTCTGCAGCTCCTGGACAGCCCTTCCATGCAGACTGCTCCAGGATCAGAGATCCCAGGACTTCTAGGCTCCAGCTCTGCCATAGGGATCCTGGACGCCCTGAGAACCCTGGCTACCAAACTCTGAGGACCCTAGCTTAGCTGTGGTTCTCAGGGCTTCTAGGCTGTCTGCTGCCTGTCAGTCCTCACAGGGAGCCAGGAGACTAGAAGCCCTAGGGTTTGAGCTCCCAAAGCTCAGTTTTGTTTCAACATTTTCTAAACAAACTCTTTTGATTATTTCTAAACAATTTTTCTCAGGATTTTCTTTTTAGTATATATGTCAAATGTCAATGGAATAAAATGAATGACTGTACTGTTTACAACACTTAGCAAACACTATTCAGGAATTAAATGAAAGTACAACCTGTCCAAGAGGGCTTAAACCATAAAAGACATAGGAAACCAGTTTAATTTGTCAAGACGGCAGCCATTAACTGTGAAAGGTTATGCAAATACAGCAGATGGATGATAAAGTGCAGGCCACCTTTACTGTGTCAAACATAAATAAACTCTATATGAAACTGACAGGTAACAAATTTGTTGTGTAGGAAAGGCAGGTGAGGAAATGCTTCAGTTCCACAACAGCCTGCTTTATCCCCTAGTTGGAATTGTTTTTGGGTAAAGGAGCATGTACCATCATAATTTGTAAAATTGCTCCTCTTTCCTTTTCCTAAATAACTAAATTGTACATATCATACTACCTAGGGTTTTCAGAAAACAAAATTCTAAATCTCTTGAAATACTGTATCTTTGTAAAATGGTGGAATATGTGAATTGATCATTATAGATCTCTAAGAAGCAGTTAAAGATAATTTAGGTATAAATTTAGATCTAGGAATGCTAATGGATAACATTCCTGACATGAAAAACCTTTGATTTTAAGACTACATGATGTTAACTTTATGGGAACATTCAAACATTCATTTTCTAAAAATATATATTTTCTGAATATTTACGATGACATCAGCAGAGGGCAAAGGTATTGTTTAAGTTTTGAATGCCCTTCCCCCACTCCCAGCCCTTTCCTATATAAGTATTTAAGTCCTATAATAAGCATTTCTGAACCAGACAAACATACAAAACACAATGGGGCATGGATGAGCTTCAGAGTCCGAGCTGCAACTTCAAGGCACTATCTATACAGCTATTCTTAGAATGCTAGCATAAGCCCACTAGCCCAAGTCTGTCAACCTGGGCTCTGATCCAGCAAAGCTTTTAGGCATACGATTTGTCCAATTGAAGTCAATGGGATTACTCATGCTTAAAATTAAGCCCATGCTTACATTCTTTGCTGAATCAAGGCCAGACTGCTAAGGACCTTGCAGGATTGAGTCCTTTATTTTCCTCCTACCTTGAGGAACGATGTTTTGGTATCTTTCTAGCCTTCCTTCTTCACCTATCTGTCAGTGTCCACCCTGGGGTCCTCAATCCCCTGTTCTTCTCTCCAAACTCTCTACTGGCAACTGCATCAACTCCCACGGCTTCAACTATTAACACATCTGAAAGACTACTAACCTACCTATCAACCACTGAACTCTTCTCTTTCTGGATTCTCCGCTTCAAGTTTCTCTCTGACTTCTTCTGTTGGATATCCCACCACCATCTGAAACATAACCTTTCTAATAATAAACATTTTATCTTTCTTTCTGATCCTTCTACTCTTCCTTTCTAGTCTCTTAATACTGAAAACTCCCACTATCCTTCCCAGTATGAGATTTACAACTTTGCTATAATCTTCAATTCTCCAGTCCCAGTCTCCCACTAGGTGTTATAGCTTTTCCTGTAATACCACCAAAACCCACCTTTTGACCATGATTCCAATTGCTACAAAACCCTGTCCACCCCTTGGTCACTTCTTTCTTTAGTTAGGAACTCTCCTTTCTAGCCTTCCTTTTTCTCACATCTCTCAACTGCAATCTACCTAATGTGCCACAATACTAAATCATTTTCCTTTCAGTCAGTCTGAACACATAACCTACCTCCTTTAATCCCCTCGTTCGCTTCCTGTTTTTAATCCTTAATACCTATTTACAAGGTCTTCCACAATCTTGTGCAAGAACCACTGTCTTTGGCAAAGTGGAGAACTTAAACTTTGTAAGCAGTCTATTCCAGGAGAAAAGCTGGGTTCCAGAACCCAACAGCACAAACAGGGAAAGTTATCACATTATCCTATTTGCAAAATACTGTATAGAATTCTCATAACCTATTAATGCTGGTCTTCTTTATAGGCTACAGACTGGCCAAAAATGCCAGCGGCATGGGGCAATCCTTATACTTCATGAAAGCACTTCCTATACTTATCAATATGTTTTTTCACAATTAAAATGGTTAAAAATATATTTTTGTCACATTTATCCAGAATAGGCTCTCCCTTTACTCATTCATTCCACATAGATTTAGCTGGGTAGAGAGGCTTTCTTTTTCATCTTTGCCTCTGAGAACTTTCTTATATTATTTCCTACAAAAGTGTCAGACAGGAGAATGAGCAAGTGGCTCGTTTTAATAGTAAGTGACTATTCACATAGCTGATTTTCAAATACCCCAATGAACTCAAGAGCACAAATCTACATTTGTGTTCAAGATTGAAAGAGCCAGAGCAGCTGACCAAGGTAGATCCCACTGCTACGGAATGAAGGAGTGGGTAAGGCAGTTGCCCCCAGCAGAGATGAAAAGGGGAATTAGGGTGAAATTAAGACCATCAGACCACCTACCTAAAGAAGTAACGGCTGTCTAGACAAACATTAAAAACATCATATGGAGATAGGGTGACCAGACAGTAAGTGTGAAAAATCAGGACGGGGGAGGGGGTAATAGGAGCATATATAAGAAAGACCCCAAAATTGGGACACACTCTGTAAAATCGGGACATCGGGTCACCCTATATGGAGACAGCAAACTTCCCCAACCCATCACTACAAGACGACCTACTACAGCAGCAAATGTGAGGCAGGGTTGAGGAAGAATCCTCCCCCTCAACCCTGCCCCCACCCATCTACTTTCCTCTGGGAATGACATGAGGAAATCTTATCTGAATATTTTTACATCTTAAAATACATAAAATCTTGTCAGTCTTATACAGGTAAGTGAAAGTTTGGGGGCATGGGGCCAGAGAAAGGAGTTTCTATTTGTCTGAACATGTTTTCCCCTTCCTGCTAAGTTCTTTTTTTTTTTAATATACAAAACTTGAAAAAGATATGAAGCCACAGGAAATGTGTCTCCGAAATTTCACTAATGAACAGGCAGATCTTAAGGCTCTTGCTGCTACTGAGCTCATTTATATTTTTTATGAGCTCATGCACTTGTGGGATGAAAAGAGACAGACTCTCTATTGGCAGATTAACCAGCCCTTTAGGGGTGTCTGCTGTTAATTCTGACTATTCATCTGCACATCTGTCTCTGCCCAGCTGTGACATGAACATAGCTCTTTGCAGCTAACTCCATTTAATCAGAAGCTTTTCTCCACTGAAATCTGTCAGCTTGTTTTAACCTCCCAACAGATCTGAATCTAGCATTACAATCTAGTACAAAGTCAGATCTAGCACTTCCAAGAGCTTGGATTGTCATAAATAGATAGCTAAGGGTTAATGTTTCTTTTACCTGTAAAGGGTTAACAAAGGGAACCAAACACCTGACCAGAGGACCAATCAGGAAACTAGATTTTTCAAGGTAGGGAGGGAATTTGTTGGGGTCTGAGGTCTTTTGTCTGTCTCATCAGCTATGAGAAGGCTTCTTTCCTATCTTCTAAGTCTTTGTTTTCAAATTGTAAGTACAGGTAGAAAAACAATGTAAGGCTTTTATGTTGTTTTGTTGTATTTACGTGTTGTGTAGCTTGCGGAATGTTTCAAATTGGATATCTTTTGAATCAGACTGTTTATTAATATTTTTCTTATAAGGAAATAGCCCTGTATTGTCATCTTGATAGCAGAGAATATTTGATGTCTTTTTTCTTGTCTTTTAAGACTTGTTTGGAGTTTCTCTCTCTGGGTAGGCAAGGAAACGAAGGGAGGGAATTCTCTTTGTGTTAGATCTACGGCAGGGTGAAGCTCTGCAGCACGCAATGGCGGAATTGGTGGGACGGGGGAAGAGACAGAATCATTCTGGTGTTTCTGGTTTTGTGAATAGAGGTAGACATGCTTCTTCGGCTAATTGTGATGGTAAAGAGATTGCAATCAGTACTCTCTAGGTTAGCCCAGAGAGGAAAGTCTGGGTGGGAGAGAGAGGGGGGAAGGGAGTGAGTTAATTTCCCTTTTTGTGGTAAGACCTCGAAACCTCTGAGTCTTGGGTCCCCCAGGGAAAGTTTGGGGGACCAGAGCGAGGCAGGCGCTGTAATTCCTATCTGGTGGCAGCGAGATAAGATCCAAGCTGGTAATTAAGCTTGGAGGTTCATGCTAGGCACCCACATTTTGGATGCTAAGGTCCAGATTTGGGAGTTAGGCTTATGATATGGATAAAGAGAGATCTCTGGTATTTAGCTGTCTGGGCCTGGTAGCTGTTGACCGTGGCTGCCACAATCATGACCTCCGATAGTTTCCTTTAAAAAACACACTTTGGTGGTTTTTAACACCAACCCAGAGACTGATAGAGCTGCACTTCTTTGGGACAACTCACAATGCCAAAATCTGTGATTGGAATATATACTAAATCCTCTCTCTCCTCAGAAGGTTTCATAGACAAATTCCACTTATCTTCTTATGTAAGAGTTGTGCCACTTTTCAGAAAATAGATTTTACTGTGCCTTCAACTAGAAAATTATATTTTATTTTATGTTCTGTCAGTCCTGGGTCATCTGAATTCTGAAGAAATAAGACTCTTGAGATATTTAAAAATGTATATGGTACATTATTGTGCATTTCACTGAAGCGCTGTGGATCCTGTCCTACTACTGAATCAACTCATTTTCGGTTAATATTGCAGATTTCTCTTGCATTTCACAGAACTGGCAACTAGGAAATGGAATCCGTTGTTGCTTTCTTCCCCTCAGTATTCATAGCCCACATAAACTCATGCTTATGAAAATAAAAATTATCTATACTCCATATACTATCCACTGCACACACATATGGGAACCCTGTATGACTACCTGTGCTTCATCTGATTTAGTACCATGTGATGCAGCAGAAGCAAGCTTCCATCATATCAGATATGTTCTGTTGCTTTTAAATATGCTTTTGGATTAACTTCTACATTAATAGACCCTAGGATAGACTGAGGATAGCTATTTTTCTCAGCTGAGGAACTTACTGTGAAACATTCACTAGTGGAAGACACTGGAGGACTATCAGCACTGGAGTGATTTAGCCTGCATCTTCACTGCAAAATGGGTGACTCACCAGCCTGAATGAGAGCAGAACCCAAGATGTAACCCAGAACTCCACCTGTGCCAGCTAGCCTGGTTTGAAATAATCACTTAACTTGAGTAAGAGGTTTTTGTGTGGATAGGAATGTGGGTAACTGGCAACACTCAAAAGAAAGCACGGGCTAACTCTGCAGTGAAGACATATCTTCAGTGTCTAGGCACTGACAAAGTACAGGGATAATGTTTCTAATTTAAGTGGGCTCCAGGATCACCTCCCTACAGGAAGGTCCCGTATTATCCATTTGTCCCCCGACTGGCTTGGAATAATTCTTAGAATCAGATTTCTGGTGTGAATGCTTACTTATGCATTCAAAATTCTCTAATATTTCCTGAAAAATTGTTGTTTCCATAAGCAATTATGCCAGTAAATTCCCTTGCTAAAATATTTTCAGAAAGCAAACAGAAAAGCAGCACAAATGGAGCTGAAACAAATTGAATATTAATGGCAATGTTTCTGAAGTATTCACTGACTCTAGGGATAATGTATTTCAGAGAAGTGCATATTACTCAGAACGTTTTTCTTGAGTAGGTATGTTTTTCTCCACAGTGTATTTACTTTATTCAGTTGCCATTAGTATGTACTGATGGGATCTAAGTACTAATTCCCCAGAGAGGGAAAGACAAAAGACCTATTTGCTGATTGCTATTTGTAGCAGCATGCTAGTTAAATATTCAGGACGACAGCCTTGGCTTCTGTGTTTTAGCAGGAATTTTCTGATGGAGAAGTTAGGTCAAGACTGCATAGCACTACTATCTGATCAGATGTTGTATTTGAACTGAGAGCTAGAATTACTGTAGATGTCCCAGAGAGCACTGTTTTGTTATCACAAGATTTCTTTAAAGCATAGTCTAATTTTGCTACAAAGAGACAAGAGCCATTAAAACAGAGAGATAGGAGCTGAAGTTTATCTAAAGAATCTCTGAAGCAGGAGCCAAGCCAGAGGATCCTTCTGGCCAGAACAAAGACGCTCATATTTGTTGCCAGTTGTACTGAGTACTGGGAAACATCCATCAGGCTGTAATTGTCATATGCATTTACACATAGAAAAAACTTGGATTCCTTAGGAAGGTGAGACCAAATTATATGATAACCACTCCATAGATACCCAAGATGAATATACAGTAACCTCCAAGCTCTGGACCCTTTGAAATATCAGAACATTCTTGATGAAAATTATAAGACACCGATTTAGCTGAATAGATGAAGATTTCATGTATGATACTACAAAATGTTGCACTCTAAGAGAGAGACTTCCTTGATTTCTTTAGACACAATTTTTTATAATACAGGTATTTTTTAAAGAGTTACTTCAGTAACTCAGAAAGCAGCTATTATCTCTGCCTTAGAAGAAAAGGCAAATGCTTTTTTTCTGGATGTCTTGAGAAAAACACGTAGACCATTTTCATCTAACGTGTCAAGTGTTTACATGTTGTTTTGGGAGTTAAAAACTGCCATTTCTGGGATCCCTTCCAGGAGGATTTAGGAGGCTCATTACATCCTCTTGGCGGCTCACCCTCTGTCCTTCTATCCCACACCGACAGGAGTGGTGGGCACAAGATTAGGAGATGTTATCCTTACTGCCCTGCTGTACAGCTTCAGGGTGAATACACCTGTATTCCCCCTCTGCCATCCACTTTTAGGCTTCTGGCTCCCAGCCATCACCTCTCTTGGGGAGAGACCTGCATCTCTCTCCCTCCTGACCAGGAAATCTTCAAAGGCTGCACAGTTCCTTGCCTGTGCTGTGATATTCCCTGCAAGCCAGAATGCCTAAACAGGCCATTTACACTTTGCTTCCTTCTCCAGAGGCTGTGAACAGAGTAATTATCAGCAGTTACAAGCTGCTACTAAGCTCTTCTTAAGCAAACGCATTTATTCTTAAGGCAAAACCATTAAGACATATTAAAGAGAATAAAAGAACCTACATGCATGCTAAAAAGCTTACCAGCGGTCACCGCAACTCCAACTCTGGGCATAGGCGCCAACTCCTCCTGGCGCCGGTGGGTGCTTGACCACCCCTCATCCCTGCCCCGAATCCACCCCTGCCCTGCCCCCATTCCAACCCCTTTCCCAAAATCCCTGCCCCAACTCTGCCCTCTTTCTGCCCCTATTGGACTCCTTCCCCAAATCCCCACCCCGGCCCCACCTCTTCCCCGCCTCCTCCCCTGAGTGTGCCACGTTCCCGCTCCTCCCCCCTCCTTCCCACAGCTTGTAACACCACAAAACAGCTGTTTCATGGCGGCAAGCGCTGGGAGGAGAAGCGGGGATGCAGCGTGCACTCAGGAGGCAGAGGTGAGCTGGGGCAGGGCGAGAAGCTTGGCTGCTGCTGGGTGCTCAGCACCCACCAATTTTTCCCTGTGGGTGGTCCAGGCCCAGAGCACCCACAGAGTCAGCACCTCTGACTCTGGGCTCTAGAAGGTGTCAGTCTTTCAAAACCCACAAATGGGTTTTCCCTCTGGTTTCAAGTTCATGAACGTCTCAGATTCAAAACCAGAACCCAGTGTGGGCAGGTCAGCCTGTTTTTATTAATATGACTTGGATCTTTGATCTCCAACCTCCAGGAACAGGTAATCAGCAGACAATCAACTTCTCAGGGTGCAGCTTCAAAAGGCTGGGTTTTTGCATAACCAGAGGAGGCGGTGGGAATTTGCATTCATCTCTCCCTAGGTATTTCCCATGAAACCTCCTTCACACTTATTGTCCTAGAAGTCTATTCTTTCTGGCACAATTTCAGTATATTCCCTTGAATTCACAGGCCTCATATCACATCTCCATGGTAGCAGGTTACAAATAATCCTGGCCCACAATAATAAATAAACCTTGCATTTAATACAATAAGGTTTTTCAAGGATATTGCAGGAAATTGCCATATCTGTCACAACTGCTATCTAACAAGGTCTCAGTGACTCATTAAGGAGTAGCAGCAACTATTCAGGAAGAATTCATTTTCCTAGAACAAGGCTCATGCTGACATTCTCAGAGGAGACTGAAAGAGATCCAGGACCTGTTTGCCACTGGGGAGCAAAGAAAGCTTGATTAAACCGTGAATTAACCCTGGAGGCAACAAACTGATCAATCAGAGGCACCTTTCTTCACCTGCACGGAAACACTGCTTTCTTACTCAAGATATTCTTCTGTCTAGTCAGCATAAACTCCAGGGATGAACCAAATGAATAAGCATAATTGTGAGTTAATTTCCCTTTGAAGGGGCACTTGAAACTCCTATCTCCTGTAGAGATTGCAGGCTTATGGGTTAGTGAAATTTCTTTCCACACTTCCACCAAACTATCTATTATCTATCTCTTAACATTCAATAACTCCCCAGACAGAAAATGTGCTCACTGCTAATGAATGTGATGACTCTCTGTCTGGGCAGCAGGAAAAGAGGCCGGGTTTCTACTGCATTTGGGTCACGAGGGAGGGGAAAGTGACATGCAGAGCCCAGTGGAGGGAAAGAGGAAATGGCCAAACCAGATAGTCGTGCTCACTCACCATGTGCATGAGGGTATTTATACTGTATCCCTGCATTCCGGAACTCACTCACTCTCTCTGTCACCGATCATCACTGTCTACCGTCCCACCCATGGGATCAGAGTAGAACTGAGATTTATAATCTGATTTGGGCTTGCAGTAGTTGCATTTTTTTCCTCTGGGACTGGAGCGGAATTTTACCCTCACAATCAGGGGAAGGATGAGGTTTTTTCCCACTTTCCCCACAGCAGGTCAGGGACCCACCCAGTGAGGTAGGTAAGGATGTTAGGTTAAGATGTCACAACTTAGTAGGTGGCAGGCCTTGCAGTACAGGTCTCATTGCAGAGGGGATATAGTTAAGAACATAAGAACAGCTATACTGGATCAGATCAAAGGTCCATCAAGCCCAGTATCCTGTCCTCTGACAGTAGCCAATGGCAGGTGCCCCAAAGGGAATGAACAGATAGGTTATCATCAAGTGATCCATGCTCTGTCACCCAATCCCAGCTTCAGGCAAACAGAAGTTAGGGACACCATTCCTACCCATCCTAGCTAATAGCCATCGATGGACCTATCTTCCATGAATCTATCTAGCTTCCCTTTTAACCCTGTTAAAGTACTGGTCTTCAAAACACTCTCTGGCAAGGAGTTCCAGAGGTTGACAGCGCATTGCATGAAAAAATACTTTCTTGTGTTTGTTTTAAACCTGCTACCTATTAATTTCATTTGGTGGCCCCTTGTTCTTGTATTATGAGAAGGAGTAAATACACTGTTTGTACTTTCTACTGTATTACTCATGATTTATAAGGACCTCTATCATATCCCCCTTAGTCACCTTTTTCAAGCTGAAGGTCCCGTCTTATTAATCTCTCTCATTGTATGGAAGCTGTTTTACCTAAATTTTTGTTCCCTTATCTACTTTTCCAATTCTTGATTATATCTTTTTTGAGGATGAAGGCAACCATATCTGCACGCAGTATTCAAGGTGCGGGATAACATGGATTTAATAGAGATATGGTAATTATATGTTCTTCTTATCTATCCTTTTTTGATGATTCCAAAATTTAGGTTCGCTTTTTTGATGCTGTTGCATACTGAGTGGTGATTTCAGAGAACTATCCTAATGACTTAAAGTTCGGCTTCTTTGAGTGGGTAACAGGATTTAGGCCCATGATGTGTATATGTTATAGGTAGGTTATGTTTATCCAATGTGATTACTTTGATTTATCAACATTAAATTTTTATTATGGCATTGTTGGCCCAGTCACCAGTTTTCTGAGATCACTTTTGTAGTTTGCGGCGTCTGCCTGGACTTAACTATCTTCAGTGTTTATGTATCTCTACAAATTTTGCCTTCACTTTTACCATTTTTCAGATCATTTATGAATATGTTAAATAGGACTGGGCCCAGTACAGATCCCTAGGGGACACCACTATATACCTCTCTCCATTCTGAAAACTGACCATTTATTCCTATCCTTTGTTTCCTATCTTTTAACCAGTTATCAATCCATGAGAGAACCTTCCCTCTTATCCCATGACTGCTTACTTTGGTTAAGAGCCTTTGGTGAGAGACCTTGTCAAAGGCTTTCTGAAAATCTAAATACACTATATCCACTGGATCTCTTTTGTCCGCATGCTTGTTGACCCCTTCAAAGAATTCTAGTAGATTGGTGAGGCATGATTTCCCTTTACAAAAATCATGTTGACTATTTCCCAGCAAATTATGTTCATCTATGTGTCTGATAATTTGGTTCTTTACAATAGTTGCAACCAATTTGCCTGGTACTGAAATGAGGCTTACTGGCCTGTAGTTGCCAGGGTCACCTCTGGAGTCCTTTTTAAAAATTGGTGTCACATTAGTTATCCTCCAGTATTTGGTACAGAAGCTGATTTAAGTGATAGGGTACAAATGACAACTAGTAGTCTTGCAATTTCACATTTGAGTTCCTTCAGAACTCTTGGGTGAATACCATCAGGTCCTGGAGACTTATTACTGTTTAGTTTATCAGTCTGGGACAGTTCCTCAGATCTGTCACCCAAAAAGAATGGCTCAGGTTTGGGAATCTCCCTCACATCCTCAACTGTGAAGACCGATGCAAATAGTTCATTTAGTTTCTCCGCAATGGCCTTATAGTCTTTATAGTCTCTATAATCCAGTGGCCCCACTGTTTGTTTAGCAGGCTTTCTGCTTCTGATGTATTTTAAAAAAATACACAGGCGTGGTTCCACTAATTAGGTGCCTAGACCCTGGAGAAGACAAACATGTAAGGTGGGGTGGTGGCCTTGGGGGGAATAGGTGACAGGTGGGAGGGGGAAGATGAGTGGTAACAGAGGTTGGGAGAATTTGGAATGCGTAGGGCTACGGCGGCCGGAGAAAGAGGCAACTTTCCCCAGCTCCAGAGCTGTGGCTGCTGGGGAGAGACGGCCCTCCTTCCCATCCCCAGAATGGGGGCTGCTGTGGCGTGGGAGAGAGGGCACATCCATTCCATTAGAAAGGTAAGACTACTGATATTAAAATATGAATTGTGCTTTTCTTTGTAGAACATTTTTTTATTATTATTGTTTTTATCCAAAGTGTTTTACGATATAATGGTACAAACAATGTTTGGAAAGATCATTAAGTGGTCACCGAGACCCTCAGTAATTTTTAAGTGGTTCATGAAAAAAAAAGTTTGAGAACCACTGATTTAGTGGAAAACATCTCCTAAGGAAGCAGGGAGTTGTGGCTCCTTACATCAGGTACAGCAGAAAGACACCTCCCTCTTTTCAAGTCCTGCTTAAACCTCATACTGGGAGAAGACCCCCAGCAACGGGCTAGCTGGGAGCCAGTGGAAGGGGGTGGGCTGATGGCAGCCCTGCCAAATATGTGGAAACAATTAAGGAAAGAATGATGACCTGCATTGTATGATTTATTGCCAGATATTCCCAAGAGATCTGAATAAGGATCCAAATTTTGGAGCCCTTACCTACACCAAACTTTTGATATATACCCATCATTTCATCTCAATGGAATAATGGCTTTGATCCTAGAGGTGTGCTTCAGCTTTTTTGCTCCATTCAACAATGGAAAGTGGTTCTAGATCTGGTGGATCAGACCCATAGATGACCACCTTGTGTAGGAGGATCATCACATTGCCACAGCAGCACTTTGCCATTCTCCTAACTAAGGAGCCAACACAGGGGATGTGGTGGAGACAAAGAGGGGTGGGCTCTAGCTTGACAGCATCTAAATGATCCACAGTTGTTACAAATTCCCCTTGGGACTACTGACAGTGCGTGCAGGTTAGAGCAGCCTGATAGGTCTTGTAACCTATTCTGAAGGACTGGTGTGGTGCTCAGTAGCACCAGGAAACACAAAAGCACATAATTACTCACCTGTGCCAAGCATTCCTCAAGATCAGCTGAGGATCTAGCCCAAGGTTAATAAATCAAAGGAATGAAAACTGATATTTTTCAGTAATTTACTCTAATTCAATGAGAGCCACAGTACAAAGTAGTGCTAACCAATAGGTCCTCATTCTGGAATTCTCACTGAAGTGTACTTTTGTTCTACATTTATGACAAATAAACTACAAACATGGAACTTAAAAGAAACAATAAATACCAATATCAGGTAATGGCATATGGAAAGGGATCTAGGGGTCATAGTGGACCCAAGCTAAATATGAGTCAACTGTGTAATGCTGTTGCAAAAAAAAAAGCGAACATCATTCTGGGAAGTATTAGCGGGAATGCTGTAAGCAAGACACAAGAAGTAATTCTTCTGCCCTACTCTGCTCTGATTAGGTCTCAGTTGGAGTATTGTGTCCAGTTCTGGGCACCACATTTCAGAAAGGATGTAGACAAATTGGAGAGAGTCCAGAAAAGAAAAACAAAAAGTATTAAAGGTCTAGAAAACGTGTCCTATGAGGGAAGATTGAAAAAATTGGGTTTATTTAGTCTGGAAAAGAGAAGACTGAGAGGGGACATGATAACAGTTTTCAAGTATGTAAAAGGTTGTTACAAGGAGGAGGAAGAAAAATTGTTTTTCTTAACCTCTGAGGATATGAACAGCCCAGCCAAAGGGCTTAAATTTTGAAGCAAGGGGCGGTTTAGATTGGACATTAGGGAATTCGTATACTGTCAGGGTTGGTTAAGCACTGGAATAAGTTGTTAGTGGGGTTGTGGCAAATACTCTATCTTGGAGATTTTAAGGAGTTAGGCTAGTAATACACTAAGGCAGTAATATCAAATTGCTTAATCGGTTTTTTAAACTGGATATTATTAAATTCGATTTCTAATTCGGCCGCTAGGCCAAAAGGTTATGGGTTGTGCGATCCATGGTCGGAGAGTAACGTCGATTTTGAGCGTAATTGTGTGGGTAGCTATTACACGTAGCATTCCAATAGTTCCCGGCAGGGTTTCCGCCTTGGGAAATTTGGGGATGAAATAATATATGTCGCGGTGGTTGGGTATGATTGGTCAGTAATTCCTCTCCTCGGGGACACATCAGCGGACAATTCCCTTTCGCCCCGTTTTTCCTGGATCTGCCTGGCGACACCATTGCGGAACCCATGAGAGCCCGTTCGCTTTTTTTTTTCCGCACGTATGTGTACTGGATGGCCTGCGGAGAGAGGCGATACCTCAGCGCGACACGCCGCATTCAATTGGCTTTTGCCTGTAGCAGAGATGGTTACCAGTGTTCTGTACTGTCTATGCGTTGAGAAATGGCAATGAGATGCACGGTTATCTCTCCCCTCTGTTGTCGCTGCTATCATGAGTTGCCCTGGCTGATCGGCTAGGGACGCAACGCAAAGCAATTGGGATTGGATCACTTGGGATGAGTTCAATCTTCTCCCTTATTGGTTTCTAAAAACAGAGTCAGTACTGCTAGTTTAAGGGAAGTGTTTAGAGGGGACAGTGTTTCAGGCACAGCTGCTCCGTGTCAGTATTCACGGGGACACCCACCCGTTGCTTCTCTCCCACCCTTTATGGGATGACGTGGCGTGTCCTGCCCATTTGTGTATGAAAGTATAAGAATGAAGGATAGAAACATGGTGTAGTGAAAAAATGCGGGGGGAGGCAGTTCCCGGCGCGATGATATCCAGGCAGGAATAGCGGAATTGTGGGGGGAGAGGAGCCAGCATTGCGCTTGTATGACAGTCAGCAGTACGAATCTTTTTTAACAGGAAAGGGAGGGGTGGAGCCCCAGTTGCTATTGATGAAGCTGGGTTTGCTGTTTTCTGTCCTATTTATGGGAGTTAACAACAATGTTGGCTCGATGTTAATGTTAGATATTCATGAGGGGTATAGTCCTATCTGCCGTCTACGGGGAGGGGGAGGGGGGAGAGGGAGGTTAGCGGATATGCTCTATGCTGCAGCATCGGTTTACAGCGATTCAGTACACTTATGTGAATTGGAAGTAGTCAGATTGATTTCTTTCCTTTTCTTTTCACGTGGTGGAGGGGCGGGAGATGAGGAGCGTATTCCCTGAACAGCCCGACCCTGTGTTTGAACTACGACATTGGGAGTCAGCCATATGCAAATACTTTTTCAGAGACTGCTGTGGCTGTGGGTAGCTGAAGTCCTCAGTACCCTCATCATGAGCGTCATTTTGAGTTCTGGCTTCCATACGCTTGTCCACAGCGCTGTGTGCTGGAGATTTTTTTCAAAGCTTGGATTTAGTGTCTGTAGAGCTCTGATACAACAGATTTGTTCTCCTCAGGATCAGATCTAGTATTTTCCATTACGGTCGATTGCTGGAGTCTTTTTGGATTTGAGACTATTCGCACGAGTTGCTGATCAGGCTCCACGTGGGCAACAGGCATGTCATTCAAAGTTCGCAGGGCTTTTCCTGTTTACTGCCGCTGCTCCGAGGGTTTAGTTGGCTGTCAGAAGGGCTGTAGTGGTGCCTGTGGGATACTGCCGGAGGCCTATACGGTCGATTTCGTCCACGAACTTAATCCGATATGTTTATATGAATTTAGCGCTATCCTCTTCGTCGCGGTGGAGTACAGAATCAATTTAAGGCTTTATACGTTAAGGGCGTTGTAGTGTGGACGGGTACAGTGTTAAATCGATTTAACGCTCTTTAAATCGATTTAAACGCGTAGTGTAGACCAGGCCTTAGACAGACACCTGTCAGGAATGAGCTAGATAATTAGTCCTGTCACGAGTGCAGGAGACTGGACTAGATGACCTCTTGGGGTCCCTTCCAGTCCTATGATTCAATGACTGGCATTCAAAAGATATTCAGTTTGTAAAGAAATGTCATTTATACCATACCTGCTCAGGATTACTATTATGTGAACATCACAGAATACTTTCACGATAGTGGTTACCAAATACGCAGGCCTTAAAAATAAGTTGCTGAACTATGCCTTTCTAAGGGTTTCTGCTTTAATCTGAGCTGATAAGACCCTCCACCTCTCTCCCACCACCTGCATATGAAAAAATCTAAAGTGACCAAAGGCATATGTGTTTTTGTTTTGATCACACAAAATATCAAGAGAGAGCTCTTGGAGATACAGCTCTCCTACATTTTTCACACATGCACACCACTTTTTAAAAATTAGAACAATCCTAAAAGTTTTCATTTAAAACAATTCTATCTCAGAAATCAAGAACAACTATGTGAAAATGTTGTAATTTAAACCTCATCATAAAAGAGGATCATATTCTTCTGTTAGAGGGTTAATTAATAACACTAACATAACTGAACACTTCCAAATAAACAACAAGAAACCTAATTTTATTCTAATAATTAAGTTAGTCACAATAATGATATCTTAATTTCTAAGTTCTCTTATAATGGCCCATTTGCTTTTATTCAAAACAGAAGTCAATATTGTTGTTTTTAAAATGTGATTTTAAATTTGCTATGCTCTAAAGGGACAAAAATCTATTAACTTTAAAATATGAGCTACTATTAAAATGTTATGTAAAAACACCTTTGATGTTAAAATACTAATTAGAATTTTTTGTCCAAATGCTAGTTGTCCGTTCCCCTTAATTTGGACAAAACATACTGTAATAAAATAGTAGAACCACTATATCACTACCACAATTATATTATTTTTGGTATCTACAATGAAGTACAGAAAGAATACTGCTGTGTGCTGAACAAGAAAAAAAAGGAGGGGAGGGGGGAGGAGGGAACCTGGGAGAAATAGCATAATTAGTATATTTAAGTTAGCATCCTCTTAATTCATTTTATGTGCAAGCAAAGTTGGAACCATGGTGTGTCACTAGTGTTCAAGCAGTAGTATCCATGGAAATGAATGCTAAGTTCTGCTTAAAAATCAGCAGCATGGTCTATCTTTTGATAAAACAATTTCTGACCAAAACTCAAATCAGTATAATATGAACTAGGAAAAACAAATCTACACAACAGTCTAAAAGTAACATGTAAAATAATCACACGATTAAGTTGGTTTAACAAATGCTATTTCCTTGTTTAGAATTATAGATCTTATTTCAATATACTGGATGTTTTCAGATTTTCTTGGTATATTTGAACTAAAGTTCACAGATTGTTTTATCTCAGCACATGCTCTATTTGCCTTTTTGTTTTTGACTTGCCACAGCACCATCATACGACAGTCAATAACAATCAATATTTATTTTGCTCTTGCAAACCTCTATGCTTCATCCCAAACTTCAGTTTACCTTGGGTTGTTTACCAGGGATGCCCACAGCAACATTTACTGGTTATGATGAATAGTGTTCATATTTCCCCAAAGCAATTCCGAAATGCTGAACATTTTCCATCAGACTCCTGAGCAACTCAAAATAGTAAGGTTCCTCAAATCCCCCTCTTCAGATTTTCCCTTCCCCAAGGGAGCAATCACTGAGAAAAGCAACTGTATTTCTATTAAGGAATAGAAACTTGCTGATCCCCAGGGATGTGCTTCTCTAGCAGAGGGAATCAGCTTGCATTACTTCATAGCAGTAGGCTCTGCATGCTTAATTCTTTAGTATATAAAGTCACTTCACCAGTTCAATTCTTTGTTTCCTCTTTTTTTACCTCCAAAGTAACTCTAAACTACTTTAAACACCTTCATTACAGAAATGATTCAACCAGCACTGCTGCAAACTGTGGAAATGTAAAAGTTGTTAAAAATGTATTAAATGTTGTCCATGCCACAAGGGTACTAGTGTAAAATGACCTTAAATTTAAAGGCTCCCTATGAAGGCAGAACAGTAATCTGCTCTGCTTCTCCTAATGAATAACAAATGGGCCTTCACAATTCATTTACTTCAGTACAAGCTGCCATTACAAGTCGTTTTGTTTTTTTAAAACTTTGCAGTAATGTATCATCTTGCCTGACTATATGTCATTTTTAAAAGGTCACCAAAGGTATGTAACTCCACTTCTTTCTTTTTTTTCCTAAGAGATGACAAACTTTGACAAAGTGCTGACCAGCCTGTTCTGATATACTGTATCATACATCTTGAACTCATACAAAAATACTTCCCGTTTTGTAAAGGAAGTTGGGAAAATACTATATTCTTCAACATGACTTTGTGTTATCAAGTGAATAATTAAAATATGACAAATGAAGGACTAAAATTAAGACTTTTAGTTTTCTATATATTTATTGTTATTTGTTGTACTGTAAAATTTAATTGCAAACTGCATGTTCAAAAGTCAATTAAAAGACTACTCCTATTTATCATTATTTCACAGGTATTTGGAAACACATATTATGTTGCTATGGACAATTAGCCTTTTATCCAATTTTACTTGACACTTTAACTCTCCCACCCTAAGGTTTTAATTATCCCCTCCACCCGCGTGCTTAGCCCTCAATTCATGCAGCTGGAAATCTGCCTTAGTGATGTTATAACCTTGTTAATGTAACAAAAGAGGAGTTTACTTAAAACTGTACTGACTGTGGACTTAAGCCAAATTTACTTGAAAGAGGAAAGAGACTGTCAAAAATCCTATAGTAAACACAGAAAAGCAGTTCTTTCATAACCTTCACCTTAATTCATATAGACAAGCAATTTACATGTAAGTGGATTCATATGGCCTGAAAGGGGCCTCTTCTCTTGAGCTGGACCATTCTTTGTACCCTGCCCCCACCTTAAAAAAAAAAAAAATGAAACAGCTCACTTTACTGAAATGACAGAGGATGTGCAATCTTTTTAATCATAATAAAACATAATTAAGATAAACGTTTATAAAGCTAGTCAGCATCAATAAAGACAGCATGAATTTCACAAAGGCATTTTCAACTTCAGCTGGTCCTTTGTCAAATACATATTTTAAATTCAATAGAGGTTTTTATGTGAAGAGTGTAAAGTTGCACTTTTAATGAGGTAATAGTTACATTAGCCTTAAGTGGAAGTTGCTTATCAAATATTGATATCCCCCATTCATTTAGTTGCCAAATTACAGTAGGGATTTCCTAACTTCATCTGTTAATTAGATTCATTGTAGGAGATATCCTAACAAAAGCTTACATTAGACCAAACAAAACATTATTATATGAAAGTGTTGAAGGGAAATCTTGCTAAGAGAGTAAAAAATATAAACCATATTTCTTAATAGAACTGTGAAAATACTATAGGCATTTTTCAATCTGATTGGATCCCTAGTTTTTTATTTTTTTGCGAGGGGGGGGGAAGGGATTCGGGGGGGGGAACTGATCTCCCATAAAAACATAAAATAATTAGTCTTTTTGTTTCAGCAGGTTTGCATACCGAAAGTTTAAATATTTTTGTACAGGTAAAAAGTCTTTCTTTAAGCTCACAAATGTTAGAGTATTTTCTGCTTTGTTAAGAGGGTATTAGTTTGCTGGATGTCAAACGACAATCTACTACAGTACATAGGCTTCTATTTTTTGGATGCTATTGTAATCCATGCCTACTTTTATGCTACCGAATCACACAGCATTTCTAACACCAACTCTGCTCTAAATCCCACAGACCTGCACATAGCTCATTTGCAGACAGACCACACAGAAGACTAAAAAAGAAGATTGCAGACTACCTGCTTCTTGGGTTATCCATAAAAGACCAGAATCAGGCTATTCAATTACTAAAAATATTTGTAATTGAAAAATACTTTATAAAACATGGTAATACTCCAAAACGTTAGATAATCAAAAAAATTACATCAGTTGAAGCCATTTTTAGTATCTGCTGGGAGGCTTTTGAGACCTCCACTCAGGGCTCAGAGCATTATTAATTATTATTATTATTGATCTGTATTATGGTAACACATAGGAGTCTTGCTTTGAGCAGGGGGTTGGACTAGATGACCTCCCTGATATTCTGTGATTCTAAGTCATGGACCAGAACCCCACCTGCCAGCAAGCAGCAGGAGGAACTAGCTGCCACAGCACAAACTTATAGTTTCAGACAGGATCATACTTGAGGAAGCTAGCTCTTCCTAATTACAGGTCTATTTTTAGCATACTACCTCAATCAGAACTAGCACAGGCATGTCTCCTCAAGATAGAATTTACACATTCCAGCTCTAGTGTAGATATACATAGACATTACTACTACCAGAGCATTCAATGATACTCATGGATTATCAAGAGGGACTGCTGTAGATTGATGTGGTAACATTCCTCTACCTATGGTTGAATGCCTTTTCTCTGAAGCATTCCCAGTCTGGTAGCTGTGAAAAACTAAGTTTATGGACCACTTACACTGATGTAAATTCAGAGTAACTTCACTGAAAACCATGGAATTATTCTGGATCTATACCTATGTAATATAGTATAATTTGGCCCCATATCTCAAATCAGGTCCCACTTTAGTTTTGTACTGTCAGAAGACCCCCAAGCAAGCTAAGGTCCTTACTCTGTGAACACTTAAGCACATGTATAATTTTATTCAAAAATCAGGAATTAAATTACACACACACACACACCTCTTTGTAAAAACATTGCATCAACAGGAATGCATTTTAGAAAGAAAAAAAACAAGAAAAAATGTCTGTCAAATGGGAATACATTGATAAGCAAGACTTTTTTTCATTTTAAGCTTAAATGTTTCAACTCTTTACTATATACTGTGAATGTGAATTCTTTCAGGAAAATATAAAATGGTAAGAGAAAAATACCTTATATGAAATGACTTTTAAATTAAAGAGTAATAATAAAACAATAGTAAAATAAACACTCCAGCGAGGTAGGAAATATTATTACTTCAGTTTTACAGTTGATAAATTGAGACACACAACTTAAGGCCTAAATTTTCAGAGGCACCCTCTAATTGTAAGTACTGCAATTTCTGGTTAGTCAAACTGAAACTTTGCATTTTAGTGATGATGAGTACCAACAACCCTAATTGGATCCAGTAAGAGGAAGGATGCTGAGCCCCATGAAAAATCATGCCTCAAGGTGATAACCCCAAGGTAGTGGACATGTGTGAAAATGTAGGGCTGAGTGACTTGCCATATGTCCCACTGGATGTCTATGGTAAGGCCAGGAATAGAAGCAAAGTCTCCTGACCCCTAGTCTTGCATTTGTTACATATACAGCTTGGTGGCAGAGACACAACGGAACAAGGTTTAGAAGTGTCTTTTTCAGGTCTTTTCTTCTTAGGCCAGTGAAAGTCAGTCAGGCAAGGCAGGAACAGACTTACAGTTGAATCCATAGATGTAGGAGAGATTTATGTTCTCTCAAACTGTCCAGTTGCTAGAGAGCACCTTCTAGGTGTGTTTCTCCAAAGTGTTCAAGGCAACAGAGTTAAACTGAGTAAAATCTAATGCCTGGCCTGTTGCTAGTCTGGAGAAGCACAATTAAGCCTGCAATGACACAGATAAATTATTTATGAAACAGACAATGAGTTGGGTATTGCAAGTTATCAAGACTAGCTTTGGTTCTATGATCCACAAGGGGGGGGTGGGAGTGAAATATTTTAGTGTTTACATAACACAGCACCTACCTATACTATCTCTTAGGGGCTTATATGTATTTCCTACCCATTACCGCTGCCTGTGGGGTGTTGAAGAACAAGGGGATAACAGATGATAAACTTCATGATTGCCTCCACTTGACTAATCCACAAAGATTAGTCACCTGTCCTCTTGACTGGAAGATGAGCACTGTATAGTTAGTCACTGCAAGAAAATGAAGTTAATTGAAAGGAGCATACTCTAGGAGTTCAGGGATAATAAGAATAAGCCCTATTAGGTATTAGGTTGATCTTCAGGAGCTTGTGTGGACTGGTTTTGATCAGGGTCAAGTGCAACAAGGATAAACGTATGCATGTTTGAGGTGGGGGATTCTAATCACAAAAAGTCTTCTTAGATTTTTAATTTAGGCCAATGAGTCATAGCTGTCCTTAGTAGCTACGCATTCACAAAACCAAAACTTGGTGTACACTGAGAAAAAACAATATTTATTCTAATAAAGGAAGAGTGTCTTTCACTTTCTTGTTAACTTAAAATACTTTTAAAAAAACAGTAGTAAATATTAAGAGGCAGCATAATAAAATTGAGTATCAATTAAGAAATAAGAATCATGCTAACTCTTATAAAATGCTAGAATATTCACCAGCAACAGTCCAAAATACACACCTCTACCTCGATATAACGCAACCTAATATAACACGAATTTGGATATAAAATGGTAAAGCAGTACTCCGGGGGGGCGGCGCACTCCGGTGGATCAAAGAAAGTTCGCTATAACATGGTTTCACCTATAATGTGGTAAGATTTATTGGCTCCTGCGGACAGCGTTATATCGAGGTAGAGGTGTACAGCAGCTTTCAACAGTGATTCTGCATGGTTCTGGACCATTACTAATATTATATTTTTAATAAGGGGAAAACACATCTGTATAGGAATAGAACATGGTGATATTAAAAATTTGCTCCAAACTTGACTGTCACTTTGTAAAATGGTGAGTGTCAAGGTTAGTAATGGCTCATTTTGGGTAGCATTTAAATAGGTCCTTTTAAGTCCCCTTTCTCCTTCCTAGCCTTTCTGATTGGGAGATTTCTTGCCCCCTCCCTAAAAGAGGGAAAGGTCCTTTGTCTTTGTATTTCTATGTCACCTGGCTTCTCTTCTCTTCTAAACAGGATCAAATGCCATGTCCATCACAGTGGCACCTGAGCATCATCCAGTAGTGCATTAAGTGATGTGAGTAGCAATGTTACATACAATTCTTTCCTTTTTTCTCACTCTCTTCTTCTACACAGGGAGAAAATTGTGTGTCTATTAATTTTATTACCGAGAGCAAGGTTGAGGAAGTGCACTCTACAGTTGAAACAGTAGTGCTGAGATTTGTAGTTGTTCTTGAATTAGTCTGTTCCAGTCTTGGGATGGCCCCAAAGAAATGCTGGCAGTCAAGGGTTGTTGTTTTTTTCTTGCTTTCCCATCTCCACAATTAAAGCAGGATTCTGTGGATGCTTCCTTCTCCCCCAAGACAGCCATCCAGAGCACTATTAGGTTGCCCCTTGCTGCTGTCTGGAGGGAGCCCTATGGGTCCTCTTCTCAGATGTCATAGCAAGAAGTGGGGCTGATTCCTGGTTTGGGGTCCCTAAACATATATTAGAGGTGGCTGGTCAACTAAGGTTCTTAAAGCAGCCAGAGATGACCAATGGAGTATTCTCCCTCTGCAGAGAAACTTTCCACTGGCTTAATCCTCCAGTGGTAGAAGTGGCTATGCCAACTCTTATGCCAGCTGTTCATAAATTAGGACTGAGCCCGTGCTATCCCTCCTAACTTGTGCTAGGCCCAGGGAGCTCTTGATCAGGATGCTATAAGTGGGATAAAGTGGAAAACCAGGGCCTTACCAAAGTAGCATAAATATCCTTTAAAGATTAAATGCCATTAAGGTCAAGGTGATGCAGTTGGGTTTTTTTAATGGACTTTTAATACTTTAGAGACTTAAATTCAACACAAATCATAAACTAATAGGATTTGAATGACTTCATCCTAGTTCCTACTACAAATGGCCATCACACAACTCACCATAATTTGGCAGCTGCTGCTCAGATGGGGTGTTTATCAGTTAAAAATGGTGTGCCTTAGCACAGTTGTGTGGGAGTAGTTTTTGTAATGACTACATATGCAACCTGAAGTTCACACCTCACACCACTATTTTGTATTACAAACCATATTACAGACAACTATTTTGCTTTTTCTTAAAAAGAAAAAGACTGATGATCCGTTAGCAGTTTAAATTAATTAATCTTGAGAAACACACAGAAATATTCAGGTGTGCTACTTCCTGCACTTACATTGTTTCCATATTATTTTCTGATATGCTAAGTAAAGGAAATGCAAGTATTCAGGCAGATAAAAATAGATGATTGACCGATCTCATCTGACTTGTCAAGAATATTATTAAAATCTTTCCCTACCATGCACACTATTTTTTGACATCGTGTAACATCATGTTATATGCTGCATTTATTTGAAAGAAATGTCTTATATAAAATTTTACAATATATAGTATAATATATATTTCTAATGTTTTTTTAATTCTGTTTACACAATACTAATTCATAAGCAGTCAATTTAGTTTATATGAGATGAACCCTTTAGCTTTTTTGGTTCTCTAACTTCAAAAATTCAAGTTTTCACTAAGTCCAAAACCAAACTGCTGGTGAGGCCATCATCTTTTAATTCCTTTTATTAAATTGTCGCATTCTACATCTCAAATATGCAAGATATTTGTTGGAAGAAGAGAAAAACTGGCCCACTCTAGTCTGAAGGCCTAAAATACAGACACATCTGCTAGAATCATAACCAGTTTGTTGACTGAGGTTAGCAATATAGGAGCTTGCAGTTGATCAGTGCTGCCCTAGGTGTCACTGAGGCCTGAGAATTACACTAAGAGGGTTTCAGCAGACTAGGGTGTAATTCTGTCAGTTTACCAAAAAAAAACCACCTCAAAACAGAAGCTCAGCTTTTCTTTCAGTTTCCCACGCCTTCATTGCTGTCTTTGGAACCACTTGTATCAGAAATGGATGCCATCACATTCTCTCACTGGCTACAGTTCAGTCCAAATTTCATCATTTTCCTCCTTCCTATTTCCTCAGTTAATAAAATTATAAGAAAGCATATTTTAGATTATCTTAAAAACTAAGGCACAGTTTGGCTGATATCAGTCCTGGAGGAGTACAGCTTTCTTCCTGTGGAATTATTTTTTTTGATAAAATGCTTGTATTTTTATTATGTTCATATTTTAAAACTAAGGTTATGCAATGGAAACTTTAAAAAAGTTGTTATTACAGTCTTCAATATAAAATATTTTAATTTTCATTTACAAAGTAAAACTAAGCCAAACTCCAAAATCACTTAACTTTAGTTTAAATTAAAACAGTTCCAAAGAAAATTAAGTAGTACTTCTAAACCTCAGTATCCCTTGAGATAATCCAGATCCAAATTTTCATGATTTAGATCTGTAAATCCATCTTCTTTTTATAAGGACGACTTTTTAACAATATACCAATTCATAAATAGTGTATAATACAAATTATTTTGTATAGCGTTATTCATACTAAACGATTATGGAACATTGAGCATGCAGATAGCCTGCACTAAAGAAGCACTGTAATTTGGCTTAGAATAGATATTTTGCCAAATTCTAGGCAAAATTTTGATATTTGGTCTTGGCTGAATCATTTTTCAAATACCTAGTCAAAGCTCAATAATTAGATGGCAGCATTAGTCCCCCACCTACTGTACTGGCTGGATTAAAACCTTTCTTGTTTCTCCTTCCTTCTTCCTTATGGATATTTCAAATATCAGCCCAACTACTCAGGGAAAACAGGAGTGATTTTTAGGCAACTCTAGTCCTTTCCGATTCTGTACTGCCACCCACAGTACTAGCTACTTAGTGTCATATCTTTCCTGGAGTCAGCTAAAGTAACACCCTCTCCATTGCCTTCCTGCCTCTATATCCCTAAGCGCCATTCCTTCTCACTGTTGTTCCTCTTCAACATCCTCCCCCAGTACCTAAACCCTGCACCCACTCAGGAGTGAATTTGGGAACCTTGGAATACTGGAAATCTGAGGCGTGACAGTACCACGGGCTAATCTGACAAATTAAAACCCATTCAAATAATGCAAGTTTCCAAATTCAACAGAAAAGCTCCTGGGTTTGCACATCACTCCTGGGAGACTATAAGAAATAGAGCAGAGACAACGGAAGAAACATAGGGTGAAAAGGAAATTAAAGAACAAGCAGAGTGATAAGCCCAAACAGGATGAAAATGCATAAAACAGGCTCCCCTTTGGGTATAACATTGTTTTTTAAAACTTCATGATTCTTGAAAATATAATGGTTTAAAATTACAAGAGAAGGGTTTGCAGACTTCAATACCTTGTAAACTCAAAAAGTAGTTTATGCAGTTCTTAAAACCTAAAACTTTGTGAGTTTCGCCAGTCCCTGGGGAGAGCACTTGTCTCAATCCTCACTCTTGCAATCTGTACTTTAAAACTATCATTTTGCTACTTGTATCATCATGCAGACTCTCTTATTCCCTGTAGGTCAATAGCACAAGCAAAAGGGCATTTGGAGTTACGGCCTTTAACCTCTCCAGCATGCATTAGTTGACTTCATGTAACGGATTTGTGAAGAGAGATTTGAAAAATCATCAGGTTATTAACTAGGTGCAGTCAGCCTGTTCCAGCCCATAATGGTAGTGTGGGAGAGAGCTTTACTGCCCACTATGGAGAGAAAATAAATATTTTAGGAGCATAGAAAACCTGATGGAAAAATAAAAGTCAAAGAGACAAAGGGAATGTCTTTGGAAGCCCTGGAAGGATAGGAGGGAGATTTTATATTGGAATCTGTACCAAAAAAACCCTGTGAAGATTTCTGAGAATGGGAGTGATTTGTGCCCATTTCAGAATAAATATAAGACAAGCTGCCATGTGATGGAAAAATTGTAGTTTCTACTGTTTGGACATAGTGAAGCTATGAAGAAGGGAATTACATGGCAGGGTTTTTTTTGTTTTGTTTTACACTTTTACTGACAAGGAAACAGAGAAGGAACAAATGGGCAATATTCCATACATAAAAACTAGAGAGGTGATCAGAGGAATGTGGAAAAATAAAGATGGGGATGATAAAAGTGAAAGCAGCAGCTTTCCTTCCTTCCTTACCAGATTCTACAGAAGACCCCACACTCGTCTGTTTCAGTGTGCAAGGTTGGGGTGGTATGTGGCTGGGCACATTCAGAGCTGGGGGTTTGTCACTTCATGCAGCAGCATCACCCCAAAACCCATAACAATTCTTTGTGGAATTTCCAATAGAAATCATCACTTAAGCATGAAACCTCTTCGTTTTCAAGATCCATATCTCCTACTCCCCAAAACTGACTGAGGTAGAGTATAAGTATGTCTGGAGACATGGCAACACGATCTCTAACAATAATATGCTGTGAGGAGGTAGGAACTCAGAAAATAACAGCCCTTCCATACACATTCCCTTCCTGTCTTGCAGATGCCTTGAAAATATGCCCGGATCACTGGTCTGTCTCACAAGTGGAGGGCCATGCCCATGGTGGAATAGAAAACCCTCTGGCTGGAAGGGATGGTACCTCAGGAACCTTGCAAGTTACAACTTGCTGTTTCCAAGTAACATACCCTGTGCAAAGAAGATGATGTAAAACAAGATAAGTTTAATCTAGTTACAACTACAGTCCTGTTACACAGCATCTTACAATGTAAAAATGATGAGCAATACAGTTCAGAAAAAAAAAATCTCTTTTCCGCACCTGTTTGAAGGAGATCTTTCCCCTAGAATCCAAGCTTGTACATTTCATATTAGAAAGCTGACATTTGGTCACTCCCCCAATTATGAATTGTCCGGATTCAGCAGCTGTTACCAATCTTTTTCTAATTGGCTGGGTATGACTGGTTGAATTCCATGTAGATCAAAAGGATTAGAACGCATCCTTTGTAATTGCACACTGTATGCAGCTGAACCATTGTCATTCGGTTTATTGTGTGAAGGCCATATCATTAGTGAAAAAAGCACTGCAATCATTCCGTGGTGCAAAGGAAAACTGTGTTTTTGGTCTGTACATTCCAAGCACTTCCTAAGTGCAAGGGCTGCTACTGTGCTCAGCTGCTGCAAAGGGAACACAAGACATGACAGCGGCTCCTTCAACCTTCTATGCCCTGGAAATGCTCAGGCAAAGACCAGGCACTGTATTGCTCCTTTTTTCATATTCTGAAGATTGCCTGAATTAGTCTAATGACATTCCAATGCCAAGTTCCATCATATTATGAAAACAAATTGTAACTATAACCTACAGAACAAATTATAGGAGGAGATGGTATACTTTCTTCCTTGTGGGAATGAATAACCAAATGTCACAGATTTTGTCAAATAAAGCCATGGAGAAACCATACTATTTTACCCTAAAAGCACTATTATTGGGCTTTCATCTAAACAGACATGTGGTGATAGGCATGTGTCTTTAAATGACTGAAGCAGTTTGCCAATAAATAGTTCACTCACATTATTCTCACAGAGAGAAGCATTTTATTGCCCTATGCCTCTTTAGAGTTTTTCTTTTTTTAAACATCTCTTCATTTTGGTCAAGCAAACTTCTGTTCCAGAGAACAAAGCCTTCATTTGGATTCCTCTAATCTTTATGGTGTTTGCAAGGTGATGTCAAAAAAGTTAGTCAAGGCATGCTGAGCTACAGGTCTGTGGGGCAGAAAGCTGTCACAGGAGACTTTCCACCCACCTTAGGAGGAGACCACATTACCATTCTAACTACTTCCTATGGAAGTCACAGTTGTATCAACATCCTGCTGTTTTGTTTGTATTTAACTTGGGATATGACTCTCTATACTCTCAGCATGAATCCTACAATTAAATGGAAACAGTCCACAAGTTACAAAAAACAGCCTACTAGTCCACTTTTCAAAAGGTATATTTTTAAAGACAATCAATTTGTTGCCTATTTACTGATCATTATAGTATATACAATTATAGCTCAAACAGAATAATGTAAAATGTTAAATTAGTTTATGAAAACACTTTTTCTCCACAACTATATATTAGCAAAGTATGTAATGCATATTCAAATCAACAGCTGATGACTGCTTAAATAATTCACATCATAGGGAAACTTTGTGTTAGGACTGAGCAAACTATTTAGAGAAAACTGTTAATATTCATACTATTTTCAGAAGAGTAGACTAGAAAAATCTGATCCTGGCATTTTTGTGTAGATTTGGAGTTTATCCAAACAGTATAGGGAATCACACAGTATCATACATCCAGTCCTATTTATTCTACAATTATCCTCAGGCACTGCTTGTTAGAACAACTGTCTTAAGACTAATTCAGTGATATGTCAATATTTTTATAGGAACATCCACAAACATCTTCCAGGTACCACGGGTACCTCTGCAAAGAGAGATGCAGACTGTATTATCCACTTATTTGTTTTCCTCCTTGAACAAGCATAGTGTTGAAAACTATAACAAATGAAGGAAGAAGCATCACTTCACAAACACACTTAGGCCTGGTCTACACTGCGGGGTTAGGTCAAATTTAGCCACGTTAGGTCGATTTTAAAATGAATGCGTCCACACAACCAACCCCGTTCTGTTGACTTAAAGGGGCTCTTAAAATCTACTTCTGTACTCCTTCCAGATGAGGGGAGTAGCGCTAAAATCTACCTTGCTGGGTCAAATTTGGGGTAGTGCAGATGCAAACTATGGTACTGGCCTCCAGGAGCTATCCCACAGTCCTCCAATGTGCCCACTCTGGACAGCACTTTGAACTCCAATGCACTAGTCAGGTACATAAGAAAAACTCTGGGAACATTTTGAATTTAATTTCCTGTTTGGTCAGTGTGACAAACTCAGCAGCACAGGTGACTATGCAGTCCCCTCAGAATCGTAGAATGTAGAATGTTTCTATGCTCCTCCTGTCATCTCTGTCCCTGAGGTTATCGCAGATTAAAAGGCAAAAAAACCACACTCACAATGACATGTTTTCTGAGCTCATGCAGTCCTCCCGCCCTGATAGCGCACAGCTTAATGCATGTAGGCATTCAGTGGCAGAGGTCAGGAAAGAATTAAGTGAGTATGAAGTGCAGAGGCAGGACACGATGCTGAGGCTAATGGGGGAGCAAATGGACATGAGGGGATGCCATTTTAGATTTGGTTTTGGTGAGTAGTGAGGACCTCGTAGAAGAAATGGTGGTAGGGGACAACCTTGGTTCAAGTGATCATGAGCTGATTCAATTCAAATTAGATGGAAGGATAAACAAACGTAGATCTGGGATTAGGGTTTTCGACTTTGAGGGCTAATTTTAAAGAGTAAGAAATTAGTTAGGGAAGTGGGATTGCGGAGGATTCTGGATTTAAATGCGGAGGAGGCCTGGAATTGCTTTAAGTCGAGCTGCAGAAACTGTCGGACGCCTGCATCCCAGAAGGGGAAAAAACCATGGGCGGGAGTTGTTAAGGCCGAAGCTGATGAGCAAGAACTCAGAGAGGGTGAATTCGAAAAGCAGAAAGCTGACAGGAGATGGAAGAAAGCGTTTACGGGCATTGCGAGGGAAGCTACCTAGTGAGGTAGAAATCATGTACGGGATAAAGTGAAGGAAGGCTAAAAGCGCGTAGAACTGGACCTTGCGAAGGTGAATCAAAATCCAATAGTAAAGGTTCAACGCCACATTAAATAGTAAGAAGACAAGATAAAGAAGTGGGGCCGTATACGCTGAGGATCTGGAACGGAGGTTAGGATAAACCTAGTGCAGCCAATATCAATAATGTACTTTGCCTCGGGTCTTTATATAGACTAGTGGTGAGTTAGGGTACATGAGGAGATGAACACGGGAATGTGGATATGTGAGGTGTTTAGCCGCATCTGAGGCTAGAGGCCAATTGACCAGTCTTATATAGGGAAGATAATCGGAGGGACCGGACAAAATCTCCACCGAGTATTAATGGAACTGGCGTTGTGAATTGCGATTGGGCCGTTTAGCGAGATTTTAAGCGATGGTAAACCGGGGTTGTGCTCGTAGAGTGAGAATTGCTAACCGTAGTTCTATTTTTAAGAAAGAATAAAAGTATCCGGGTAATTTATAGGCCTGTTGCTTGATAGTTTCGTGGTAAGGTCTGGAAAAATTTTAAGGAGGAAGCAGTATTAAGGACTTGAGCTAATTTGGTAATTGGACGAATTGCACATGGATTTACTAAAGGATAAGACGTGCAAACCAACCTGATTCCTTCTTTGAGAAGTGACGGATACTTAGACAAGAGAACTGCGGTAATTATTTACCTCGATTTCATAAGCGTTGAACACGGTTCCGCATGGGGAATGTTAGTTAATTGGAAAAGATGATGATGTGAAAGTTGTAAGGTGGATAAGGAACTGGTTTAAAGGGGCTCAGCGGGTTGTACTGAAGGGTGAATGTCAGGCTGAAGGAGGTTACTAGAGTCTCAAGGATCGGTTTTGGACCGTCTTATTTACGGGTATTTATACTGACTTGGCACAAAGAGCGGGAATGTGTTATAAAGTTTCGGAGACACGAGCTGGGGGTATTGCTAACACGGAAAGGATGGATAACTATTCAGGGAGAGAAGATCTGACACCTTGGTAAACTGGAGTAATAGTAATAGAATGCATTAATAGTGAAAAGTGCAAGGTCGTGCACTTAGGTTAAAATAAGAATTTTAGATTAGTTGAGCATCAGTTGGAAACGACGGAGGAGGGCAAGCTTGGGGGTATTGTTGGATAGGCAGGATCGACTATGGCCGCCAATGTGAGTGGCTGTTTAAAAAGCGAATGCGTTTTAGGATGCATCGGGCGAGTATTTCCAGCAAGGAGAAGGAGGGGGGTAAGTTTTTGCGGCGGTTAATAGGCGCTGGTGAGGACCCCACTTGGAATATTTTGTGTGCAGGTTCTGGAGGTCCCATGTTAAGAAGTAGAATTCAAACTGGAAAGGTTTTCAGAGACGGGGCTACTAGGATGATCCGAAGATTCGAAATCTGCCTTATGAACAGGAGACTCAAAGAGCTTGGCTGTGTTTAGCTGGCCAAAAGAAGCTCGGGGCTATGCTTGCTCTTATAAATATACAGGGGATTACACTAGGGAGATGAGAGAGGAATTATTTAGTTTAGTCTAATTGTAGGCACGACGAATGGGTACAACTGGATATAGGCAAGTTTAGACTTGAAATTAGACGAAAGGTTTTCTACCATTAGGGAGTGAAGTTCTGGAACGGCCTTCCGAGGGAAGTAGTGGGGGCAAAGGACTTATCTGCTTTAAGACTAACTTGTAAGTATATGGAGGGATGTTATGATGGATAGTTTAATTTGGGCAATATTTGGTTATCGGCGATAAGTCCTGCATCAATGGTTGTGAGGGAGTTGGAATGGATGGGAACTGAGTTACGCAGAGAATATCTTTCTTGCGGTGCTGGCTGGTGAGTTTGCCCAATGCTCAGGTTTAGCTGATGCGCAATTTGGGTCCGGAAGAATTTCTCCAGGCGGATTGGCAGGGCCCTGGAGTTTTCGCCTTCTTGAGGCTGGGCATGGGTCGCTGTGCTGGTGGGATTCCTGCACGCTTGAGGTCTTCAAATCTCAAAATTTTGAGGATTTCAATAACTCAGTCATGGGTTCGGGGTTGTTATAAATGTGTATGGGCAGGGTTTTGTGGCCTGCCTTGTGCAGGAGGTCAGACTAGATGATCATATTGGTCCCTTCTGACCTATGAGTCTATGAGTCTATGATGAAGTGTCTACTGGAGCTGCAGGAAAGCCAGCAAGAGCACAGACCCCAACTGCATCCACTGTATAATCGCCTCCCCTCCTCCCCATGTTCCACAGCTTCTTCACCCAGACACCCAAGAACTCAGGGAGGAGGCTCTGGGCACCCAGCCACTCCACTCCATGACAGAAGGCTGTCATTCAAACAGTTTGATTTTCAGTGTGGCTACAATAAGCCATGTGGCCGTGTCCTTCTCTCCTCCCCCACCTCCCCTGGGCTACTTTGTCCGTTATCTCATTTTTAAAAAATTAATAAAGAAAGAATGCATGGTTTCAAAACAATAGTTACTTTATTTTGAAGGGGGGAGGGTGGTTGGCTTACAGGGATTTAAAATCAACAAAGAAGGCTGGTTTGCATCAAGGAGAAACACACACAACTGTCACACCATAGCCTGGCCAATCATGAAACTGGTTTTCAAAGCCTCTCTGATGTGCAGTGCACCTTACTGTGCTCTTCTAATCGCCCTGGTGTCAATGTGCTCTAATCGCCCTGTGCTCTTCTAATCGCCCTGGTGTCAATCATCTATTTTTATCTGGCTGAATACACCTCCCACCCTGCCATAAACATTTCCCCCTTACTCTCACGGATATTATGGAGCACACAGCAAGCAGCAATAACAATGGGAATGCTGGTTGCACTGAGGTCTTACCTAGTCAGCAAACAGTGCCAGCGAGCTTTTAAAGTTTGTGACGGTGAGCTGAGTGGGCTCCATGCTTGCCGTGGTATGGCGTCTGCATGGGTAACCCAGGAAAAAAGGCGCAAAACGATTGATGGACTTTGCTTTCACGGAGGGAGGGGCAACTGATGACGTACCCAAAACTACCTGTGACAATGATTTTGCCCCCTCAGGCATTGGGGGCTTAACCCAGAATTCCAATGGGCAGCGGAGACTGTGGGAACTGTGAGATAGCTACTCACTGTGCATCGTTCCATAAGTCGATGCTAGCCACGGTAGTGAGGAAGCACTCCACCAACTTAATGCGCTTAGTGGGGACATACACAATTGACTGTATAAAATTGATTTATAAAAATCGACTGCTAAAAAATCAATTTAATTTCATAGTGTAGACATACCCTTATATTAACAAGACATCATTAGCTTAAATTTTGTCAGTTTTAAAAAGTAAGGTAAAAATACTTTCAGGGACTAAACCTACCCCTAAGTCACCCTGCTATTCTTTTCTATTTTGTTCAAGTGCTTTTCTCTCCCCTATTGCTGCATGAAAGACCCACACAAACAACAGGGGAAACTAAATAACTTGATGACTACACACAATGACTTAACCAGCAAAGATAAGGAACGACAGATAACTTCACAGTACTGAGAGGCCTCCTCCAATACAATCCCT
This sequence comes from Chelonoidis abingdonii, assembly GCF_003597395.2. NCBI lineage: Eukaryota > Metazoa > Chordata > Testudines > Testudinidae > Chelonoidis > Chelonoidis abingdonii. Next base: position 14,729,783 of record NC_133785.1, read on the forward strand.
CAAAGAGGTCCCTATGAGTATATGCTGCCTCCTTCCCTCCTATATCTTTGCCATCAACAAGGCCCTAGAAACATTTCCTTCCCCGCACCAAATTACCCAAATGAGACTGTCCCCCTCAGCTCTACCTGGATCCAGCCAAGGTCTACCCCACCAAAAAACAAAAACAACAAAAACCCTTTCCCTTTGAAGGGCAGGCAGAGAGAGAGCTGAGCAACTTCAGAGATCAGCCTCCTGCCTGAGACTGGACTCTAGTAACAATTGCAGCTGCCTCTTCCTTGCTTTGCAGATCAGCTCAGTCATTGATTAGTGGGAGAAAAGTGTTCAGCTCTGCTGCAATATGCAGCAGCCTCAGATTTTCTCTCTCCCCCCACTCCGCATCTTTTTGTTCTCTTCTGCCCTCCCCCTTCCTTTCATTTCAGGTGAGGCTGAAAGTTTGGTGGGAAATAAAACCTGGGAGTGTTCCCCTTGTCCCCGTAAAATTGCAAACATGACATACAAAGGTGCTGCCAAAAGCACAAAGAAAACATACTGAAAAACAGGGAGAAGTAATGTTTTATTTCCTGTTCTCTTTCAGTTATAATAACCACAAGTGTTCCTATGACAATGGAAGTGATTATAAGTTGATGGTATCAACCACTCATTGGACACTCTTATGAAAAAATGAGCAGATATTGTGCATAGCACATCACAGTGTTCTGCCTGTGCTATTCAACGTGGGGAAGGATCATTTGATTAGGGACCCCAAAGTATCGTCCCTTTACGGTACAATCTGGCCCATTCTAAAGGGCGAAATAGTTCTTCAAAAATATTTTTTTCCTGAGTATCAGGATTAAGTCATCTCTAGCTGGACTGCCTTAGCTGTACCTATAGGGTACCTACCTCTACACTGCAGCTGGGAGTTGCTTCTCAGTGCAGACAGACAGACATGCAGGAGATCTGCTCAAGCTAGCGTGCTAAAAATAGTAATGCAGTCAGGATCGAAGAGGTGGCATCTTGGGTGAATCGCCTGGGTAATCCCATCTAGCCTCCCTAGGTACATACACAGCTAACCCAACCCATCACCTCTGTCATCCTGGTTAAACTGCTATTTTTAGAACCATAGCTCAAATAGAGTTAGTGTGTGTCTGTCTACCTGTGCTGGGAAGCACACTCCCAGCTACAGTGTAGACATACCCATTGTGATGGTATGCACTATCAGAGGCAACGAAATTACCCAACTTTCTTTTCAAATTGCTGGCAGGAATTTTGTCCCAGGTTTACTCATAGTCCCCTCCAATACATCAATGGACTGACCAGAAGCTTAAAAGAAAAATTCAATGTATAATATTAACGTCTCAAAAAGTATGGATGCACTGATCTTCAAGTCAAAACAGTGACGCTCAGTTTCTGTATAATGTGTGGAACTGAACCTGTGAACACTACCATTACCAAGAGTAGTGCTTACCACCCTCATTTTCATTGACTTGATTAGAACCACAAAGGAGTCAGTTTTTGAGATCCTAATTTTAATCACAGCATTTTGCAAGAAGTCAATTCACAGATTTGTTTTTAAAGCAAAAATATCAGTCAGTTTAGCTGTTAAGGAATTTTGTTAATGTTTAATGGTTGCAGCTTGGAATTTTTATATATAGAATTAAAAATGGAACAGAAAGTGTGCCAATTATCACTCTGCCATCTTACTTTGTGTGATATATCCATTCCCCCACTCTTCATCTGTCTTCATCTTTATAGACTGTGAGCTCTTCAGGGCAAGAATAGTATCTTCCTCAGTGTAAGATAATACTGACACTGTTAGGAAAATAATAGCGACCCTATCTACACATTGAAACCCACTCCACATGAGGAAATAAATAAAGAATTAAAGGAAGGTAATATAATTAATGCGAGGATTTATGGAAAATAGAGTCTGTCAAACTAACTTGATTCTTTTCTGATGTGATTACAAGTTTGGCTGATAAAGGTAATACAGTGGATGTAATATATTTAGATTTCTGCAAGACATGTGACTAGGGTGACCAGATGTTCCGATTTTAGAGAGACAGTGCTGATTTTTGGCTCTTTTTTTTTTTTTTATATAGGCTCCTATTACCCCCTATCCCCATCCCAATTTTTCACATTTGCTGTCTGGTCACCCCACATGTGACTTGGTACCACATGAATATTTGTTTAAAAAACTAGAAAGAAAGAAAATTACCATGTCACACATTAAATGGATAAATGCAAATGTATACATCTAGGAATAAAGAATGTAGACCATAGTTACATGATGAGGGACTCTATCCTAGGAATCTGTGACTTTGAGAAAGATTTTGGGATTATGGTGGATAATCAGTTAAACGTGAGCTCCCTATGAGACACTGCGGCCAAAATAGATAATGTGATTCTTGAATGCACAAACAGGGGGATCTTGAATAGGAGTAGAGAAATTATTTTATTTCTATATTTGGCACCAGTGAGACTTCTACTGGAACAGTGTGTTCAGTTTTGGAGTACACAATTCAAGAAGGATGTTAATAAATTAGAGAGGGTTCAGAAAAGAGCATGATAATGATTAAAAGATTAGAAATGCCTTATAGTGATAGACTTGAGATGCTCAATCTATTTAGTTAACACAGAGAAGGTTGAGGTGTTTGAATTACAGCCTATAAGTACCTACCTGGGGAATAAATATTTAATAATGGGGTCTTCAATCTAAGAGATAAATGTATAAGGTGATCCAATGACTGGAAGTTGAAGTTAGATAAATTCAGAATGAAAACAAAAAGTGTAAATTTCTCGCAGTGAGAGTAATTAACCATTGGAACAACACACTAACGGATATGGTGGATTCTCCATCACCGATAATTTTTAAATCAATATTGGAAGTTTTTCTGAAAAAATTGTTCTAGGAATTATTCTGTGGAAGTTCTACAGCCTGTGTCTACAGGAGGTCAGATTCGTTGATCAGAATGATCCCTTCTGGCCTTGAAATCTATGAAGATGAAGGAAACTTTTCAAGGTAAGCATTGAGTTTCCATAAGATTTTTAGTTTTCCACTCATTAGGTATAAGGAAAGGATTCAGCCCTAGTATGTATTTTTAAATAGCAGAGTCTAATTTCAAGACATTTGAAACATTTTAAGAGACAGTAAATAATTTCTGAAATCTATATTAAATTATTGACATTATGCAATACAGAAACTTTTGAAAAAATAGTATATTTTACATAATAATTAGCTCAGTGATTTTATTATGCTTAGAAGGCACTGGTTATAAACCATGCAGAAAGCATTAGGACTAAATAGGCAAAATAATGGATTTGAACATATGGTATATTCTGAAGTTAACATGTATGCATTACTCCCATTAATGTCAGTATGAATTATTTGTGCACACTGAGAAAAAAACATGCACCATAACAAAAATATTTTCTCCAGAAATTATATCATTATTTATTGTCAATAACATGCAACTCTTGCACCAAACTTTAATACTGTAGAATTCTTAAAAAAATAAATCTCATCTTTTCACATATTAACCTCAAGCAAAGAATATAAGGAGATGTTTATCTCATTCCATTGAACTTCCTCATCTTTGAAGGGTACTTATCTAATGAGTGGAGCTCTCTCTCAGAGTCTAGATCAAAAAGCCCAATTAGATAATGGACTGGATCAGGGGTCGGCAACCTTTCAGAAGTGGTGCTGAGTCTTCATTTATTTACTCTAATTTAAGGTTTCGCGTGCCGGTAATATATTTTAACGTTTTTAGAAGATCTCTTTCTATAAGTCTATAATATATAATTAAACTATTGTATGTAAAGTAAATAAGGTTTTTAACATTTTTAAGAAACTTCATTTAAAATTAAATTAAAATGCAGAGCCCCCCAGACCGGTGGTCAGGATGCAGGCAGTGTGAGTGCCACTGAAAATCAGCTTGTGTGCTGCCTTCGTCACGCGTGCCATAGGTTGCCTACCCCTGCACTAGATTAAGTTGCTACCTGGTTTTATTCTAAACTTCTTTAAATAACTTAGTATACATGGAAACTTGTAATGATAACTGAAAAATTTGTCTACAACTGACAAATGATTATACCCAGTGAATGAAGATGGATCTTGGCAATGTCAACCAGATGGGTTTAGAATTGAGAGCTATGTTTGGAACTTTAACATAATATAAGCATAGGAAATCATCATGAAAGATCTTAAGTACACACTTCATGCCTGTAAGCCAGCAGTCACAAATTGTACCTACTCAGCATTAAATAATAAAATGGTAAATATCAGTTATACAGCTATGGTCTGGTCTACTAATTAAATTAATACATTATCAGAGAAAAAGCAGATGAATAAACACTATGCTAGAACTGTCAGTATTCTGTCATCAGCTGTATGGATCTAATTTGATTCACGATTCGATTATTAGAATATAATGTATATTCATAAAAATAATTAAACGCCATGCAGTTTTGAAATGCTCTTTCATTATGTTCCTCTTTCTGTAAGCAAGTATATAAAATCAAACTCCTTTGACCCATGTTTGTGAAGTATTCTTATTAGACTATTCAGTAAGTATATTATACAATGTACTTCAGATTTTATTAAATCAAAATATTTTCCTTTACATTTATATATATAAAGATGTAAATTCACATTATAAATTATACATCTTATATGTTCTGAAACAATATTTAGCATTAATATAGCTCTTTTATCCACAGAACTCAAAGCGTGATTTTTTACATGTATATATTTTTCATGTTTTCTAAACTTTTTATTAAGGCAAAGTTACAATAACATTTTTTTAAAAAGTAGCTTTAATGCAATAAAAAGACTGTAGCAACAAGCACTTAAAAATAACAACATTAAGAAGTTGAAGTGCAGGTCTCCACTAAAAAGAGCCTTTGGAAAAAAGTTCTCATTAATGTGTGCCTTATTGCTTTCCATGTCATATCAGCTCTATTTACTATCTCCTGGTTCTGCAAAATCATCTTGGATTCTGACAGTCATGATAAATTCTTTCCATATAACACATCATCACAGGTGATAGAGGTTATGCTGACCAAAGCACAGATACACCCATACAGACCTACTGTATTAAAATTATATCATCAGATAATCCCATTCAAATTTAAGGATTTTCCCAAACATTAACTCAGCCTTATATCACGTCTCACATAGTGGTATTTTATGGTATACTGCAAAACAATAATAAATTGACATCTATTTTATTTACCAAGGAAAGTAGGCCCAATCCTATTCCTCCCTAAATCATTAGCAAAATTCACATTGATTGCAATAGGACTGGATCCCTGTGATAGGCTCGAGGGAAGTCCCACATGTCTAGAGAGAAGAGACTTCACAAAAGGCTCAGGTTTAAACTCCAAACCTCTCTCTGGAGTTTTTAAAAATAGATGGAGTTACAACTGCTTAAAACTGGAGTAATGAAGTAGTGAATCAAGTGGCCAAACTGCAAGAGAAGATGACAGTTAGGAAACCCTCTGCTGCTTATGAATACAGCCCTACCAAATTCATGGTCCATTTTGGTCAATTTCACAGTCATAGTATTTTAAAAATTGTAAATTTCATAATTTCAGCTATTTAAATCTGAAATTTCACAGTGTTGCAACTGTAGAGGTCCTGACCCAAAAAGGATTTTTGAGGGGGTCACAAGGTTACCGTGGCAGGGGTTTGAGGTATTGCTACCCTGACTTCTGCGCAGACGCTGGCGGCAGTTCTGTCTTCAGAGCTAGGCAGCTGAAGAGTGATGTGGCTGCTGGCCACGAGTCCAGTTCTGAAGGCAGAGCCACTGACAGCAACAGCACAGAAGTCCGGATGGCATGGTATGGTATTGCCACCCTTACCTCTGCACTGCTGCCTGGAGAGCTAGGCCCTCAGCCAGCAGCCACCACTGCTGCCCAGCTCTGAAAGCAGCAGCGCAGAAGTAAGGGTGGCATGGTATCGTAGATCCACCCTTAATTCTGCACTGCTGCTGTCTGGGCACTGCCTTCAGAACTGGGTGCCTGACCACCAGCTGCTGCCCTCTGGCCACCCAGCTCTGAAGGCAGTAGAGAAGTAAAGGTGGCAATACTGCAACCCCCCTAAAATAACTTTGTGACCCCCTTGCAACTCCCTTCTGGGTCAGGACCCCCAATTTGAGAAATGCTGGTCTCCCCCGTGAAATCTCTGTAGTATAAGACCAGCATTTCATGGTCACACAAAAGACCAGATTTCATGGTCCATGATGCGTTTTTCATGACCGTGAATTTGGTAGAGCCCTACCTATGAGGTATTCTTAATTTACGTATAATAAAACACCTAAACCAAGAAAAATTACTTGTTTTGTTTTTTTAATGTGGAGGATTTATTTTTGAAGAAATTCTGGTTAATATTTCAGGGATAAACATTGATTTAAAAAAAATGTATGTACAAAATTGCTTTTCTTAAAGATAGAAGCACCAGTTGAGGGTCAAACAAAGATACATACATGCATTCACAAGTCTAGAAAAATTATAAACCAAGTGTCATAAATAGATCAAAAAAGTTAATAGCACAGAAGTACTTTGTGTCTCTTTGACTGTAAAGGGTTAACAAGTTCAGTAGCCTGGCTGTCACCTGACCAGAGTACCAATCAGGCGCCAGGATGCTTTCAAATCTTGAGGGAGGGAAGTTTCTGTGTGTGCTGTTAGTTTTTGGTTGTTGTTCACTCTGTGGGCTCAGAGGAACCAGACGAGCAGCCAGGTTTCTCTCCAATCTCCCTGATACAGGTTCTTATAGATTCAAAATAGTGAGTACTAGATAGATAAAGTGAGTTAGGCTTATGTTTGTTCTCTTTATCTGCAAATGTGCATTTGGCTGGAAAAAGTTTAATTGTGCATTTGGCTGAAAGAAGTTCAAATTTGTATTTTTTGCTGAAAGGATTTTAATTTGTACTTGAATACTTAGGCTGGAGGGTATTCCCAGTGTCTATATCCTAAAAGACTCTGTACCTATTCCCATTTTAAATTAAAAAGATAATTTTTTGCTATTTTTCTCTCCTTTAATTAAAAGTCTTCTTGTTTAAGATCTGATTGTGTTTTTTATTCTGGTGAGATCCCAGGGATCTGGGTCTGGAATCCACCAGGGAATTGGTTGGGGAGAAGAGGGAACGAGGAGAGAAAGGCTAATTCTCTCTGTAATCCAGTTGATTACTGTCTTCTCAGGGAGAGTTGATCTGGAGGGGGAAGAGCAGCGAGGGAGGAAGGTGACATTTTCTCATCTGTTTAGATGATTCAAGGAGTTTGAATCACAACAGTGATCTTCCAGGGGCCCAGGGAGGGAAACCTGGGAGAGGCAATGGTTGGGGAAAGGGTTTTCTTCCTTTGTGTTAGATTCACAGAGGGTCTGGGGTCTTGGGGGTCCCCGGGCAAGGTTTTGGGGGGACCAGAGTGTACCAGGCACTGGAATTCCTGGTTGGTGGCAGCGCTACGGGTTCTAAGCTGGTGATTAAGCTTAGAGGAATACATGCTGGTACCCCATCTCTGGGACGCTAAGGTTCAGAGTGGGGATTGTACCATGACACCAAGACATTAAAAGGCAACAATGTAAAAAATAAATAAAGTGGCTGTTAAAAATAATTATCAAAACCTAAAGAACAAACGACACTGACAACTATGCAAATGAAAAAAAGTAAAAACAGTATCTTATCCATCACAAATACTTATTTCCTTAATTAGGAAATTTGTGCTACAAGATATTGTCATCACAGCATTAGTGGCTCTGACAGCCACTAATTTGTCTACTCCTATATCCCATTCTCGTCTTTGACACCTTTCTAACTCTGGGCTAGGACAACTGAGTCTTCTACCCACTATCAGGTCCTTTATCCATTAAGCTAGGTAACCCATTTCTGTACAAAAGATGCACTCCAAACATGTGCCTCCAATACCCATGAGAGTCTGTACAGCAACCCAAATATCCCACAGCAATAGTCAGAACTTCCCTTACAACAATTGATATTTGTGGTCAGCCATACCAAAAATGCATCCTTTCCATTAAGGCAGGATCTTATCACTTACTTAATACAATCGACTAGAGTAAACAATATTATTCAGTCAAGACAGATGAACATTTGAAATTGTATTGGCACTAAGCCTCTGATTCAATTGCAGCTGAATCAGCAGCTAACAACTATCTATATGAAAGAAAGCTATAATAAAACAGCAAAGTAAATAAAAACTGCTTATGACTGCATTTGGTTCTCTATTTGTTCACTAAACAATAGTATCATCAATAAGGAACCATGCATATTTCCACTTTTTAATATAGACCAGAGGTGAAAACTCTCATTGACTTCACTGGGGCTATGATTGCATCCAGATATTTATAATCAACTTACATATTATTTGATATCTCTTTTTCAGTTTGACATATGCAGAATTAAACCATATGTATACATGTATATGCATTGTATGGTGTATTTAGAGCAACAATATTAAATTATTTCTTTATCAAATGGACTTACCTTTTTTTATAACTATATGGACATCTGCCCTGTACAGTAAGAAAACTAAGGAAAGCTGAAAGTTAGAAATGGCCTGTTTATTTTACTTTTAATTTTACAATATATTTCATGTTCTTTGAATTTCCTGTCCATAATCATCACTACATAATTACCAGACTGGTCAAGTCACAACAAGGTCATTCTTCTCTAGCAAGCCATCAATTCAAAGAGAGTATCACAGCCTTAATGCATTATAATTACACATATTTTCCTTTATTGTGGGAAGGAAGTTAAATTTAAATTATAGGCCTCTGCAACCTTTTTAGTTTCTTAAGCTTAAGACAGAGATAGAGTTATATGCTGATATTTTTGTGTCATTTCAACTTAATAAGCTTTACAACATCTATATAAAATTGACCTTTCCTTTCCCTCTCATTTGACACTCTAACAGGAAATCCAACATGGAGCTTTTTTCAGGATTCTTACTGAAAGATGTGACCACATCCTAGTTTTAGCGTAATTCAGTGGACAAATTTGCTTTGTGCCACAAGTGAACCCTTTTCACATCAGAATAAGGCAGAACATTATGGAAACTTAAAACACTGATAATGAATGGAGACAGATTCATATTAAAATATCTCAGAAGTCTCAACTTAAGTTAAACTGTACTGATACTGTAATAGTATCTAACACTACAAGGCAAATGGAAGTTATAACAAAACACTTTTTCAAGAATTCTACCTGTGTGTGTTGCTGACTTCCCGATAAATACTACTTTCATAATCCAAGGATATTTTATTATATTTCTTCATTTTAGAGGGAACCTAACTCACATACATTTCTTAAGAGGTCCTGAGTTTCAGACAGTTTAAATATGAATAGAGTACATATAGAGTAGGAAAAAAATTGAAATTGCAATGCTTCTAGTATTAAGAGGAGTAAATGTACTTACTTCATTTCTAATATTTCTTCAAGCTGTTTTCTCCGCTCTATTCTGAGGTTAGTCAGATGTGCTTCTTTCTCAGCCAGAGACTGCTGTGTTGAGGCAAGACGGGCTTTGGTAGCATCCAATTCTTGTCTGGTCTTTTCCAGTGCATTCATCAGTTCTTCTAACTAAAAAGCATAGATTGTTTAAGTTCCATATTCTTCATAGCAAATAATATTTTATAAACACAGAAAAATCATAGTAGGGCTGAATATAAGTGGAAGCATCCTTCAAATCCGTTCCAACTTTTTACCGGTTAAAAAAAAAAACCAGTTCTTAAACATCAGGAAATGATCGAGTTTCCAAGAATCCATCTAGTCACCAATAACATTTATACAAACCACTGAACTAACGTACATTACCAAAAGCCCTTCAACCTGTGCCATTGCCATAAATACTTCCTACACCATTTAGTCTATGGAACTCATTATGGACCTGTGTTAGTAACTCTACAGTTCAGGCTCTAACAGCACTTCCATTATAAACTGATTTTGACACCACACACAATTTTCACCAAAAACAGCTCCTTTCAGATTTACATTTTATTTGACAACTGGTGAGAACCTCTGATGAGTGTATGGAGCATGTGGAATAGGGGAAAAGCTAAGGTTCTTACATTTGAACATCTATTTTTTTAATTCATGGAATATATTCTCAACCTCTGCTCCGTCTTAGCAATTTTTCAAGAGATTTCCCAATAAATATGAAATGCATTCATAGGGAATTGCTTACTGCAGGGATTTAAAAAAACCCACCCTACTTTAAAAAATAGCAATTTAGAAAAAAGTGTAGGCTGTGTTATAAAAGTGATACAATATTATTTAAAGAATAAAACTCAACCTCTGAAGAAAGGAAAATATATATTACACTTGCCTGGCAGCAGCAGGACTGTCTTGTGGGTGGATCATTACATTTACAGAATTGTTATGTCTATATGACATGGTCACTGCTAAAAAAGCACATTAACTCCAGCATGGCTTCCCCTTACCTTTGGCACAGAAACTCAGCAAAGTTAATGAATGAGATAAGACTGGAGACGGCAGGTCAATCAGACTTGATGTTATCCACAGGTCCCAATTTTGCACGTGTGTGAACAGAGAATCAGGCTTCCAGTACATACAGGTTAAATGCAATGGTCCTAACTTGGGGTTTTCTCTTTGAATATTTTGTCAAAGTAAAACCATTTTGTATTTGTTATATGCACCTCCTATAAACACATGAGGAATAAAATACTTGAAAAGTAAGATTGGTCACTACAGTTATTTTGTTTCTCTTTTCTTTCTTTCTGCCTACTTGCAATCTGCTAAAAATATAGTAGCCACTGTAGTAATCACCACATCACTAACTACAGACTGTGGTATACTTTGGGGTATAATGTGAAGTTTTATAAAGAGTTTTATGTGAACAATAGGTGGTAGATATCCCCAAGACCCTATGATTATATTTTTAGAGAAATTGTGACACGCTTCCTGTTTTGTTTTCTTACCCACCCACTTCCGTCACCAAAAAATTAAAATTATATACATTAACCAACAGCAGAGGAAAATATTAGATGCATTACATCAGACTAGCCAGAAAGTGATAGGGGAGGGAGCCAACTGGAATATACCCAATCTGACTGCCTTTTTTTTTTTTTTTCTGTGCTACCATGTTGTTGATACTATGGAAGTCAAGCAAAAGTTTGCTTTTGCTGGTGTACAGAAGAAGTCTGACAGAATTCAGCTATGGTCATATAATCAGCCTGTCTACAGAGAAAAAAAAATGTTTTCCCCAAGTTCATTTTTAATTACTGCTTGTCTCTATGTTGTTATCTAAATCCTACTACTATGCAATCAGCACATATGAATCATACACTCTTTTTTTCAAGTTGAGCAAATATTGTGTTGCTTGTCTCCCACGTAACAGCTTTGTGAAGCAGAATGAACACTATTATATGAATCAAACAATAGTAATCAGACTCAAACATTATTTGAAAACTTATATAGTACTTAACCCCTTTACCATAAGTACTGTGCAGCCATTCTCTATTGACATTCCACTGAAGTTGATGGGATATTAGAATGTGCCCGGTACATTCAACTAGGATATACCTAGAATTGTCCGGTTCTACTGAAAGGACACTTGGTACGGATTTAATCAGGATGCAACTTTATTATTAGATGTCTGGGACTACCTGGCAGATAAAAGTGTACAGTACAGGCAACTCCATGTTCATTCAATCCACACTGCTACTCTTCCTCTGGCAAGACCGGAAACGTCCCTCCTGCTTAAGGTGCAGTGCGGGTATTAGCAACAACAATAAATTGGTTAATATCTTTCAATATCTTTCCACCCTGCACCTCAAAGAGTAAAACTGGTGAAATATAGGTATAAATGAAACAACAAAGAGAAATTATATGAACCTGCGACTAGTTCTCTGTAGGCGCAGAGTTACACTGATGCAGAGCCACTTGCATGGTGAGGACTTTACATTATTTCGAAAATAGCTATTACTGCCTTTCCACAGTGACTATCTCCTAGAAAAGTTACACTTGCGAAAATACATATTGAAAAATAGAGAAGATCTGCACTGTGACCTACAGAAAAAAAGAAGTGAAAAAAAGGAAAACTAAGGATGAACACAAGCAAGGGGGGCGTTACTTGCAATAATTTATATTTTTGATCATATAATGTCAATATATTACCATAAAAATACAAATAGGGTTTAACTTTCTACATATTCATATACAAAGGAACATATCTTGTCCCACAAGAAGTCTAACTATATATAAAACTTAACTTAATATTTTCTTGTTTTAATAGGATTATTCCAAAATCTCATCCTTAAATTTCTGCAAGCCCTGAATGCAGTTTTAGCTACTCAATTCACATTAATAATAAGTGCCATGTAATTAACTCCCCAATCTATTACTTAAAGTCAGTTGCATCTGTTAATAGTAACATCTGTAAGGATCCAGCCGTACAAACTGATTCAAATGCATGGACCCATATTTCACAACAGTGACATCTATGTCAATGGCACTCTGGAGGTGTGGACCTGTATGAAGTACAAGACCCTAAACTGGAATAAGAGCATCACATCTAAAGTTTTAAAATTTACTTTTTCCTTCTTCTGAAGCATTAGCCAGATTTGTCCTACTGTGTATTGATAGACACCACAGCTCACATCAAGTTTCCCATCAATCAAATCATTTGAGAATATTTTTAAAGCATGTAAAGCAATCATCTTCCAACTATTAATGTGCTGACATTTTTATTTATTTACTTTTTACTTTATTTTAGAGAATAAAAAAGTCAAGTATATTTGTAAAAATATCTACACATAGAAGTGATGAGATTTTAAAGGTAGAGAGAATTTTTTTTTAAAAAGGTGAATAAAAAAAACTGTTTAAGACCACAAATCATTAGCATGTGTAGACTCAAAAGCTATACATGCATTTACATTTTAACACAATATTTGCAAATCAGTTCCTCCTTCACTTTTCTGCCAAAACTTAAGTTCAGTGTTCTGTTTCCCTACCTACTTATCTCACTAATACCTAAAGCAGCACCAGAATTTGATTGGCAGGCAGGCTGGTATCAGAGACGTGCAGGACTAGATGGGACCTCCAGAGGTCTTCTAGCCCTGCACTCAAGGCAGAACTAAGTATTATCTAAACCATCCCGGGCAGGTGTTTGTCTAACCTACTCTTAAAAATCTCCAATGACACAGATTCCACAACCTTCCTAGGCAATTTATTTCAGTGCTTAACTACCCAGATAGTTAGGAATTTTATTCCTAATGTTCAACCTAAATCTCCCTTGCTGCAATTTAATCCTATTGTTTCTTGTCCTATCTTCATAGGCTAAGGAGAACAATTTTTCTCCCTCCTCCTTGTAACAGTCATTTATGTATTTGAAAATTGTTATCAGGTCAGGTCACTGCCCCTACATATACATTAAATATACACATTCACATTATATTATAATGTACAGTATCAGACAACATTAACTATAGGCAATGTTGCCAGCTATACCTGTAATATATTTACAGTTCTAGAAAGGGAGAAAGATCAACCATAAGCCCATATCCTAACAACAGAATCTAGTCACATCCCTGACAGGTTAACATGATAAAAGATCATGATATGGGAGAGAACTAATCTATCACCATTTAATCCTAGTATTAGAGCTGCGCAAAATCCCCAGTATTTGGTTTTAAGCTGAATATCAGCTTTCTGAATTTTGCCAAATATCCCTTTCTTTTGCTGTTCCGATCCCCGCTGAGAGGAAGAAAGGGAGCATTGGGGATTTTTTTTCCTTCCCTCTCCCCAGAAGGTAGAAAAGTGAAAACAGATTGCTGTACTCTACTCCCAGTGGAGGAGAAGTGAGACCAGCACTAATACTATCCTGTCCCTCACAGGAGTTCTTCAGTTTCTCTATTGTCCATGGAAGGTAGCTGAGGGATCAGTTTATAGTTGGTCAAACAGTGGCTTTATGTGTTTTTCACACACCTCAATAAAGTATAAGAGAAAGTTTGCACTGAAGGACATATTCAATAACTTCCTAACTTTCTTCATCCGGCTTTTAGAATGGATCCACTTTCCTTCCATAGTGAAGTGTCTATTCTCATTGACTTTAAGGTCAGAAGGGACCATTATGATCATCTAGTCTGACCTCCTGCACAATGCAGGTCACAGAATCTCACCCACCCACTCCTGTAGCAAACCCCTAACCTATGTCTGAGTTATTGAAGTCCTCAAATTGTGGTTTGAAGACCTCAAGCTGCAGAGAATCCTCCAGCAAGTGACCCGTACCCATGCTCCAGAGGAAGGCGAAAAACCTCCAGGGCCTCTGCCAATCTGCCCTGGAGAAAAATTCCTTCTCAACCCCAAATATATCAGTTAAACCCTGAGCATGTGGGAAGAACTCACCAGCCAGGACCCAGCGAAAGATATTCTCCGTTAGTAACTCAGAATCCCCACCCCATACTAAATCCCATCATAGACCACTTGGGGGCATACTTAACCTGCTAATAATCAAAAGATCAATTGCCAAATTAATTGCCAAAAGCTATCCCATTATACCATCCCCTCCATAAACTTATCAGCTTAGTCTTGAAGCCAGATATGTCTTTTGCCCCCACTACTCCCCTTGGAAGGCTGTTCCAGAACTTCACTCCTCTAATGGTTAGAAACCATCTAATTTCAAGTCTAAACTTCCTAGTGCCCAGTTTATACCCATTTGTTCTTGTGTCCACATTGGTACTAAACTTAAATAATTCCTCTCCCTCCCTAATATTTCTCCCTCTGATATATTTATAAAAAGCAATCATATCCCCCCTCAACCTTCTTTTGGTTAGGCTAAACAAGCCAAGCTCTTTCAGTCTCCTTTTATAAGATAGCTTTTCATTCCTCGGATCATCCTAGTAGCCCTTCTCTGTACCTGTTCCAGTTCTGCCAGTCCATCTATGTACAGTGATAGGATATTCTATATACAAAATCACAAGAAGAATTTCTCTCAAAGTCACTATTGCTCATCAGTAATCTAATCCAAAATTCAAGCAGTATTGTAAAGTATTTTAATTATCTGCTGATGGCAAGTAATGATAATCTTATTCTTCTAATTACCCTTATTATGTGGGTTTTTTACCCTTCTCTCTAGTCTACCTCACATCTCTTCATAATTACTGCCTTACAGTGACACCTATTGGAAAAGGTTGAACTAGTAACATCCAGAAGCTCCCTCATAGCTGTTGGCTAGATGTTGTAATTACTAAGTAAAGGTTTATTTAATCTTAACCATTGGAAGAATTTATTTTGGGGAATCTCATAGAATTTTGGGCTCAGTCTTTTAAGATGAAAACCTGAACATCCCGAATCCATTACTAGCACCTTTTTAAAATTTCACCAGTTTCCTTAGTATAATAATATAATAAATGAGCTATTAAAAACAGTACATTTTTTCAACCCAGAAAGCTTAACCAAATGTCAGCATTTTGAGGATCTCACTTTGACTAAATACGTTTATTCTCAATGTCTGAACTGAAGTTCATCATTTCTGGATGGCAGAAAAACAACAAGCGAAGCTACTGTGCACATAACTCTCATTCTTAGTTTTCAATATGTTTTAAACAATCCTCTCTCCCTCCAAGTCCAATTAACACAGTTTCAAACCGGGACACAAAAAGAAAGAGAAGTGAATGTGCAAAAAATATACATCTGAGTAACCAGATTCTGTTAAACTAAACAGGGTTAGAGTTCAAATGAATGACAGTTTGTTAAAAATGCCCTTGGGTATTCTTAATTCCAGATTGGATTCGGCTCAACGCAACTCATGCTAACATAATACAGCTCCAGTGAGTGGGAAAAAGGAGGGAGGAAAAGAGGAATCACATGTTTTTACAGATCAAGTAGGACATATTTTTGCGAGATGACGAAGAACTGGCAATCTTCCAACAATCAGGACTAATATTATTAGTAATATTATCTTAAAAGGTTTGGCACTTCATTTTAACAATAGTGATAAATACATGAGTTTTGGATTTCCCTTACTGATTTTTTTTCACATACCAGTATGCACAGCGATCATACTAATTTAAAATGTAATATTTTGTTAGCCTATTTAAACCATTTATGAATTTTACATACTAAAATACATGTTGCAATATTGCACTACTGCTCATGTACAATTATCTTAGTTACCACTGTTATCTAAATACAACAATATTAGAACTAGCGAGAAGAGATTATCAAGAAAGCTACAAAAAATAACAGATTTTCTGTTGTATTTGTTCAACTGAGAATCAACTAGTTTAGAAGTTGTTTCAGGTTTCTTGGAAAGTTACTTTTCTTCACATCAACTGGGAGCAGTTCTCATTCTTTTGAGTTCAAACTATACGCTGTGTAGACATCAATAATCTGCAGTTCTGTGCATATGGAATTGATAGGAGCTAGACAGACCCTTCCAGTGCAAAAACATGGGACTGGCCAAGGGGAAAGATTCCATAAGGTTCTTGTCATGTAGCAACTACCAAATGGTTCTACCTTTGGGTTGGGAAGGCAAAGTTTGACCCCCTGCAGAGCCAGGCCCACACCAAATCACACAGCTGGGGGAGGAGTGGGAGGCCAGGGCTTTTCACACACAGAGGCCTCTCGTAGTGTAGTGATGGGAATTCCCCCTGACCACAGCTGTCCCCACAGTCTCACTTAAATGGGGGTTTCCCTACTCCAGGGAGCAGATGCAGGCAAGATAATACAGACCCAGCCCTAAACTCTACAGGACCTATGAGGGAACACTGTGTTACCATTCAGCTTTTTTCCACCCAACAGAGGACTGCATGCTCTTTGTCCACAGCCCATCTGGGTCCTTCCATCTTCCTCCTGAAAGGCTCCCAAACCAAGAAGAATCATTCCCAAGGTTTTGGGAAGGTGCTGGTGGATATGGTGCTGTGGAAGTGGCTGACCCTGACCCTTTCTGCATGGAGGCATGTGATCCACATACAAACAGTCCCCCTGACATCTGGAAATGGGGAAAAAAGAAGTGGATGATCAGGCTCTAGAAATGTAATACATAGGCACTGGAATAAACTATATGAATGAGTTAACAAAAAATTAAAAATATGCTACTTAGATTCCAGGACTGTAGTTAATGTTCATTCTGGGTCATTCAATAATGGTATAACCAATATAACGGACTAGGAAATTACACCCAAGAAATATCAACGAGCACAGTATTGTATACATTTTTAGTAAACATATACTGTATAATTTAAATCTACTTTAATGTAAATTAGCAACAGCATTTAAAATGTCACCCCAATTTGGTTGGTTATCTTTTCAATAAGAAGGCAGTAATAATTGTCAAAGACATGTCATACCGCTGACAGCAAGTGCTGAAAAGAAGGTCCATTATTTCAACCATATAATTATTGCTTCATCGTGAGTGAATTAGGCTTTTTAAAAAAGTGTTTTACTGCTTATGACATGTACTAGACTGACATCTCAAGTAGCTGAAGCCAATTTAACAACAAAAGAAAAGCAAGACAGGTACCAGCACAAGTTTCCCCACATGACCCTGCCAGGACTATTACTAAGGATGAGAGGTAGTTCAGTCTCCCTGGTATTCACGTACTGGTCTCTCAGCTGAGTTTATCAACAAAGATGCCAGCTACTGCCAGTTGGGCCTTTATGATGGGGATGCCTGTCATCCCTATGTAAAAGTCCTGTAGAATTTAATTGAAAAGTATGACTTTCTTTTAGGCATTTTAACAATTTGAAAGAAAATGATAGCCCTCCTAAAGAATCACATAGGATGATTAACAAAACAGAGATGATATAATTCTCCATTAAACTTTATAATAGACTAATTTCCAAAGAACCTTATTCATTTAATATGCATTAAATTCTAGAGACTTGTCCATAAAGGTTCTGGAAACTGGACTTAGCCCAGTTCTGGAAAATGGACTGAGTTCACTTCATGTAGGCAACAGATCATTCATCAGATGAGAGTTTTATTTTTAACCCCATTAGTGAATTAAAAAAACAGAAACACAATACTGTGTCCACAATATATTATCCACTGTTACACTGAATGTGATAATTTTGCCTAGAAATGATACCAATTGTCAGTGCTGTATTGTGTCCAAACATCCAAACTTAATGAATAGTTTTGGATATAGTGGAGTGAATTGGTTAAAAACAAAAAAATCACTCTAAACAGGCTCATTATTTAGGAGAAAATATTGGGTACAATGTATCATCTAAATGGAACTTAAAGCTATTCTCTCCCAGAATTAAATATTGTACAGTGTTCTTTAGCTCTCTCTGACAGCTCTCTGTCTCCCAAAACACATTCTGCATAGGTGCAGAAATCATTCTCACCCAAGTCACACAACTCAGAGGTTTCCCCAACTGCTGTCTCAGAGCTGGTGTATTCTACACAGACCTTGCCTCCCATCTTGCGAGAGACATCTGGTTTACGGATCAATATAGTGGCAGATCCACCAGTTCAAACATCTCACCACTCTCAAGTCTCAACTGTGCAGAAGGGTGCAAGGAGCCATTGTGGAGCTGGACTTTCTGATGCAAACTCCCAAAATTTTGCTCTTCCTGAAAAATTGAAATGCAGAGGAAGAGTGACAGAATCCTCTGCATGCAGAGTGGATTTGCTCCTAAACTAGACGAGAGCCTGATTCTGATCTTTCTGGCACCAGTAAAAACAAACAGGAAGAATAATATTGAATTCAGTAAAGTTATATTAGAATAAAACTTAATTTTAATATAGTTTTAAATATCAGAATCAAGCCCCAAATATTTCTTTATGGTTACAGCCTACCAGTTGAAGGCTGCTCACATTGATGTTACTGATTTCTTTAGGCTGGAGGAATATAAGCAATTTTTCTGTCAAACACTTTTTTAATAATTTGGAGAAGAATCTTTTTGTTGCTGCTGAAGAATACATGGCAAATTAAGATGTATTCTCATTATGCACTTCTAAGTTCAGATTCCTTTTGTTACTTTAAACATGAAACTGTTAAAAGCCCAGCATAAATAAGTATAACAGAAATATACTTTTATAGGTCTGCAGTCATTCCGATTATACACTGTATTTTTAACAACATAATTAGCTACAGCATCAGAACATTGTTTTCTAGATATAAAAGAAACCTGATCTGAAAATATCATCATGTAATGTTAAAGACTGAGATAAAACCTGCCCTCGTTGTACACATGCAACTCTATTCCCTGCTGAGGTTGCTGAGGTGTAACTGAGGACAGGGTTTTGCCAGGAATGCCTGCACTTTTACATTTAAGAGGTATATACATTTACCTTCTGAGGCAGTATGTTTAATGACTAGAGAATAGGATGAGAAGTCAAGAGATCTGTATTGTACTTCCAACCCTGCCATTAAGGGCTTGCTACAAGAGAAAATTTAATCGAATAACTATAACACTGCAATTATAACACTACAGTTATAACAAGATAATTTCTCATCTGGATACTCGAGTGATTGGACATCTAACATAGTGCATGCCAGTGAAAATGAAATAGGAACAGAGGCTAAAATGGGGGGGAGTTAAAAATTACTTAGACAAGTCAGATGTCTTCATGTCACCAGGGCCTGATGAAATACATTCTAGAATACTCAAGGAGCTCTCTGAGAAGATATCTGTGCCATCAGTGATTCACTTTGAAAAGTCATGGAAGACAGGAGAGATTCCAGAAGACTGGAAAAGGGAAAATATAGTGCCAATATATAAAAAAGGAAACTGAGGACAATCTGGGGAATTACAGACCAGTCATTTTAATTTGAGTACCCAGAAAGATAACGGAGCAAATAATTAACCGATCAATTTGCAACCACCTAGAAGATAGTAAGGTGGTAAGTAAACAGTCAGCATGAATTCATCAAGCACAAATTGTGTCAACCCAACCTAATAGATTTCTTTGACAGGATAGGGGGGAAGCAGTAGATGTGGTATATCTTGACTTTAGTAAGGGTTTTGATACTATCTTGAATGACCTCATACATAAAAACTAGGGAAATACAACCTAGATGGATCTACTAAAACGTGGGTGCATAACTGATTGGAAAACTATTCCAGCGAATAGTTATCAGTGGTTCATAGTCAAGCTGGAAGGGTATATCAAGTGGGGAGCCACAGAGATGAGTTCTGGGTCTGGTTCTGTTCAGTATATTCATTGATGATTTAGAAAATGGCATAGAAACTACACTTATAAAGTTTGCGGATTATATCAATTTGGGAGGGGTTGGCAAGTGCTTTGGAGGATAGGATTAAAATTCAAAATGATCTGGACAAAGTGGAGAAATGGTCTGCAGTAAATTAGATAAAATTCAATAAGGACAAATGCAAAGTACTACACTTAGGAAGGAACAATCAGCTGCACACATACAAAATGGGAAATGATTGCCTAAGAAGGAGTACTGCAGAAAAGGATCTGGTGGTCATAGTGGATCATAAACTAAATACGAGTAAACAGTGTAACACTGTTGCAAAAAAAGCAAACATCATTCTGTGATTTATTAGCAGAAATGTTGTAAGCAGGGAATAAGAAGTAATTCTTCCCCTCTACTTTTAGCTGTTTAGACCTCAATTGGAGTAATGTGTCCAGTTCTGGGTGCCACATTTCAGGAAAGATGTGGACAAATTGTAGAAAGTCTAGAGAAGAGCAACAAAAATGATTAAAGATCTAGAAAACATGACCTTTGAGGGAAGATCGGAAAAGAATGGGGTTGTTTAGTCTGGAGAGGAGAAAATAAGACTGAGGGAGGACATGATAACAATTTTCAAGTACATTAGAAGTTGTTACCAGGAGGATGGAGTAAAATTGTTTTCCTTAACCTACGAGGATAAGAGGAAGAGGATGAGGATAAGAAGCAATGGGCTTAAATTGCAGGAATGACGGTTTAGGTGAACATTAGGAAAAACTTCCTAACCAATAGGGTAGCTGTGCACTGGAATAAATTGCTTAGGGACATTGTGGAATCTCCCTCATCGGAGACTTTAAAAGCAGATTAGACAAACAGCTGCCAAGGGTGGTCTAGGTAATATTTTGTCCTGCCATGAGTGCAGAGGACTGGACTAGATGACCTCTCGAGGACCGTTCCAGTCCTACATCTCTATAATTCTATGATTCCTATACATGAGTGTCTTTTTCTCTTTAAGTTTATATCATTTTGAAAATGATATAAGCCAAGGCACTCTTATTCTGGAATAAAAGTCTTCACATGGGGACAAATGTACCTCCATAGTTACGTTCATAATTTTCACGATGTCAACAAGTCCTAACTTACCGGAGGCCCAACCCAACACCCAACAAAGTCAATATGATCTGTCCACTCACTATAATGGATGCAGATCAGCATCTTTGACAGGCTGTGGGTATCTCAAGTTGATCACCAAAAATCAGTGGACACTTTGGAAAACTTTGATCTTAACATTGTTATGCCTCAATTTTAAATTTGCAAAATAGGTATTAACACTGTCCTTGCTCACATTTTTAAAATGCATTAATATTCTCTAATGCTACTATAGGCCCTATTGTCCCAATTTAAAGATATACTAAAATGCTGTCCTGGTAAGGATGCTTTCCTGAATTGGGGCTCATGTATTTGCAACATATTATATTTACATAAAAGCATTTCCCTATAATGTCACTTCTCCTTTTTAAAAAGGTATGTTATATGAATTGTTTGAATTAATTTGAAAAGTAATTCTTTCCTTAATCAATCTTACTGCATTTTCTCTCATTTGAACATGTTCATGATAGCTGTAATGAGGTAGGAAAAAGATAATGACCATAACCTGCTCTAAGTTACACTAGTTTGACATCATGTAACTCCAATTATATAAGCAGTATTAAATCTGATTTACACTGGTATAAGTGAGAGCAGAATTAGACTTGATATATGTATGTTCACAAATCATACAGTCTAGCGTGATATTTCCAAAATTATTTAAAATATATATTATAGTAACTATATCTGCTATCAAATGTACGTATATTTCAATAGATACAGTATCCTGTAGGGTAACTGAATGTATCTAGATGAGAACTCTTTTAGACTGAAAACAATTAGGCTGTGTGATTTTTGTGCTGAGTCTCTTTGATAAACCGTGCAAGTAGAGCACAGCAACTCTTTAGCTGGTGTTAAAGTACAGCGCTGTCAGTCTGGCCTCTCTGGTTAATGTCAATAGCACCGCATATAAAAGGTGACTAAAATGTGTACAAATGTTGATCTTTGGAGAAGGCATGACTAGAATCATACACACATCTACTATTTCATCCACCAGGTCAACTTCAGGGAGAGGGGGCAAATTAAGAGTTTTCTTGCCAAAAGTGATTCTTAGCACACTTGTTAGTTATTCTACACAAAGCTACTTCCCCTGCTGCATTTAATCCATAATCCTAATATATTATTAAACTTAGAAATGCTTCTCTCATAGAATAGTTTCAAAAGCAGCAAGGAATGCATGTGTAATGTGTTATTGCAAACGAGTGGTTTACATAAATAAAGTAGTTTTGTACTTGCATTACGTGTTTAAACTTTGTGCAATGTGAATACTTTGATGACATGAAAGTACCTGAATAGCTTGACATAGGAAATTTTAAAGTAATGTAGCGTGACCCAAGAACCCCTTAATGCCAGATGCTAAGAGGGTTACAGGAATGTCCTGATTCTGGTATGTACATTCTGGCTCACCAAATAATACCATGTGAGGTCATAAATTAAAGCTGAAGTCACATTGGTCATTAATACTGTTGTGAGATGTAAGTATGGATACTATGTACAGAGTTAAGTATATATATTGAAAATATGTTCTGAGAGTCTGTATCAAGGTATGAGTCACCAGAAGAAGTGACGAAACAGATCTTCTGTCAGACAAGAGATGTTTATTCACCTCTCTGTCACATGTAAATTAAGTACAGGTGCCCCCCGACTTATGCAAGTGTTCTGTTCCGGAAAGCCTTGCGTAACTCCAATTTTGTGTAAGTCGGAAACGTTTACTCATACATTATGCAAATATTTCCGCAACTCGAAAATCCTATTTCTGGCTTATGGAACTTTTTCTGTAAGTGCAAATTTGCGTAAGTCGGGTCTTGTGTAACCTGGGGACCGTCTGTACTGTAAGGTAACACTATGGATGTCCATTTACATACAAAGTTATCGCAGAGTTGTAAAGTCAATAGGCATGAGCACAAAGGGATAATAAGCTGTAGGTGATTAATACTGTCTCTAGGTACAATGAATTTGGGGGAGTAAGTATACTCACTATCATTTGAATCTTTGGTAACAAACTTATCCTTGTTTGCACTATAAATATATCTAAATGCTATGATATTAAGCAAGGTACTAATCTGGAGCTGATTCATACAGGCTGGTGTGTATACTGTTCCTTTGGGGACAGCAGACGCAGTATTTTTGTGAGGGTTCAGTGGATACAGGTCTGGACACTAAAGCAGAACTCTTCAGAGGAACTTGGAGATTGGGGTGAACCTATTGTTAACCTGCAAGGCAAAGTAAGGGCTGGCATATCCCAGAGGAGAGTGGTCGAATGGCTAACAGGCTGGTGGAGCCAGGGAGCTGACGTTCCACTGAGCACAAACAAGTTTCCCTCTCACTGGTGGCAAGGTGTAACAAAGTGACTTAGTCCTGGGTACCCTGAGCACCATCGTACATAAGATTTATTTTGTAGTGTTCTTACAAATTAAAGATACTATTACGGCAGCAAGAGATTAAAACAATCCATGCAATTGGTAATATAGGATAGCTTCTACAGAAAGGAAGTTTGACACCCCATTTAATAATGTGGTTTTTAAAGTAAAGTTCATCTGAATACTGAATACTCAGAGAAGTCTAGGTCTGCACTCTTTTTAACGCAAATAATCTCTCTTCATCAGTTTAATTTACTCTATAGCATTTTTGTAATATACATATTCATGTATTAGTTTGTAACTATGGGAGATCTACAAAAATTCCAATAAGTCACAAACATAATGCATGCTAAAAAAGCCCACATTGCTACTGTACATAATGCACATCTCCATAACAAACAATTTTAAATGTATTTATGCTTTTGTTATAGGTCAAAGACTAAAGTTCATATTTGGATACATCATTTGTAAACAGCCTTTATTAAAAAAACAATTATTTGCTGCTATGCAAAGCAATTCATATTCTAAGTAGTGTTTTATGGAATTCCATTTACAATCATATGTAAAGTACAGCAGAACACATGGGAGAGAACTACAAACTGTTTCCCAAACTTAGGGCTGGTCTACACTGGGGGGGGATCGATCTAAGATACGCAACTTCAACTACGTGACTAGCGTAGCCGAAGTTGAAGTATCTTAGATAGATTTACCTCTCATCCTCACGTCACGGGATCAACGTCTGCGGCTCCCCCTGTCAACTCCACTACCACCGTTCGCACTGCTGGAGTTCCAGTGTCGACGGGAGCGCGCTCGGGGATCGATATATCGCGTCTCATCTAGACGCGATATATCAATCCCCACGAAATCGATCGCTACCCGCCGATACGGCAGGTTGTCTAGACGTACCCTTATTGTATGATACATGGCAACACACAGAGGGTGAAAATCATCCAGTGCAGAGGATCCATGGATCATTTATACAGTACTGAGGGCTTGTGTATCCAGCTCTGCAGTTTGGACTACAGGGGAATTGCATGCACTAGCAAGCTCTACTACTGATATGAACTAAAAGTTACCTATTTTGTATTAACACAATCTTGTTTGAAAAAATACTACGTTAATATGAACTAGGTATCTTTTAGTTCACTCTAGCACCCACGTGGGGCAGTTAGAGCACAGCATGCTAGTAAGCACAATTGACACCCAAATAGTCCGAACTATGCGTGTGTGTAGACATAGCCTCAGACTCTTAAAAGATAGATTTACATGTTTCCTTCTTTCTCTGATATTTTTCTTGCCATTCAGATCATGCCAAATAGTGAAAGGTCCCTGTAGAGGACACTTTGTTTTGTTTTTTTTAATTATAATCATTTTTAAAATAGGACTGTGCAGCAGCTCAGGGTGGGCCACTGCTGGCAGAGACCATCCAGCAGTAGTCAACACTAGAGCTAGGCACGAAATGGTTTTCTAATCCAGCAAACATTTTTGAGATTTCACACATTTTTCCTGTTCTGCATCAGGAGAGAACTGAGGCCTTTTGGTGTTTTTTTTCACAAAAACTAAGAGACCACCCCAGAATAGCCAATAACCTGGTGATTACAGCACTCACCTAAAATGTGAAAGACTCAGATTAAAGTCCTTGCTCTACCTGATTCAGAACAGGGACTTGAACTTAGGTCTCTCACATTCTATCTGAGTTCCCTCACCACCTGGCTAGTGTGGGATGATGTCCCTCAAGTTCTCCTGGTGGAGCTATTCGACTCTGTATAAATAATTAAATAGGCACTGAGGCAGAAAAACTGTATAGACTGGCCATTGGAGCACTCACCTGGCATGTGGGAGACCCTAGGTTAGAGTCCCTCACTCTAATACCTGCTCTAGACCTGAGAAACCTTTCCAGTCAGAAGTTTTGTCCAACCTGTCCCTAACCAACAAAAAATTCTGTTTCAGTGAATCGTCATTTTCTGACAAAAAGTGTTTTTTTTAAAAATTTCCTGACCAGCTCTAGTCAAGACTGAGGAACTTGAGAGCCTTGCCAGTTTAAGTCAGAATAACAAAATATCTACCAATAAACCTCTATCATCGGGACACAAGATCCTGAGGAGTGAAGACCATGGAAGAGCACATGACTCAGCAAAATCATCATCCCCGGAATGTGACTTCAGGAATTCCACCATGAAGGTAACTTACAATCAATATGCAAAATTCTATGACTGCTGAGTAAAAATCTGGTTCACATATGAGCTCCCACTTAGTAAAATTATCCCCATATCTATATATGCAGTAATAACCCTGCTGGATGAAATGGTCAGGCTACATCCAGTGATGAGCTCCCGAAATCCTAAGAACTTGTTCCCTGCCGGGTTCTCGGTAGCACTTCAGTGGCGGGGGGGGGGGCGGGGTTTCACTCGCTCCGGGTTTTCGGTGGCAGGTCCTTCACCCGGAGCAAATGAAGACACGCCCCGCCCCTCGCCACTGAAGTGCCGCCAAGGACCCGGTAGGGAACTGCGCAGTGAGTACAGTACAAGCCCCACCTCCACCCATCCGACCCCAACCCACGTCCTGCCCCCGACTGCTCCCCTCAGAACCTGCAAGTTTCTCCTTCCCCCTCCTCCCCACCCTAGTCCTTTAAATAGCCGCCAGAGCCCTGGAGTAGTAGCGGGGCTCTGAAGGCTATTTAAAGGGCCAGGGTAGTAGAAGCAGGGGAGCCCCGGACTTTTTAAATAGCCCCCAAAGCCCTGCAGCCCTACCCCAGTGCTCCAGCCCCTGCTGGGAGCACCAGGCCCTTTAAATTGCCCACCCCCCCAGGGAAGCTGGGCTTCCCCACCCCTTTAGCAACCGGTTCTACACCAGGTTCTAAATTTAACAACTGGTTTGTGTGAACCGGCTCCAGCTCACCACTGGCTACATCCCTTCAATAAGATGGAAAACAGTTCCCTGAAGGAGAAAGAAATGGTGCTGAGGGAGCAGCATATCTAGAAGTGGGACTGAACTCAGCAGCAGTCAGGATAGGAAAAGGGAGTCTCAGGAGTCAGGAAATACTCTATGTGCAAGACGGAACCAGATCTGAGTGAATGCATAGCCTATTCTCCCTGGAACTAAGGCAGCAGGCAGTTAGCAAGGATTGAGAGGGAAGTATGAGACATTGCTATGTTCCTGCATAAAGGAGACCCACAGACATAGTAACTCAGAGGGGAGCATTTTGGCAGAGAGACTGAGAACCTTGCATAGCCAAGGAACGTGCAGCTTTGCACAGATAGAAAGCATGTGTATAATTGCACATAGAGCATGCAACATTACAGAGCAACATTGCAGTGAAGAAGAGTGGGAGGGTGGGCAGAATTACGCATACAGAACATGCAGAATTCAATGAACAATGGGCAAAACTGCTGTCCCGCTTAGGTGTATCAGAGCCTCAGTTTCCTTTCCTTCTGCACCCCATCTTCTGTACATACCACACAGCTGATATTCCAAATTAAGATCTCCTCTCTGGGGCCTGATTTATGGATCATTTCAAACAAACATTCTTTGTCACCCTTGCTTCTTGGCTCCCCCAGCTCCTTTCTGGACCATCCTCAGGGCTTCATGGTCACCCCTAATATATGGATTTGGACCTTCTGCTCATCTTTTTGCTGGACTCCTGCCCGAACTCCTTGCAGCTCCTCACAGGATGTCATCTGACTCCCTAAACTACATTCCCCTTCACAGTGGTGTGGTCCCTCCAGCCACGTGCTTCACCTGTCCCACCTGGGAGAATTACACAACCAACAAATCCATCTGTTAAAGGAATGAGAGTCATCATAGGCATGCTGGAGTGGCATGCACATGCACAATAGAATGCACAACCTGTTATGTTTGTGGCGCAACAGAGAATTGCATTCAAGCAGTATCAATCTATAGGAGGAGGGGCTAAAACTATAGAAAATACATCATTCTTCATTAAATTCTGTAAGTTTTTATAGAATATCCATAGAACACTACTACATTTCTGTAGAATCCTTTTGGCTTCATTCTTATTTCATTCTATAGGACTCTCTCATAAGGGGTTATGATTAGCTTTTAGCTCTTAGTGGAACAATATTGAAAAACAACCACCATTTATATAGTGCTTTTCATCCCGAGGTTTCTGTACTGTATTTCAGATTTTGTATATAGAAATCACTCACCCACAACTGAAATGCAAAATGTAATAAGAAATGCCAAAAAGGAGTTTGAAGAACAGCTAGCCAAAAACTCAAAAGGTAATAACAAAATGTTTTTTAAGTACATCAGAAGCAGGAAGCCTGCTAAACAACCAGTAGGGCCCCTGGATGATCGAGATACAAAAGGAGCACTTAAAGACAATAAAATGATTGTGGAGAAACTAAATGAATTCTTTGCTTCAGTCTTCACAGATGAGGATGTTAGGGCGATTCCCAAACTTGAACTGTCCTTTGTAGGTGACAAATCTGAGGAATTGTCACAGATTGAAGTGTCACTAGAGGAGGTTTTGTAATTAATTGATAGACTTAACAGTAACAAGTCACTGAGACCAGATGGCATTCACTCAAGAGTTCTGAAAGAACTCAAATGTGAAATTGTGGAACTATCAACTATCGTTTGTAGTCTGTCCTTTAAATCGGCTTCTGTACCCAATGACTGGAAGATAGCTAATGTAACACCAATATTTAAAAAGGCTTCTAGAGGTGATCCTGGCAATTACAGACCAGTAAGTCTAACATCAGTACTAGGAAAATTAGTTGAAACAATAGTAAAGAATAAAATTGTCAGACACAGAGAAGAACATAACTTGTTGGGCAAAAGTCAACATGGTTTCTCTAAAGGGAAATTGTGTCTTATTAATCCACTAGAATTCTTTGAGGGGGTCAACAAGCATGTGGACAAGGGGGATTCAGTGGACATAGTGTACTTAGATTTCCAGAAAGCCTTTGACAAGGTCCCTCACCAAAGCTCTATATTAATTAAGTTGTCATGGGATAAGAGGAATCTCTTCATGGACTGAGACTGTTAAAGGACAGGAAATAAAGGGTAAGAATAAATGGTAAATATCGAATGAGAGGGGTAACTAGTGATGTTCCTCAAGGCAGGTCCCTAGGGAACCCGATATTAATTATTCAAAATGATCTGGAGAAGGGTTGTAAAATGAGGTGGCAAAGTTTGAGATGATAATTAAACTGCTCAAATAGTTAAGACTAAAGCAGACGTGATGACCTTCAAAAAACTCACAAAATAAGTGATTGGATAAAAAAATGGCAAATGAAATTTAATGTGGATAATGTAAGTAATGCACATAGGAAAAAAATAACCCAACTAACCTACAATAATGGGCTAATTAGCTACAACTAAATCAGGGAAAGAGATCTTAGAGCTCATCATGATAGTTCTCTCAAGACATCCATGCAGTGTGCAGCAGCAGTCAAAAAGCAAACAGGATGTAGGATCATTAAGAAGGATAAAGAATAGCAACAGAGAATTTATTGCGCCTATATAAATCCATGGTACGCCCACATCTTGAAACTCGATACAGAGGTGGTCCTCATCTTAACAAGATAACGGCATTAGAAAATCAGAAAAGCAATTAAAGATATTAGGGGTTTGGAACAGTCCCATGTAAGAGAGATTAAAGAGGCTAGGACTTTCATCTTGGAAAAGAGGAGACTAGGGGGCGATACGATAAAGGTATAAAGCATGAGTGGTGGAGAAAGGAATAAGGAAAAGTATTACTTGTTCCCGTAATTATAAGAACTATGGGCCACCAATGAAATTAATAGCAGCGAGTGTAAAGAAATTAAGAGACGAATCTTCTTCCACACGCGCACAGTCAACCTGTGGAACTCCTTGCCTGTGGAGGCTGTGAAGGCTAGGACTATAACAGGGTTTAAAAGAGAACTAGATAAATTCATGGAGGTTAAGTCCATTAATGGCTATTTGCCAGGATGGGTAAGGAATGGTGTCCCTAGCCTCTGTTTGTCAGAGGATGGCAGAAGATAGATCACTTGCTCATTACCTGTTAGGTTCACTTTCTCTGGGGCACCTGGCATTGGCCACTGTCACTAGACAGGATACTGGGCTGGTTGGACCTTTGGTCTAACCCAGTATGGCCATTCTTATGTTCATATGTTCTTAAATGGAACCTCTTTGTGTTGAACATGGTAAATATCTTCTCTAGCAATATTAAACAAGTTTTTATATGGGTAAGTGAAAAACAATTTCTACTACTGGAACTTAAAGGGAAATCAAAATATTAAGTCTCAGTCTGGACAAACTGAAATAAAATCCAGATACTCCATGAAATTCATTGAGACTTCATTAGGACAAGCATTTTCACATGGAAGGCATTCAGATACCATGAGGGTGAGGGTGGCAGTCTGAAACCCTAAGATAGACAGATTCACAACAGGAATTTTTAGATAGACAGAATACATTCAGCAAGGCAGAATTTGGTTAGGACACTGGCAATACCGTTGCATATTGCTCAAAAAAATCATGGAATCTTTAATCACCATGAATCAGCAGGACTGAAGTTTTACTACTCACTTGAGTTTTTCTTTTTTTTCCTTAAAGGGGGCACTGAAGAGGAAGGGCGTAAATAGGAAAAGTTTGAATCTACAAAATGAGATTATTTGGTCTGTTTCGAACAATATATATAGATGTTTATTCAAACATGAGCAATTTAAAAGGGCATCCGAATCTCACATAAGGATGCTTAAATTGGCACTGAAGTGTTTAAATGCCCTTTTACGTAATTAAATTCCAACTAGTTCACTCAGTAGTGGATTTTGGACCTATTGTGCAAACAGTCCCAGCAGCAGCCTGAAAACAGCAGACCAAATCGCTATCCAAGCTTTCTTATCAGGCTCAGATGTATTTTTTTCCAATTGCTTATAAATATTATTTTTATCTCCCTTCCCCCAAACCCAAGAATTGATAGTAACCCTCAAAGATGACTATGTCCATGACAAGTTTCAGGTTTTAAAACTTGAAAGTATAATTTCATATAAAGGGAAAAGTATATTTTCCATCACTCTCCCCCATTACTCAAGCACAGCTGAAAAGATTTCATTCAAATCATACACACAAAAAAGAGAGCGTTAGCCTTTTGGAAGAAAAAAAGCACGGAAAATTTCATTTCAAAGGGTCAATGCTTTAAAAAAATAGAAGCATGTGAAAATAGAGGGTCGTATTGTTAGTAATTGACTTCTAACCTTCAAGCCTTTGCTCCAGGAACAGAATGTCTCTGATGAACAGAGCACCAGCAATCCAGAAAATTCTTCACATCTTGGGATCTCCTACACAAGTTGGAGATGCAGACCCAAGAGTGAGACTCTATTACAATTTTCTTTTTGAAGGAACATTAATTCACCACAACAAAGTTCATGCACAAATATACATATTGGTCACCTTGTACATTAATGCTTCCTTTCCTTTGTACTGTCATACAGGGTCCTTGCACGAACACCACACAGCCCAGTTCAGAAAACTCTATGCACAAGCTGGGACTGGACCTCAGGTGGAGCTAGTCAGTGAAAGAGGCTGGACTAGAACTCTTGGTGTCCTGGTTCCCAGGCAAGTGGCTTGTTCCATAAGCTAAGAGATGTTCTGGAAATAAAGTCTCTAGAGGTGGCTATACCTTTTGCCAGCTCCTATATCTTCCAGCACCCCAACTTCACTCCCTTTTCTCTTGAAACAGCTAAACAACCAATTATCCTGATTAAAAATAATTGACCCTGGACTTAGATTAAATATCAATAAAGTTATAATAAGCTGAAAAATGACTTTTACAATGGAAATGTTTATGCAACTTCAAAAATAGGCAACACTATTAGAAAACCCATATAATCTCATATGAACACAACCCTAGATATCTTTATTATTTATGATGATGATGATGATGAATACTACATGAAGTAATGGCTAACTATTTATTTTAAAGTATCAGCTCTCTCTACTTTTCAGGAAATATAGACAGAACATTTCCTAATGATGAAGCCTAAAAAATTCTTAGGCAGTGTCTACAATAAATAAAAACACAAATGTATTAACTGAACAATTTTAAAAATAAAAAAGAATTTCCCATCCATCTCAAGGCAGTTGCTCCCTAAAAATGATTCTGTTAATGCTTAAATTATAAGTACTGTATCAGATGGGCTGTTTGGCCTGCAAATTAGCTCCAGTACATACTACAAGCTACTTTAAATGAATTTTGTTGAGCAGCTGATATGCATTAGAAGCAAAATCTGCAAACCTATATTAACATGTTTTAAGGGATCTGACCTGCAAATGTTCAGTGGAGAACTGTAAAAACATATACTTTCATCCACAGAATGTCAATGAAAATAGAAACTATTAATCCTGGACCACAAGCTGAATGTACTTTCCCACCATTTAATGGCTTAGTTAGAAGAATGCCAAGGGTTGCTGGAATTAGGGATAGTATGTTAACAACATGTAAATAAGGTGCAATGACCAGCAGGTTTTATAGATATTAAAATATTTTTTTCTTCTTTTATTTCCACTAATGAGCACCATTTATATAAAATCCTTGGGTCTGAGGCTAGTCTAAATATAATATACTTGTAGGGGAAATAACATTTGCTTCATGTAGACCTCAGGCACTGCTGATGGCAGAACAAGACTGGAATGTGCAGATAATTATCTCTGAGGCTAGTCAACTGCTATAAGTCCTTCATAATATCATCTTTAAGATCAAGCCAAGACATTCCAGTCTGAACCAAGGTTTATTTATTAAAGGATTTAGCACTTTTAGATCCCAAATTGCCTGGAAGACCACCAATTTCTATTTCCAAATATCCAATTTCTCCAGTTTCTTGGTATATGCATAAGACATCTTCAAAACCACTTCATGCATACACCTACCCCCCACCCCTAAATTCCTTTCCCTCGGTAAGGAGAATTCCATTGAAAACTCCTCCATAAAGTAAAATCTCCATAGAGACTTGTGGGAGATTTGACTGGTTCATAAAGTCTCAACCATTTAAACACTAACAGGGGGGAAAAAATCACAGGAAACAAACACAAAACATAGCTGGATGGTAGTAATTTAGAGAGACATGAACCATAGGGACTGCTTGCCTCCTTTACTGGTTCATGATAGGTACAATTCACCCATATACAGAAGGCCTCTGCAAGGTCCTTTGGACCACTTAAACCACAGATGAAGGGGAAAATCCTATCTACTCTTCCATGAGTATGGAAGATCCCTCATTCAGTGGAACTAACCAGTGCAGTAACACCGCAGAAAGTGTCAGGATTAGTAAAGGCTATATAGGAGCTGCAGAATTCCTAGTGGGACATCCAAGTTTAGCATGCAGAGCTCGGCAGTGAGTGTCAAAATACACAACATTTTTTATACACATTAATAGGATACAGAAGTATGGATATTTATTTCTTGGTTTGATCTCTTGCTGTTTGTCCAGATGTATCTTTGCCTTGTACTGGATATAACTTGTTAGTGATTTGGTGTTCGTTCTATCTGTTAACATGTGGACAGTGGACTTCTAACATGATGATCTGGTAGTAGGGATACTGTGATATCTACTGATTATTTGTTGTGCTTTATATATTAAAATGTTACACTGGGACAGAATTGTGGATACTGAGGTATATTATTTATCTTTGCATGTTTAACTCTTTTTCAAAAAATCTTGATTAAAAAGTGGAAAGAGATACAATTGTTACCCATAATTAGAGCACCACACTCCTCCGATTGCAATAAGTTGACATTGTGTAGCGATTATCATTTTGGAGTTGGTACTGCTATTTTTTAAAGTTCACTGTACAATAACAAAGGCAATGGCTTACAATATACCATCTGTTCTGTAAATGAAAATGATAGTGCAATATTAAAGAAGCTTTATGTACAGGCACAGAAGATGAATACATGTCTTCCTGCATATAATAGAGCTGGTTAACAGAAAAACTAAACATTCACATTATGAACCTAGTTATCCAAACGTCCTTACTGTATCTAATGAGCTGATAACCTGTCTTCCTGTCTGACAATGACTCTTAATAATACAAACTCCCAATTATCCAGACAAATGTAGACAATCTGTTCAAATAACTAGTATCCTACTGTGCTGTATTAAAAATATGCATAAAAAATAGTGTGACCCAAGGTATATCTTAACATTAGTGTAACATTATGTGATACTCCACCCTCAGGGAGGAATGAGATAAGCCACTTCAAAAGAGTAATTCTTGTTGGTATAAACCCACAGTGATACATGTCAATTATTAATTAGTTTATTATTTAGTATGGTTGTAATGGTGCAAAAGTATTTCACGGAAGTATATGATCTTAACTTACTCCTGACTACAGGAAAAATAAAATAAAAAGAGCAGTAACCACCTCTCCAGGATATCTGTCTTCTTTATCAGAGTTGTCACATTCATTTCTCTCCTTTACTTTAGTTAGCAGACAAGCTGCCAACAAGAGGCCCAGGCAGATATAAGATTTCCCAGTGTGAATCCTGGTAAGTTTTCCTGCATATAGGAAAGACAATTCGGCCCTTTATTCCACAAAGGTTTTTGGATAGCAACAAAATCTGTTAACCTAGGTCAGGAAAGTAAAGCAGTTTATACCCTTTGAACTCATGGGACACATTCTGCTCTCTTTTATCTTTTTTGACTTTGGCAGGATTGAACCTGAAAGCAGAATTTCGCTTGCTATCGTTAATTTTCCAATCTGCATGTAAAATTCACTTGTCAAACAAAAATAATGATCAAGCTAATATTTCTTAACAGAGACCTGACTAAAAATATCACAGGTGGGCCCATGCAAACGATAACAACTCAAATTTGAAAATTGTGAGGAAACAAAGCAAAGAGAGAAATATTGGTGTTCTTATCACGGAGAACTAAACATGCTTCTCCAGGAGAAAGATATTAAAAGCATTCAGTTTCTTAGTCATGTCTGGTTTTAGGTGTATAAATTATATGCACAAACACTCAATGCTGGCATAACCAGAATCACAGATATTGTGCAACCAAAAGTGGGGGTGGAGGAAATGCGGATATGTGATACACTAGGCAGATAAATAAAACTAGAAAATTGATTTGAAACACTCAGTTTTGCACCTTTTTACAAAAGCAAAACCAAAAACAAATTATGTTGATTCAAGAATTAAAATGGGCAGGAATCTGCCATTAGGTCTTCTATAGTTTACTCTATTTTTCTCCTCCAGATGTTGTCAGTGGGAGGTTTTATAGGATAATGATATACTGAGAAACTTATGACAAGCATATCTAAACAATGTAAAACGTATTTTTCACAACACAGTAAACTGATAACTTTAAAGCCATGGAGCCAAGAGCAGTTTGATTAATAATTATAACAGAATTTTAACCTGAAAAACCTGTTTAAGGTATTTAAGTATTCTTGATTTTTTTTCCAGAAAATACTTTTACTGCAGAAAGTAACATTTATAAAACAGAGTAGAATGAACTACTAAAAAGTGATTGGTCATAAAAATATTGAAAAGAAATGTGTTTTATAGCTTGATAAAAGAATAATAGACAAATGCCATAAATAGCATCAATTAGTAGCTTTTCTATCATGTTAAGTACAAGGACTGAGAGGGCATGGAGCTTGCTCTACCCTCTATCTCATAGAGGTTGTCCCTTCTAAGTCACACTTAATGTACACTGGTGGTGAAATATGTGAGTGTACTTCTAAGGCTGCTACTGCTCATGCTAAATCTATTGTACAGAATCATAGAATATCAGGGTTGGAAGGGACCTCAGGAAGTCATCTAGTCCAACCCCCCTGTTCAAAACAGGACCAATCCCCAATAGACGGAGATCTTATCAGTCTTCAATTCTATCAATCCAGCATCTTTTTACTTTACAGACATATTTACTTGAGAAATGAAAAATCTCAAAAAGCCCATTTTAACTTAAAATAACCTAGCACGTGCTTTAAAAAATAAAAGATCAATATAACAGAGCAGAACAGAGCTGCACAAAAAAAGTACTGTAAGTGTAAACAGTTGGGCTTTTTTATAGTTTATTGAAAACACAAAATAAGTCTAAGAATTTTCAGCCTCTCATAATTCAAATCCCGGCCCAACGAGCCCCTTCACCCTGGAGCTGGCCAGAGCTATACAAAGTAGGAGGGTTTTGTAGACTCAAAGGCCTAAACAAATCCTGAGATTCCTGTATTTTGGTGTGAAATACTTCTGAGGCTAATCAACTCTTCCACAAGCCCAGGGCAGAGTCTAAGTTTTAGCCACTACCTAAGCACTGGAAGATAATGTCAAGAGAATACTGAGCATGTACATTGTCTCCCAGAAATTCACTTGTAGAGGTGAGGAGGTTCCTCCCTGACGGATGTACCAGACAGACCAAGACATGGACTTCCCAGCATAGATATGTAATTGAGCTGTCAGCTGTCAACATGTCGCAAAATCCAAGAAACTGGCCTTCATGGAGGGACAGGACATGGTTTCCCCTCGTAGCAACCTTACACTGGCTGCCTAGCTACTATTTTTCTTTCTTTAAATTTGGAGACCCATCCACGTCTTTTGATTCCTATGCAGTAGTACCCTCACCAGGAGAAAAGTGACCAGGGTATGTGTTCAGAAGGCCACAGAGAGCAGAAAGATCACCTGCAGAGCTTCATCCACTCCCAGACAGCTGCCTGGATTACAATCATAGAGCCATGTTGACCACTCTGCTTCATGATGCTCCACTGTCCTGGTTTTGCAGAAGGCTAACATACTGAGCATGTTGCTTTTAAAGTAAGGTCAGGACTTGGCCCCAGCTGAGTAAATTAAGTGTATTTTTAAGCTACTGTTTTCAGATACAGCACTGAGACCATAACACAAATTCCTAATGCATCATTCATATTTTAATCTGTAAATTTCTTTGAAGTCATTTTTCTGTTGTTACTGAAGTACTACCTTAAATACATATTGACTAATCTATGGTTTCATACATCAAGTGGACTATTTTTCACATACAGACTTAAATCTGGCTTTAAAAATTGTAGGATGAATTGTAAAAACAGTTTAAAGTTATGATTGGCTGATAAAGTGAAACTGTACTCCAGTTCACTTGGATTACTGTACAGCTGCATGATATAAATTCTGTGTGAGAAACAGTACTTTTTTTAATGCTTTTTGAATGATCATGTTTTTGTTAAATGAAGGACAACTGGTTTCATATGCAGGTAAAGAAATATTGGCATAAGGAGTGTTATTTGATTTTAACTGAGTCATGTTGCCAGAATGCATGAAACAGCTGCTTAAATTGAGCATCTGCCTGAGGCTACAACTAAATTTCCTTCATTCTCATACCACCTGTCTGCTCTAAAGTTACTGGATGCTAGTGGGTATCAAAGCCCAGTGGGGTCTGTAACTAACATAATGATGAAGTGCATTCCACACTACCCTAAACAACACCTTGACCCTTCCAATAGACATGTATTTTACTGTATGGGATAAGGCATTATCTCCCCCCTTCCTTTTTTTTTTTTTTTTGCTTGTTTTTAAAGAAATTTCACAGA
Organism: Chelonoidis abingdonii; assembly: GCF_003597395.2. Taxonomy (NCBI): domain Eukaryota; kingdom Metazoa; phylum Chordata; order Testudines; family Testudinidae; genus Chelonoidis; species Chelonoidis abingdonii. The sequence continues at coordinate 14,766,912 of NC_133785.1, forward strand.
TAAAGAATATCACAGACATACAAAATGGCAACGGCTTAATTGGAAGTGGCTGACACCGAATGTTATTTATTTCACTTTCTTTGACACATCTATTCCATTTCATCTATATGCTTTTATTATATTTAGCGACACAAAATATGCAACAAATTGTCCAGACAAAACCATCCAGACTAGAAAAATACTCGCCCCAAATAATTTCAGTAACAATAAACTTCTACTTCTAATAATGTCAAATTTCTCAACTCACTCCCGTGAGAAAAGGTGAGATTTGCACTATGTCGCAATGATTAACAAATCCAGACTTTTTCAAATCAGAAGGGGGAAAAGGTTCGTAGGTTTAACACACACTAAATGGATTAGAAGCTAGATAACTGCTAGGTCTCAAAATGTAATTATAAACAGGGAATCATCCTCAAGCAGATGTGTTTCTAGTGGGGTCCCAGTGGGATTTGTTCTTGGCTTTATGCTGTTTAATATTTTTATTAATGATCTGGAAGGAAAAAACAGATCACTGATCAAGTTTGCAGACGACACAAAAATTAGAGAAGCACTAAATAATGAAGAAGATAATCATTAATACAGAGTTATTTGGATTACTTGGTAAACTGGGCACAAGCAAATAATATTCATTGTAAAGGATACCACCTAGGAACAAAGAACGGAGACTATAATTACAGGTTAGGAGACGATTCTGGGAAGCAGTGAGTCTGAAAAAAGATGTGGGGCTCATGGTACATAATCAACTGAACAGAAGAACTAATGCAATCCTGAGATGCATAAACAGGGGAATCTCATGTAGAAGTAGAGAAGTTATTTTACCTTTATATTTGGCATTGGTGTGACCGCTGCTCAAATACTGTGTTCTGTTAATGGTGAGAGTAATTAACCACTGGAACAATTTACCAAGGGGCATGGTGGATATTCCATCCTGGACAGGTTTAAATCAAGGGTGTACGTTTTTCTAAAAGATTTGTTCTAGGAATTATTTTGGGGAAGTTCTATGGCCTGTGTTATACAAGAGATCAGATTCAGTTATCACAATGGCCCTCTCTGGCCTCAGAATCTAGGAATCATTCCTCATGGAAAATGCCCGGTCACCAACTCACTCTTTTTATAGTAGGGGACTAATCACCTAAGCACCCTCACCAAGTACAGCTACAATACATAGTATCTCTCACATCCTAGATCACAAACCACTTAGAGCTACAGAGCTCAATACTAACACCCAAAACTCTACTCAGATGCCACTGTAGTTTATGCAGTCTGGTATAGTGTGCTCTCTGTGTAAAACATTACATAATATGAAGGCAGGCATATAGACTCATAGACTCATAGGTCAGAAGGGACCAATATGATCATCTAGTCTGACCTCCTGCACAAGGCAGGCCACAAAACCCTACCCATACACATTATAACAACCCGACCGATGACTGTTATTGAAATTCCTCAAAATTGAGATTTGAAGACTTCAGTGGCAGGAATCCACCAGCACAACCACATGCCCACGTATGCAAGAGGGAAGCGCGAAAACTTCCAGGCATCTGAATCCTGAGAAATTCCTCCCAGACCAAATATGCGTCAGAAAACCTGAGCATGTGAGATCACACTCCCACCCAATGAAAAGAATCTCTCTGCATAACTCATTCCCCCATCCAATCAATCCCCTCACAACCATCGCAGACTATTTTGCGATAATCCAAAATCAATTGCCGCAAATAAATATCCATATAATCCTCCATATACTTATTCAATAGTCTTAAAGCAGAAATCTTCTGCCCCATCCTTCATCGAAGGCCCGCCCAGAACTTCACTCCCATGTTAGAACCTTCGTAATTCAAGTCGTTAATTCAATATTTAGTTTTGTTACCCATTCGTCCTCAACAATCGAGTTAATATCCAATAGTGCTACATTAGTACAAACTTATATTCTCTCCCTCCCTAACGTTAACTTCCCTGATCTATATTTATTAAGAGGGCAAGCAATCCCTCCCGCGGCTTCTTTGCCAGGCCTAACAAGCCTAAGCTCTGAGTTCTCCTTTCATAAGCAGATTCCGTTCCTCGATTTCATTTTCTGTAGCCCGTCTCTGAACCCTGTTCCAGTTTGGAACTTATCCTTTGCTTAACATGGAACATGCCAGAACTGCAAACACAAGCTATTCCATGGTGGGTCACCAGCGCTATATACGGCACTAACACTCTCTCTGCTGAAAATACCTCGGCCGGATGCAATCTACACCGCATTTGCTTTGTTTAGCATAAATCACAATTGCGGCTGGAGTAGTTCATGCCTGCTTCAAAACCAAACCCAAGGTTCTTTCCTCTCCGTCGTTTCCAACTGATGCGTCCCCAACGTATATCTAAAATTCTTATTATTAATCCCTAAGTGCATGACCTTGCACTTTTCGCTATTATATTTCATCCTATTACTATTACTCCAGATTCAGAATGTTAGCCACATATAGCATTATGTAGAACTGATTAATGGAGTCTAGTATCAGGTGACAAAGTTTTGGGCAACTGTGACAAGGTCCACATCTGGGAAGAAGAACGTAATCATTTTGTCACATATTGATGAAATCACACCTGGCCAGAACTGCTACAGTACATGATCAGCAAAGGGTTTATAAGAGTAGAAGCAAAAGTTTACATGTCATTCCTCTGCTTCTATACTTCTGCATACAGTAAGAAAGAATATATTACATCCAATGGTTTATTATAGCAACTGAAAAAAGTGTAGCAAAGATGCTAGGCTGCTGCATGAAAATAAAATAAGTACTTAAGAAAGAACAAAATATACCATACATTGGAAAGGCTCACAATGGTTATGGAGGGCAAAATGTTTAACACTGAAAAATGAGATGCCCCAACCTGACAGAAACCGGAAGCTTGTGAACTGTCCATTAAACTCAAAGAGAAGGTCATGTATTTCTTATTCCCACGCTTTGGGAATCCTTCACTGTTCAATAGCCAGCTTTGCAAACATCTCAAGTTGTTTATAGGAATGCACTTTAGTTGCTTAAGTACAGCTGTATGTATGGATAGATAAAAGGAACAGATAGAAAGACTTAGCCTCCTGATGCAGTAAGGCAGCAGTTCTCAACGAGGGGTCTGGGACCCCTTGGGGGGCTGTGAGCAGGTTCCAAGGGGTTTGCCAAGCAAGGCTGGCATTAGACTCACTGGGGCCCAGGGCAGAAAGCTGAAGCCCCACCTCACAGGGCTGAAGCCCAGGGCCCCGAGCCCACCACCCAGGACTGAAGCTGAAGACTGAGCAACTTAGCTTTGTGGGGCCATCTGCGCTGTGGGACCCTGGGAAATTGCCTTGCTTGCTACCCACTAACATCAGCCCTGGCTTTTATATGCAGAAAAACAATTGTGGCGGCACAGGTGGGCTGTGGAATTTTTATTGCATGTTAAGGAGGCCTCAGAAAGAAAAAGGTTAAGAACCCCTACAGTAAGGCACCCCATAGTACAGTCTTGTGTAAATCACAGTATGCAGCACTGCTACACACCATTCTTGCCATGACAAAACTGCATGTTAAAATGCACACACATTGTGTCATTATCTATATAGTAACTGTGGATAATTAAAGAAATGGTAAGTGTCTTATATTGGATAGCCATATTAACACTGCAGCAAACCCACAGGTCTCAAAATACCACATTACAATCCACATGGCCCATGAAACCTGACACACTGTAGCTGCCCTTTTGAATTATTTCCTGAGACAACGATAGTCCCAATGGGTTGGATTAGGGGCCTTGATTTCTGAAGCTTATTCTGGCCATTTACAAGCCAGTGGTGACTTACACACTGAAGTTGTTTACATATTCAGGATATGCTGTTGTAGAATAGTGGAAAAGTCAAAGAAATCCCTATGACTCAGTGGAATTATTCTTCAGGTACAGCAGTTTAAGACTTTTGTTTAGAATTAAAAGTAAAAACATCTCTATAGAATAGATTTCCTTCACAGCCTCTTGCAGGGATCCAAACATAATATTTCTAGCTTCTTCCCCCCAGTTCCAGAGATTGCAAAACCTTCCCTTATGTATTTCTTTAGCATGAAGTAACTGTAGAATTGGTTGATGGCTGGTATGTCAAAGTATATAATTCAAGATCTTAGTACTAGTTTATAAAGCCCTTTCAAACCAAGGACCTAAATAAATGATCAACCAACCCTGGCACTATGTCCCTGCCCAGCAGTTAGAGTAGCCCAGGCCTCGTCTGTACAGTAATTGCTAGTCTGTAACTGTGCTCAGAGATTGCCCACAAACAATTCTAAAAATCAGGGCCCAAGTGTTAAAAATGAATGCTCTCATTCCTGTGTTAAAACATTTTTCAACTACTGTGTGACACTACAATTTTTGAGACACTAGGGTACCAGAAATTTTTGTGCTGTGTATTTTACCCCATTACCACCCAGTAGTCTCTTTCATTACCAGTCCTGATTCTTCCTAGCAGCTCTTGCTTTTGTCTGACAATTACACAGTTTTTTTCCCCACTGTCACTTAACTTTGTGGCATATTAACAAGACAAACCTTTCACCCCCGTTTGCAGCTTCACAAGACCTTAACTGTAGGGTCTGTACTCTACTGCTCCTTCCAGGGGAGGATGCTGGAAAGGAGACAGGGTAAGTGATCCATGCCCATCTATTCAGCAGCCTGAATGGACACAATAGGGAGAACAATCTGCTCTGTCCTATTGATGAACGAGACTGTGCAGCCTCCATGCAAATGGAAAAGCCTGGGAGATTGTGCCTGGGTGAGCTCTCTGGTGTTCTTCTGTGGGGCACCATGACCCCCCACCCTCCCTACCATGATGCAGTGATGTGGCACAAATATCACAATTTAGCCCTTTGCCTTGACACCCTATGATATATTTTTACGTAAAAGATATACAAACATCACTTCTGACACCACTGACATGCAGTCACTTCTGGGGTGAATGCAAAGCACTAACATTACCTACTAATACTGCACAGCTGTTTAGGCTAGGAAGCAAAAACTTACATGGTATCAAATTAAAACTAAAGAGGGAATTTAGGAAGGTAGTATGGACAATAACTGCTGGAGTTTTATTAGATAAGTACATCAAGATTAGCATTCCTGCCCTTCAGTAAAGTGGCAACGGATCTTAAATGACAACATGTGGTCTTCATGCCACATCTCAAAGATGGCCCCCTCAGCAACTCAGCGCCCACTAAAAAAAATTCTGGGACCCTGGCTGAATACTGGCTTAGAAGGAGATGATTAGTGACTCAAAATCAACACTACCTCCTTCCGCTCACCTAGATATCATGCACAGATCTATAATGAAAGTACTGACCCAACCTGACCCTGCTTAGTTTATGAGATGTAACAGGGAAAAAGCACAGGGAAATGAAACCAAGACAAGAAAAGAGCTGGGGGCATATAAATAACAACTCTGCTGGAAATGTTAAAAAGGTTACCTGCATGCTCTGCTGCTTTCACAGTGCCAAATACAGTACATATCAACACATAATGAAAATAATAATAACTTTTTAACAAAACATATATTGAGTCCAAGAGGAAGCACTGTCTGCAGTCACACACCAATCGAATTCCAACAAATATACTGCACCTCATATTTGCTAAATGTTCTTCATTCTAGCTCAGTCTTGTTCTTAAGAGTCTGAAGTTTAAACTAAGATTTTTAAAAATAACAGGTAGTAACCAAAAGCAAGTAGAACAATTAAAAGAACATTTCAGGGGCATCAATCCTGATATAAAACTGTACAAGCAATGTAAGATACAGCTAATATTCTGTCTTTACTCAATACCTTTATGTTTGTGGAACTGTATGTGACAGGATTCACAGGTTACATTCCTTATTTAGAATACTCTATTGTTCAACACTAAAACAATGGTCCAAAGTATTGAAGTAACATGCTCGGAGTGTTTTCTACTACTATTGTAGGATACTGGAGTGGTTCTTTTATGCAAGGGGAACGGTATATGCTGAAAAACTAAGGCACAAAAGGTAGAGTTAAGAGCAAATAATAGTGAACATTGCTTCCTTTTTTCAGTTTCAACCGCAGCTTTAACATTACTGAAACATCCATGTTTTTCACATTCAGATTGAACACAAAGGTATTTAAGTTCTGGGACCTAAACAAGTGGTCTGATTTTCAAAGGTGCTGAGTACTTACAGCTCCCATTGGCTTCAGAAGGATTCAGCACATCTGAAATTACTTTTCGTGGAAATAGGTTTCTTTTTGCATATAGACATGCATTTCTTATTCCTAAAGTCACTTTTCATACTGTGCGGATTTCCTCCTTGCTATAAATCTATATTAAATCCTTTCTTCATGTTTTGCTAGACAAAGTACCCTTGAGAGTTGTCCTCATTCTAAATTCTTTCATTATCAGCCATAAAATAGTTCAGTACTTCAAAGTGAGCATAGAAGAGGCAGCAGGAGGCAATCATTGCGACAAGAGACAAGATTTTCAAATAAAACACCTGTAAGGTTGGGAGAGATGGCACAGTCAATCAGAAGAACTGGAGACAAGCGCCTTCTAAGTAGGGTTGCCAGGTGTCCGGTTTTCAACTGGAATGCCTGGTCAAAAAGGGACCCTGGTGGCTCCAGTCAGCATCACTGACCAGGCCGTTAAAAGTCCAGTCTGTGGCATAGCAGGGGTCCAGGGCTAAGGCAGACTCCCTGCCAGCTCTAGCTCCATGTGGTTTCCGGAAGCAGCCACCAGGACCCTACAACCCCTAGATGCATGGGTGGCCAGGGAGGCTCTGGTGTAGATCTGGCCTGAGAAACTTGTAGCTGATGAGAGATGAGTATGAGAGTCATAAGAAGTAATGTGCTACCTCATGACCCCACCTAATCTGGCCCTCCTCTGAGCTTTAGTAGGCTCATCACCCCAACATCTTCTATTCTTCATTCCCTACAACTGTTAGGTTCCTCCGTAGGGCCCCCAATGTAACAGGCTTGTCAGCTCTGTCTAGTGAACCAAACCAGGCCCCTCGTGAGCCTTTGATTGCCATTGCTCCATAAGAAGTCCATTGGTGATATTCTGGCCCCAGTTAAGTGGGTTGCAAAACTCCCATTGACTTTAATGGGGTAATGATTTTACTCAAAAGTAGAGTAAGGACTTTAGGATTTAGTCTTTTATTTGCAAATACACCTCTACCCCGATATAACGTGACCTTATATAACATGAATTTGGATATAACGCGGTAAAGCAGTGCTCCGGGGGGATGGGGTTGCACTATGGCGGATCAAATCAAGTTCAATATAACGTAGTTTCACCTATAAATGAATGGAGATATACCTATCTCACAGAACTGGAAGGGACCGTGAAAAGTCATTGAATCCAGCCCCCTGCCTTCACTAGCAGGACCAAGTACTGATTTTGCCCCTGTTCCCTAAGTGGCCCCCTCAAGGACTGAACTCACAACCCTGGGTTTAGCAGGCCAGTGCTCAAACCACTGAGGTATCCCTTCCCTAACCTATAACGCAGTAAGATTCTTTGGCTCCTGAGGACAGTGTTATATCGGGGTAGAGGTGTACACAAAGAAAGTGATACTACTCAATATATTAATTCCAGACAAATACTTTATAGTTCATCTAAAGATACTATGAAATTCCCATTTACAATGGCACTATTAAATGAAAATTTTCATGAAAAGGTACTCAAAATAAAGTTGGGAAATTGTCAGTGAAGACTGTCTGGAAAATTACTTTTGTTACTGGGCATGCAACAATTCCCACACTGGGGTCCTACTTCATTAAATCCAAATTAAACTTGAAATAAAGTCTTTCCCTTTGGATTTAGGGGTTACAGAGCCCTCAGGCCTGTGTTTCTCAATTATGAAAACTCTTCACTCTGTGAGTACCTCCCTGTCACTGAGCCCCGATGGACTTTTATCAGGCTCAGGTGTTCTTTATTCAGGCATGAGATAGGCATGTTCCACTTAAATTAGCTTGTCACAGGTGGCCCTGAACTCCCTTAAAGGGGCCACCAACCCTGTGACACCTTCCCACTTTAACTTCTAGTTGATATATACATTCAAATACTACAAAATTAACTTTTCAAAATGAATCTTAAATTCAGTCCATCTGTGCTGCAATATTTGGCTTAGATTGCATGTTAAATTTTCACCACTCTAATTCAAAAATTGCTTGGCTGATCTGCTTCAGACCTTAAACAGTCTGACAGCATGAGCCTAACCAGGAGAATTTTTAGGCCAAAAGGAGGCTTAATGTATAATTACTTTTGCAACCTTAAAAATGGAGCCATGAACTTAGCTCTATAATACAGACAGTAGTAAGTTTTTTCACTTGAGCCAGTGATTCTAAAAAAAATAAAATGGTGGGAGAGGGCGGGGGGAGCTTGATGCACTTCCTAAATCCTGTAAGGTATGTGTACTATTTACCAGATTAAAACAGTTGATGTGCATATCTGGATTGTGGATTTGAAAGGCACTGTCAGGCCAAGAGCATCAACACATTCTGTCCCTCAGTTCCAGGAGTTCTAAATAACAGGTAGCTTGAATCCTTAACTATACAGCCATGACTATGTCTCAATAGAAAATACATTACCAGAATTTGAGAGACACTTATTAACAAGTGTTAGAAGTTCAAGCTAGCAGACTATTTCTATGTAGATGTCCCAATTACATCATTTCATATTCTAAAGCTATACCATGAGGGTCATGTTTAACCTTGTGAGAGATACCAGAATAAAAAATATTGCAAAAGACAGGCACATCTTATGGCTTTTGTCTGAAATTCAGAAATACAGGTAGATATTTGATGTTTAAAAATGTGCTATGCAAATGAAATAATTAAGGTAAAAGTAAATACAGACAAAACACATGAGCTTTTACTTTTGTTGCCCTGTTACCCATGCAAAAAATGATTTCACAGAGTATATACATTCCTATACCCTAACAATTAGAAACTCAGATCTCAGGCACGGAAAAAAAGTGAAAAGAAACAAAGAAAAAGGGAAACTATTATCATAATTAGAGCTGTGTAAGACTTGGATGTTATGGTTTGCAGGGGTTCATTCCAACCTTTTCTTTGGCTTTGGCTCATATCCCAAATATTGCTTTGACTTTGGGGTTCAATGAAAGCCAAAAGCTCTAAATGAAACTTGGCCAAAGTCAACATATTTTTACAGGTTTGGGGTCAAAACTGTGCAAACCCACCAAGTTCCTCCTACAACTATAAATCATCTCAGGTTTGCCAAAAAGTTTGTAAGCTGTTTGGCATACCAAGCTTGAGCTTCATTATCATAGTTTGATAAAATGTTACTCAAATCCATCCTCTATTTCTGTGTGCAGTCTCCTCCCTTTCTCCAAAAACTAGTAAGGCCCAGTGCTGTAAAGTGCTGAGCATCCTCACCTTCCACTGAGTTCAGGGTCACTGAAGGCATTCAGTACCTTGCATGAGGCACTCCATATCTTGTAGTACTGGGATTATAATGAATAGTTAGGCATTTGGGAGTGCAACACAGAAACACGCATTTCACTTTTATTCCTGGTAATAATGATTAAAGTTACATAAATAGCTATAGCAGATTATCAGGGAGACAAACTGTATCTGGAGGCGCCTTCAACCAACATGTTTGCAATGTGGCAATATAGTTTGAAATATCCGTACAGTTTTGTAAGCAACACTTGAAATAGCAAATTCACACTTTCAGTCAAAAGGCATATACGGGGGCGGGGGGGAGCACAAAGAGAAAAAAAGAAAAGAAAAAATATAGGTCCTTATGTAATTTTTCAGCCTTGTATGAATGTTCATCAACAGGTATTCCCATCCTACCCCAAAAAGCACCCCAAACCTGATGATTAAAGGATTAGAAAACTTGCCTTATAGTGATGGACTTACAGGGTTCAACCTATTTAGTTTAACACAGAGAAAGTTAAGGGGGTCACTTGCTTACAGTCTGTATGTACACGGGGAACCAACATTTAATGATGAACTCTTCAATCTAACAGAAAAAGATATAAAACAATCTAATGGCTGAAAGTTGAAGCTAGACAAATTTAGACTAGCAATAAGATGTACATTTTAAACAGTGAGAGTGATCAAGCATTGAAACAATTTACCACGGGTTATGGTAATTCTCCATCACTGAATTTTTAAATCAAGATTGGATGTTTCCATAAAATATATGCTTTCGCAATAACTTTGGGGAAGTTCTATTGTCTGTGTGATACAGGAGATCAGATTTGATGATCATGGTGGTTCCTTCTGGCCTTGGAATCTGGACCTAAGAAAATGAGTGAACAATGCAACGCAGTTGTGAGAAAGGCTAACATCATTCTGGGGTGTATTAATAGGATGTCATATGTTTAACAGAGGAGTTCATTGTCCCACTTTACTCAGCACTGGTAATATGTAGAAAAATTGGAGAAAGTCCAATGATAAAAGGTTTAGAAAACCTAATCTATGAGAAAAGGTTAAAAAAACTGGCCACGTTTAGCCTTGAGAAAAGGCAATTGAAGGGGATCTAGTAACAGTCTTCAAATATGTTAAGGGAAGTTACAAAGAGGACCACAATCAATTATTCTTTGTGTCCACTGAAGGTAGGACAAGTAGTAATGGGCTTCATCGGCAGCAGGGAGATTTAGGTTAGCTATTAGGAAAAACTTTCTAACTGTAAGGCTTCCAGAGCAGGTCTGAAATGCCCATCACTGGAGGTTTTTAAGAACAACTTGGACAAAAACCAGTCAGGAATGGTCTAGGTTTACATGGTCCTCCCTTTTGTGGAGGGGTCTGACCTTGATGTCTTCTCGAAGACCCTTCCAGCCCTACATTTGTATGACTCTAGGATTCTTCAGCTTCTCTATTTGTTCATACTTCAAATAATGAAACAGAAGGAGGGTATTCATTCCAGAGCAGGGTTTCTCAAACAGGGGTCACCACTTGTTTACGGAAAGCCCCTGGCAGGCCAGGCCAGTGTATTTACCTGCCCCGTCTGCAGGTCCAGCTGATTGCGGCTCCCACTGGCTGCGGATCACTGCTCCGGGCCAATGGGAGCTGCTGGAAGCGGAGGCCAGTAAGTCCCTCGGTCCGTGCCACTTCCAGCAGCTCCCATTGGCCCCGAGCAGCGATCCGCGGCCAGTGGCAGCCACGATTGGCCGGACCTGAAGATGGGGCAGGCAAACAAAAGTGGAGACCCCTATTTGAGAAACCCTGTTCCAGAGAAAATAACAAATCAACAATCCTTTCAAACCCTCAATTGTTTTTGTATTGAAAATACACATACATGATTCATACAGGAGGTAAATATTCACTGTGAGAAATTCATGTTATTACCTAAAAGTGCACATATTCAGAATATAGACACTAGACTGACTAAATTTCTTTCAAGTCCTCATACTCAAACTGCTGGTGATTTTCTTTTACCTATAAATGGGAACCCAATCGTAATCATCTCAACTTACAGTAAAAATAATAAAATGTATTGTGGCATTCTAATAATTGGAAAGAGACATTCAATCCTAATCCTTTTTAATATTGGTTCATTTAAAATGTATTTCACATTTACTAAGTTTTCCTTAAAAACACAAATGCTATTGTTACATTGTGCCTGTTATTCAAACGAAAGATTTGGCACAGTTGTTTTATTACTTAAAAACTAGTTTGGGGAATAATAAACGTAACAGAAGCCATCATCATAGAAGACATACAAAAAAAACCCAGACCATTCAGAACATGACTAGAAGAGATGGATAGGTTTTTGCTTGTAACAACAATATATTTGGGTTAGAACACAGATGTTCACAGTGCACATGTGGTTTACCTGTGAAGGGAAATTTTATATATGTGCACAAAACCACAAGGTAGTTATAGTTTTAAAGCTGTAATAAGAGCAAGAAAAAAATGCCTGTAAGATGAGTAAATGTGTAAACCCATCACTAAACCAGGTTAAGAGAAGAGCATTTCATTTAAAAATTGGGACCTTTATGATAAGGTTCAGGTATTCAGCAAACATTTAAGAATATTGTTCAACTGTGAGCATTTTAGAAACTGTGGTTTGCTAATTTCTCATAAGGTTCCTTTCACAACGAAGAAGCGCAACCAAAACAAAAACAAATCTGCTGTAATGATACAGGGAAGCTGTATGCTTCATTTTCAACAAGTATAATTGACTTTGACAGCACACCAGTAATTTAATGCACTAAAATCAACACTATATACCTCAACCATCTGGGCATAGAGAAGGTAAACCTGCACCTATATACGAACTTTGACAATGGAAGCATTTTCAAGAATCTAAGAAACCTCATTAAAGAGAGGCAGCAATTATGCCAATATCTTCTCCAAATCAACCTTCTGCATTCAAAATATAGAACAAGGATACATTTAAAGGGATGCAGTTATACATCCAATATTCAGACCATTTCAATGAAAAAATTGATTGGCCTAAACTTACTAGAAAATATAGAGAAAATAATTCTATGTTTCAAAGAATATAAGTGGTTTTTTCCCCCCATTTTAAGAACTTTCTGTTTAATTAACTTTATGGCTTTATTCTAAGGCACAATTACAAAAGTAAAGCAGAGCAGCTCACATCTCCTCCTTGGTCTTCAGGCTTCTTCCCATTTTTACTTGCCACTGCTCATTGGCATACTCTTCACTGGGAGAGGACATCTCTGTCTATGCCCCATTGCACCAAGAACGGGGTGTGGGAAATGGGTCTGAGAAGGGAGTCGCTGAGACTCCAGAAATGCCTTTCCCTTAAGTTCCCCTCCTGGGAAAAAGAAGAATTCCAGTCCCTTTGGGGCAGTCTGATACCTCCTACAAACAGTAGTTACTTAAAACTTATTCAAGATTTATTCAAAAGAGAAAAGGTTGTAACACAAAGCATCTAAAACCTGCAAACCCCAGTACTGTAGGCTCCCCTTACCTTAATTTTAGAAAAAAGAAAAGAAAATTGTACATTTCTGGAAATCAAGTCCCTTTGGTAATCATCCTTGGATCGGTTTGACAATCTCTCCTTATCCCTCGCTCCAACCTACTCATTAAGTCCTATGCATTAAAGTTAATTATCTTATCACAGTGACGTTACACCCATATTGCCACAAGGGAGTGTTTGATCAAGAATACTATCTGGAAGTAATACAAAATCTTTGTCCCCCCACACAATGAATATTGTCCCCTCATCACCTCTGGGATGTTACTCCACCAAGTCCAGTATTTCATAGGCTACTTCTCAATAGGCAGAGAGCCAACTATAAATTTGCTTCTCCATTGTTCTTGGCTATGGGAGGGGAGATCAATCATGCCCTCATGCTGGATGAATGCGGTTTCTATCTTAGCTACTTACAGAGGTAACAGACTTTCTCTTGTAAGTAAATATAAATTATTGGCAAACTTTAGGCCTTCTGTCACAATACTGTTGCCCCCCACCCTTGCCGAGCGGAAAGCAAATTCATGGCTTGGTATGTCAGTTACTTACCTGGAACAGAAATCAGTGACATCGTCACATATTTTCTTAGTGTAATTTGTTCATTTACAAAACGTACACAGTCCTGTTTCCATGATCAGCAATGGTAACAAACTGCACACAGGAAACTCCCTTTTCTTGCAAAAAAATCAGGTTTTTTTTCCAATATCATGGCGCTGACAGTGCTATTTAACAGCTGTTCTGCACTGGGAAGGTGCAGATCTGCCCTTTCCTAGGGAAAGCCCTGGGAAGCAGTTTGCCTCAGACAGAAAGAAAGCTTCCCAGAGTTCCTGGCTGCACAACAGCGGTGTGCCTGCTACTACATGTTCTTCTGTTGTGTTGGTGTGTAGAAGGGGCTTAGCACTGGCCCTGCCTTCACTTTGTTCTTTCTCACCCTCTGTGGGGTGCCTTTGCCCTGGGAACTGGACAAGCCCCTATGCTCATTACAGTGCTGGGACTATAATACTCCTGGGTCCTTACTCCTGGGTCCTGGCTCATGGGAAGAGAAGGTGGTGGATCTTTATGCCCTCTTCCACCCAGCATATTGCAGAAGCGTCTGTCACAAACTGTCCCTGTATGATCAATACTATGGTAATAATAATACCATCACTAAAAATTTAGAGCTAAATTCTGTCAGGGGGATCCCACAGGCCAATCTCCTATTTCTCTGTTGATATCTATGCAGACTCAAGTACAGCAGCAGAAACCAACTTGGAAACCTTCCCCGTCTGCAATTTGTCTGTTATTCTAGTATATCGATCAGACTTTTGGAAGGTATACAGTGACAAGAAAAATGACTTAGAAAAGGACTTTAAAAGGAGGTACTGGTTAAAGGAACAGAACGGGGGGTGGGAAAGGTTGGAGCTCCTATGAATGATACCACAGGAAGCCAACCCCCCTTTCTTATAGCCCACTTACGAGGGAGGGTGGATGCTAAGGTCCCAGCAATGGGTTGGTAGGGGGCCTGGATTGAAAAAGAGAGGGAGCTGGTAGAAGCCCGTGGGTAATTATTGAATGAACATCGGGTTACTTGCACTGTACACTTTCATCTGTCGGGTAATCCCAGACATCTAATTATAGAGTTCCAGCCTGATTAAAACCATATCAGGTGTCTCCCGTCCTTCTTTGAGTATAGCCAGACAATGTATATACCTGCTTCTTATCTTTCATTTGCCACCAAGCTTATGAAAAATTAGGGCTAGTTTTCATATAATCATAGAACTGGAAGGGACCTCGAGAGGTCATCTAGTCCAGTCCCCTGCACTCAAGTATTATCTAGACTATTCCCAACAGGTGTTTGTCCAACTTGCTCTTAAAAATCCCAAATGATGGAGATTCCACAACCTCCCTAGGCAATTTATTCCAGTGCTTAACCACTCTGATGTCCAACCTAAACCACTCTTGCTGCAACATAAGCCCATTGCTGCTGCTTCTTTCCTCAGAGGTTAAGAAGAATAATTTTTCTCCCTCCTCCTTGTAACAACTTTTTATGTACTTGAAAACTGTTACCATGCCCACCCTCAAGTCTTCTCTTCTCCAGACTAAACAAACACATTTTTTAAAATCTTCCCACATAGATCATGTTTTCTAGATCTTTAATCATTATGGTTGCTCTTCTCTGGACTTTCTGCAATTTGTCCACATCTTTCCTGAAATGTAGCATCTAGAACTGGACACAATACTCCAGTAGAGGTCTAATCAATGTGGAGTAGAGTGGGAGAACTACTTCTTGTGTCTTGCTTACAATACTCCTGTTAATACATCCCAGGATGATGATTGCTTTTTTTGCAACAGCATTACACTGTTGACTCATATTTAGCTTGTGACCCACTATGACCCCCAAATTCCTTTTCCGCAGTATTCGTTCCTAGACAACCATTTCCCATTTTGTATGTGTGCAACTGATTGTTCCTTCCTCAGTGGAGTACTTTGCATTTGTCCTTATTGAATTTAATCATCTTTACTTCAGACCATTTTACCAGTTTGTCCAGATCATTCTGAATTTTAATCTTATCCTCCAAAGCACTTGCAACCCCTCCCAGCTTGGTATCATCCGCAAACTTTATAAGTGTACTCTCTATGCCATTATCTAAATAATTGATGATTATATTGAATAGAACTAGACCCAAAACCGATCCCTGCAGGACCCCACTCGTTATGCCCTTCCAACATGACTGTGAACCACTGACGACTACTCTCTGGGAATGATTTTCCAACCAGTATGACACCGCTGCATGGCTAAAAATAAGCATAAAATACCTCTTTCACTAAGTTGCCGCTATTCTGCGGTATTATTAAATAAATCTTAGCTAAACCAAGGAACAAATGTAATCTTTAAAATATTTCCAGTTAGTGCAGGCATGTCCCTAGAATACCCTCACAGACACAGAGAGGAAAAACTAAAAAAAATATTTCTTAGAATGAAGTACAATAAAACCTTTGACTAACCTTCAAAGAAAAATGGAGACAAATTCATTCATAGTTTTAAACAGGACCATCTTGAGTAATTCAAAGTGTAAAATCCTATGCAAATCTATATCAGAGGAACATACCACATGAATGGAAAAATTCCAAGTGAAAAGTTTTATGTTTCTTTTATTTGAAAAGTTAATAAGGATTTCAACTTGGGACAACATTTAATCTAACCAAGGATACACTGAAATCTTTACATATTAATTAAGTAAACCTGTACCCCATCCAATGGTAATTCACAGCTAAAAATAATTATAATAAAAGCAGGCTACTGTATATCAGTTCTTTGCCCCCCGTGTATATATAAAACAGTAATTTTACAACTGCAAGTTGCTTTTTCAGTTATTACAATTCATTTTATTTCTCTGAGACTGGCTTTTGAGTTCCAATGTTAAATTTAACACCAAAATAATTTTTTATTAAATTCATTGGAATTTGATAAGGGATCCCAAGTGGGCCCTTTCCTCTGTATGCTGGATTCCCACAAATGCCGTTTAATATGTAAATCCATTCAGCAATATTTTATATGGTTTAAGATTTAAAAAAAAGTTAACATTGCTACAGACCACAGCCTCCCCAGACCATCACACCTTCCCACTTTTTCAGAAATCAATGAACAGTACAAACAATTGGGATGGAGTGCAGATGGTGTGGATCTGTGCTACTGATAATCTACTCAAAGAATGCCCATTTCAGCTAAGTAACCTTTCCTTCTCCAAGCTAATGGACCAGATGCCTTAGCTTGGAGGCAGTACCAGACACATAAACCTCTATGCATGGTCTAGCCACTAGAAGGAGACAAATAGCCACACTGGGTTAACATATGCTACACACATATGTACAAAAGGAAATTATGACATTAGGTATTTCACCCTCATATGGCCTTTACTCAACGTTTTTTCAAAGCCTTCTGTTTTCTTCAGACGACCTATCAATCTAGTCACTTATTATTTTCAGAAAGTAGAAAAACATTGTGATCTGAATGAAAGTGAAGAGAAGTATTTTTCCATGAAATTCTTGCAGTATATAGCTAATTAGTTATATTTATAGCACCTGAAAAATTATGTCAACAAATATAAGAAAACGAGTTTGCTTGCAAAAAAAAAATCAGCATAAGCATCATTTCTGATAAACCACTTAAATAGGATAATCTATATCATGAAGCTGTCTTTACATTACACAATGAAACTTCCCAAATTCATGTTAAATTGAGGACAACTGCATAAATAGGTTCAGACATTTTATTGCAGTTTTGTTTGCAGAATTTCAATCTAAATTATTGTCTTTGTTATTGATTATAATTTATATAATCTAAGGTGTTTCAACATGTAACAGTACGATTCTGGACAAGCTATAAGTCAAAATTAACATTAAAAAGCTAGCTATGTGTGTTTTGCTATATTGGACTGTGATCTGCTGAAATACTAACATATATTATAATGAGGTTATTGATGTAGAGTTGACATATGACTTGATTTGCAGATGCCCTACTGACTAACCTTTTGCAACTATATCTCACTGTAAACCTGTGGTAATTATTGCTAGTAGGGAGAGTTGGTTTAACTGAACTATTTCTTTTGATACACGTTGAATGTGATTGCCCGCTGGAGATTACAGGAGTCCCACATGTGTGAGTTATTACAAAAATACTCAGAGGGGGGAAAAAAGGTGTATCACATTAAATTTTCCCTGTTTCTTATTGTTTCAGGGTTTTTTTCCCCAGGAACTATTTTTCTTAAAGTGCCCATTCATATACATATAACATACATCCTTCAAAACATTTATCAAAGCATGTGTTCTATAAACTGTATCCTTATTAGAAAGTCATTAGAAATGTTGTTTAATGAAACATGCAAATATTTTCAAATAATTTTTCATAGATTTTAAAGTAATTGTAACTGGAATATATGAGTAAAACCTCGTTTATGATATCAAGATATCTTACTGTATTGCTTAATGGATTTAAGCCCTAAAAGTCCGGACATCCAGGTGTTACTTTGGGCAATCCCACCTAAAATCGTAGTACATAAGAACATCTAGCATAGCATCCTGTCCTCTGACATTGGCCAGTATATTGGGTTTGCTTGCCAAACAAATAAATAAATATGAAAAAATCATTATTTCAGATACACTGCTAAGATAGGGAAATCTACGTTCAAACTTTTAGATGAAAGATGCTCCAAAAGTGCATATAATATTACCATTGTTGTTATAATGAAGTACTAGTAATGTTCTATAGTTCTCCTGGCTTAAATCACAAATCCTGAAGGAGATTAACATGTTTTTAAGAATTATATTCAAGTTATTGCATATGTATATGTAAATAACTGTTGGTGAAAAAAAAAGATATGAAATGAAAAACAATTGTAGTTATAAGATTTTACATATTTTTGTAAATGGTCAGTTAAAAAATACATTGTACAGAACACTGTCATTTCTGTCAGTCTATCAATTACTAGAAAAAATGAAGGATTTTAAGAGACTGCAAGTCCACTAGAAACTGATCTTCAAATACGATTTTCATAGATTGCCTATAGGGACACTTTATAACAAAAGTAGTTTTGGCTTCTGGGAATTACACTGTGCAATGAAAACAAATGTCAAAGCAAATCCCAAAAGAAGAAAAACACTTCTGGTATTGATCCTCAGACCTACCAATCAACCTTTCTGCCCTCTGTAGACTCTCAAATAGTTTAGAACTTTTCTTCATCTGAAACTTTTTAGAAAAATTCTCTTCAGTATAATCTTAAAATATTGGCTGAAGTTCAACACTCATTTCAGCAACACATATGGAATTTATCCAGAACTTATGGAACCTCCACTGGCCAAGAAAAAAAATGCCTGTGTGTTCATTCATGTTAACAATCTGAATTAATATTCAAATGTACCTAAGGTATCTGTGTCTTTAAATGCATTTATTTTGATTATTCTGATTTTGTAAGTATGCTATTTTTTAAACTTATTGCAATAAATCATCAGAAGTAGATTCAACTTTTCTATGACTCCCATCATAAATCACAGTACAAAGTATAAACATCAAAATAAAAACAACACGTTGTAGTTAAGGCAATTTCCTCAATTTAAAGAGCAAATAAAATATATATTATAAATACGTGCATATTATAGGTATGCTCTCAAAAATGCAACTGCTTCCCCCTCCCCCCAAATATTTGAAGGAAAAACTCCTCAGTGAACTGTGTGAAATTCTTAATAAACTCTACCTTTCGCTGAGGCCTGGACATTTTTGAGGTTGAAGTTATTAGCTACACTTCCTATCCTGGCAAAATTCAGCTATAATTAGAGAAGCAGAGAAATGGCAAAGGAAGTGCCCAGGAACAAATCACTGATGTGCACAATTGTGTAATCTACCATGCTAGGCTCTTTCCTTTCATACCTCTTGTTATATAAAGGGTAAAAATATTCAATACATATATGTTCCTTATTTTTTTAAACTGATCACACTTCAGCTTAACCAGTGGAAAAGAAGAAACTTTACAATCCCTAAGGAACCTATAATTTGAAAACGGAAGCATACAAGAACATACTTCAGTTTTCAGGCAATAAATTGAAAAGAATTTTGCAGATGTATTACAGAAAACTGGCATAAAATATTGGCTTTTACATTTCTTCATATGTTAGTTCATTAACTCAATAGACAGAATATGGAGAAAGCCAAAAATTACAGATTGCCCATTTGGACTTGAAATTGGCTTGTTTATCCAAAAAGAATTTGCCAAGACCTGACAAAATGTATCCAATTTAAGTAATGAAAATTTTGTATGAAAAACAGAAAAGAAGCTTGTGCTGAAAATACTCCTGTGTAGGATATGCTACTAAATTAGATCTCCAAAGCACCAAGTGTAGTAATGAGCCTCGGGATCTATAATCTTGTCTTAAACTGCAGCTTTCACCACAGATATGTTCATGTAGCACAGGTACTCGGTTCAGGGCAGGAATACTGTCATTCATTTTAATAACAATAAATTAACTTATTACCTATATTTTTCCAAAAGAAGTTTTTCAGAAGTTTTGAAGAAGGCCTCTTTTCTAACTCTAATGCTGATATATTTGAAACCTGACATACTCTCCAATTCTGCCTTCAGATCTTACCACAGCTCTCTAATTTTTGTATTAATTCATGAGTGAAGAAAGGAAAACAATCTTTTCATATGCATTGTGATCCACCTGAATTCTGCCATCTTCCAAAATGTGAGTAGCTTTTTAACCTGTCAGCAACTGTGTTAGACGCTCTCCAGACAAGAGGCCAGATTGTCCACGGCTTTTATGCCAAGGGAAAGGCACAAACAGCCTTTCTCCCACCACTGACACAACATGCACAGAGTCCAAGGTCTAGTGCACTTGTGTCCCCCCCCATGGGTATGCATCACTTAAAAATCAGTGGGGAAAGGAGAGAAGAATGTGGGCTAATTCTCTTCTCAATCCCTTCCCCTTCGCCACCCCATCTTTGTGTAGCTAGCCGGCTGTAGAGAAGGACTGAAACAACCAAAGTATAACACACTATGCATTTCCCCCCTGCACAATGAGGGAAGATCAGGGAGGAATTGTATCCTAAAATGCAAAATCCTAACCTCAACTCCCTCTTCCCCCACCATGAAAGCCAATAATTAAAAGCAAAAAATTGTATTTACACAAAATAACCAGAATTATTAAAAACCTTCAAGATGCTACAACATCTTTCTGAGATGCATACAGACCCAATTTCAGATAAATGCGTAAGTTAAAAACTTTGTTGTTTACAGTGTCATTGTAGCCATGTTGGTCCCAGGATATTTGAGATACAAGGTGGGTGAGGTAATATCTTTTATTGAACCCTCTTCTGTTTGTGGAAGAGAGAAGCTTTCAGGCCTTACGGAGTTCTTTGTTAGGTCTGGAGGAGGTAACCAGAGTGCAAGGTGGTATGGATTGTTAAACATAAGGGGATCACACATGCTGCAAGAGATCCGTTAGCATGAAGTGAGCAATTAAGAGTTAGCAGGCAGTAGGGTATGTTATAAATTGTTGTGATAAGCCATAAAACCAGTGTCTCTGTTAAGTCCATGGTTTTTAATTCCCAGTAGAGGGTTGAATTATGCTAACCCTTAATTGCAGAGTTTATTCTAAGTGGTCTCCTACAGCATGTGTGAACCTCTTATTCATAACAACCTATCCAACCTTGTTTTAATTGTGACACTCTGGTTTTCTCCAGACCTGAGGAAAAGGTCTGTGAAGCTAAAACGCTTGTCCCTTCCTCCAGCAGAGTTGGTCCAATAAAAGATTGCCTCACCTAGCTTGTCTCTAAGTTAAAACTAACTTTGAATACAATAACTTATGATTTTGAGAGTCTTGAAAATGAGAGCAGTATGTGTTTCAATACTAATCACTACAAAGCTGTAACTTCATGAATGGGATTTCATCCTGCCTTGTTTGAAAATTCAGAAATGCATACTGATATCTGTGTACTACAGTCACACTGCTTCTTTTCTCTGAATAGATTACACAGTTGTATTCATTTTTGTTTGTGATACTTCATCTCATCTTCAAATCTTCTCTTTTTATAAACATTTTAATATCACTGTTTTTGACATGTCAGAAAGAAAATTCCTTCTAGAGCATACCTGATGTACATTTATTATGGTATACCACTTGGTTAGGTTTTGGTTATATTTTAATTTAAGAAGACTAGAGAGCTGAGATGTGACAACACATTCTGTCTTCAATGTATCTTATATTTCTAGTGCTGTTCGGGTGGTAGAAATGATATCAGTGTGTCAACAAACTGGTAAATAAATACAGAATTCAAAACTTAAGGATTGTTGGTGTCCTAGAGGAAATGGAATTGCAGAGCACAAAACAGTTTTGTGCTGAATTAAATCACTTGGGACCTAATTTAACTGATTAGGTGTCTACAGACTTTCACATGGCGAGAATCATACTTTTACAAACCTAGAACCAATTTGCTTGCCTGAAAATAGCTGCAGAACAATTCACTTAAAGGAACAGTAGAGTGGATAAACTGAAATCCCAGATTATGATATTCCAGATTAATTTGGACTGTATACCGCTTTGCTCTTAAAGAAAAGGAAATGTTTTGCTGCCGAGAAAAATCTCTCCTCATGACATGGTCCTCTGCTCTCTTCTACTCAACCTCCTTTTAGGAGAATTATTATGAACTTACTTGTTTAAATTTACAGAAGAGGCAAAAAAAAATTCAAAAGATAAATATGAGGGAAAATGACAGAAACAGATTTTGAAGTTGAGAAGATCAGAACAAAATAGGCAATGAACATTTTTTACTTATCTCTTCCTGCTGGCCCAAAAAGTCTACCTTGGGAGATGTGTGTGTGTTGCTGTTTAGATAAATACACACACACAATTGAGTTATTGTGCTCAGCATGAATATAGTACGTCATGTTTTTGTTCAAATTTTCTAGTGGGAATTCTACATTTATAAGATGTATAATCAGGCCCAAGTAGAATTGTTTCCTATGAAAGTTATTCTGATGATTTACTTTGTATTTGATAAGAACAATTTATGTAGTATTATGTGTAAATTTCCATTGTTTAATATTGTGGTTCGAGCACATGAGATACTCTTCAGATAACATTATAATCACTGTACAGTTTGCGAAGTCCACTGGATAAGTTAGAGTACTTTTCAAAGTATTTGGTTTACAGACACACTGCTGTGATTTGAGATTGTTGGTGGCACATGTTTCTAAGGGAGTGCGTAGGCCATGCTGCAGTGAGGTAATGGCTAATGTCCAGTCCCTTCATTAGCAGTATTCAAGCAATTATGGAACTGGTCGAAGTAAGACTTGACCTTAGATTTTCTTTATGTCTGAGATACCTTTATATTGTTTTAGTGTATAAGTTTTTGTAAGCACATGTGGTGATTGGAGTATTTTATTCTATATTCTTAGCCAGTTTTTTCCACTTCCCCAATTCCTGCCATTTACTTCTTCCTCTTTAGAGGGTGGAGAGAGGGAAAGACTGACATCTACAAAATCAGTCATCCGCTTATTGGAAAATAGTGCTATTTACTTGAACTGCAAGCTATCAATAAGAGGAAATTTTGGAATCACACAGGGTGGGACATAATGTTTTGCTAACTTCCACTATGTAAGTCACATCAAGACATGCTAAGCCTACTTTTGGCAAGCAAAGGTATTTTCCTATTTTAAAAACTCAATCAACATATTTTTACAAAAATAAGAAATTAGTATATCAAAAGAAGAGATGGTCTGTAAGAATTCTTAAAAGACGGTTACTCACCTTGTAACTGTTGTTCTTCGAGATGTGTTGCTCATATCCATTCCAAGTAGGTGTGCGCGCGCCGCGTGCATGTTCGTCAGAAGAATTTTCCCCTAGCAACACCCGGCGGGTCGGCAGGCACCCCCTGGCGTGGCGCCTTTGCGGCACCGCATATATACCCCTGCTGACCCGTCCGCTCCTCAGTTCCCTCTTGCCGGCTACTCCGACAGTGGGGAAGGAGGGCGGGTGTGGAATGGATATGAGCAACACATCTCGAAGAACAACAGTTACAAGGTGAGTAACCGTCTTTTAAGAATTCTTACAGACCATCTCTTCTTTTGATATACTAATTTCTTATTTTTGTAAAAATATGTTGATTGAGTTTTTAAAATAGGAAAATACCTTTGCTTGCCAAAAGTAGGCTTAGCATGTCTTGATGTGACTTACATAGTGGAAGTTAGCAAAACATTATGTCCCACCCTGTGTGATTCCAAAATTTCCTCTTATTGATAGCTTGCAGTTCAAGTAAATAGCACTATTTTCCAATAAGCGGATGACTGATTTTGTAGATGTCAGTCTTTCCCTCTCTCCACCCTCTAAAGAGGAAGAAGTAAATGGCAGGAATTGGGGAAGTGGAAAAAACTGGCTAAGAATATAGAATAAAATACTCCAATCACCACATGTGCTTACAAAAACTTATACACTAAAACAATATAAAGGTATCTCAGACATAAAGAAAATCTAAGGTCAAGTCTTACTTCGACCAGTTCCATAATTGCTTGAATACTGCTAATGAAGGGACTGGACATTAGCCATTACCTCACTGCAGCATGGCCTACGCACTCCCTTAGAAACATGTGCCACCAACAATCT